>NW_024062073.1:0-600000 GCF_006381635.1 Hibiscus syriacus | reverse complement strand
GAGTATCCATCCACAAATGATAGGTGATAACGAAAGCCATTGGATATTACATGAGCTGGTCCCCAAATATCAGTGAACACAAGCTAAAATTGTTCATTATAGACAGTAGTAGAGTCAACAAAAGGCAATTTATGACCTTTACCAATGCAGCAAGCTTCATACATGTTATTTGTATCCTTTGAAAGCATTACATCAATTGTTTTACAAGCATTTGGAATTGTGTTAAATGTTGCATGTCCTAATCGACGATGCCAAAGACTAAAGTTATTTGCAACAATAACTGAATTAGCTGTAGCACTTGTTTCAACACTTGAAACTGAGCCTCCAAAGAAAACATATATATTACCCTCAACTCGTCCACGCAGTAAAACCTCCTTAGTAGTAATATCACAAACACAACACCCATCAGCATAGAACTCAAAATATACTCCATTGTCCCTAGAAAACTTGGACACCGAGAGTAGATTTTGTGTTATTCTAGGCACATGAAGCAGATCATTTAGCAACAATGATCTTTTTGAAGTTTCTAAGGTGGCATTACCAATCATATTAACATTTAAAGAAAGGCCATTACCAATCATAAGCTTACCTGGCCCACTACGTTCTACTTGATGAGCAAGATTACCTGACTTTGGTGTCACATGATGTGTGGCACCAGAATCTACCACCCACTCATCTTGAGTTGATGTAGAAGACATATGATCACGAGAAACACCCTCTGACCCTGTCTGAGATCGAGTGTTATTCGAACAACACTCACAACCAGCATTGTCATAAGAGACATTGTTAGCTCTCGCAGAATCACTCGTGTATTGAGACTGACCAGTATTAGAAGTTACAATGTGAAAGTTTTCATCATACCGATGCCAGTACCGGTCAACAAGATGACCTGGCTTCCCACATAACTGGCATTGAACCCATGATCTTCCTCGTCCACGACCAGACCTACCACTCGATCTCGCACTAGAATGGGATGGCTGATAAGATCGATGGTGTTGGGAGTATGAGTGTGAACCATCCTTAGTTGATTCAAACCCTCGAGCAATATTCGCACTTGCCAAGATTACTTCTTCTTGAGCAGTAAATCCTGCTAACTGCATCTCAACATCAATTAGAATCGTGCAAACTTTTTCTAGGGACAAAAACTCCCCATTGGTAGTAATCACTGCCATGAAGGGTTGATACTCTCGAGGTAACCCTTTTAAAATGCTTGCTATCTGACCAACTGTGGAAACGGTACTGCCACAAGATGCCAAGGCATCACACGTTTCTTTAACACAAGCCAAATACACCCGCATGCTATTTTCACCTTTCTTGAGAGACTGCAACTTGTAATGTAGGTTCATAGCTACTGTTGATGATCTGGTAGCAAAGAATTTCAATAAAGTGTTCCACACTACAGAGGCAGTCTCAGTTCCAACAAATTGAGACAATAGATGATTACTAATAGTGGACAGCAACCAGGAAGCCAAGGTACTGTCTTATGCCACAAAAGCTTCATAATCTTCATTCGGAATCATTGTCTCATTCTCATCAGCAATCAACTCGGATGGAGGCTTCAATGCACCAGTAAGCAATCTTTCAAGATGATGACTATGCACGGTACGTAACACTTGATGTTTCCATAACAAAAAAATCATCTCATCAAGCACCACATTGATCTTTTTGTTTGTAAACATCTTGATGTTACTGGAGGATAGAAGGGCTTCACTAAATGACATGATCAAGCAGTAAAAGCACAAGAACAGTCACCAGGATCTTTGGCGATTGATACCATGTTGAGAAATCAACTATTTTGTAAACTGCAAAAAATATACTTCGATATCAATACAAGATGATCACATGTTGTTATATACAACTTACAACGCCAAGTAGTTAAGCTAACTACTGTAACTACACTAACAACCTTAAGCAACAAACTAACTAACACAACAGCTAACTAGCAATCAAGAACCCTCAGCTATACTTAACACTCCCTTTCTATTTTCATTTCTCACGAGGAAACAAAATAATCCCTCTGTTATTTTTATTTTTCGAATATAGTATTAAAACTAAAATGAAAATAATTATATAAAAAAGATAGGTAAATACCTTTGAAATGTTTAGGGTTTTTATTGTTTCTCTGTCTTAAATTTGGGGGAGATCCCTCAAAATAAAAAATAGAGAGCCCCCTATATTACAATTTCTTTGGGGTTTTATAAAACCCACATATATTTACATCTGTAAAATAGAAATTTCATCTTTTGTTTTCTTGTGTTGCATGTGATTGTTGATATGGGTTTGGGAAGGTGAACGATAGGTCAGACACTGGTGTAAGCGGCGATGGCAGGCAACCAGCGTGTCAGGCGCTAGTGTAGGGAACATGGTAGAGCAGATTTCATGGGATTTGCAGGGGATATCTTTGCTTTTTTTGTATTTTTTTATAATTTAAAATAATAATAATAATATAGAATAATAATAGTAAAATGAAAATGGTGATTTCACATTATTATTTGCTTTTTAATGTTAATTAAATGTATCTATATATTTTTTATACATTATGCATTACATAATTATTTTAAATATATATATATATTCATTTTCACTTATTTTATGTATCTAGTTATTTGTTCTTGTTTAGACATTTTATTTATTTATGTTTAGTTTTATTTATTTGGCATGATGGATATTGTACCCTTTTTTTATGTTGTTAATTAATATTTCATTCATTTTCTCGTTTTCTAAATATTATCAAAGGTAATGTCATCTTGCGTCGTGGATTAACGAAATTGCATTCAATATGATTGAATCTTAATTTATGTTAATTCATGTAGTAAGGGAACATCATTTTTAAATAAAACTGAGTGAATTAAACCACCTTTTATCGAATCAAGTATTTTATATATAAATTCACTCATTTTTTTAATTCATCGAAATAAAAGGATTGTAACCTAAATATTGAATTCAAATTTGTAAAATTCCATTATTTAGACAATGTATAATTAAATGTATCAATTTTGGATGATGTGAGGGTGCTAGACCTTCCCGTGCGTAATTCACTCTTGAATCCTTAAAAATGAATTCTTGGTAATACGTGATAACTCTGTAAAAAGACTACTTTTAAGGCCTTTTTTACTTAAGTTATTATTTTTTTAAGGGTACATATAAGTCATTTTAGATGTATGTAGCTGCATGTAATTGCATTTGTGGTGGTTGTGTTATTTTATTTTATTAAGGTGCTATATGAGGAGGAAGGTGTGGTTTTTAGTGATGTAAAGGAAACAACAAGTAAAATAGGCGAGCTGGGAAGTAATGTCGCGGCATCACACGCTGAAGCAGATTGAAATGCCTCAGTATTTCTGGCGCAGAAAACGACAAAAATATACAGTTGTATGTGGACAGCTGGCTCTGCACGTGAAATGATGGTTGTAACAACCTGCTAGGGGACCACTGACACCTGGAGGATAAGGTTCATGCACAACATGTGATTCTAGGGGTATGAGGGGTATTTTGCACCCAACAATATCCCAACAACATCATCATTACCCCTAGATATTTTTATTATATATTACACTCACAAGAGAGAGAGTGTGTGGAAGAAAAGAGACGCATATTGTAGCAGAAAAATCATATTTTTATTTTCCCTTTTCCTTTCTTCTTCCTTGGGTTTTCCTCCATTGATAAAGCTTCAAGGAGTGGCGAGCTAGGCGCCGAGAGGAGCTAGCGAGCTAAGGCTGTTCGTGGTGGCCGAGGAGACCTCCGGTGGCGCGCGTCGAAGGCTCTTTCTCACTTCCCTTTGCTGTTATTTTATTTATTTTATTTGTGGGTTGTTGGAACGAATATTTTGTGGATTTTTCTATGGATATTTTGAACCCCACCATGAACTAACTTATTTGGTGGTGTTGGTTTAATGGATGTTTTAACTTTATTTTAATGGTATATTTAAGTTTATTTTGGTTCTTTATTTGCTTTGTTTATGAATGCTTCACCATCTAGGCTTATAAGAGGCATGGAAATGTCCATTTCTTAGATGAAGATTAGGTGTTCAGAAGAATCCTAAGCTAAAAATACTTGTAAGTATTCGGAAGAAACGCAAGGCAAGATCCTCATAAGCAATGGGTTATAGTATTTTCAAGGGGCTTTGAACCGGCCTAGGAATATTATAACCTAATCCCTTAGATCTCGGAATAGACTAGGATAGGATTTCAACGACTAAAAAGGGTGTCTTTATCAATAGGGTAGACTGTCCAACATCGTTGAGTGAGAGCAGATGCCTTGGTATGCTATTCTGTTAGGCTCATGTGAGAACATTTTAGGAAAGCCCTGTCGAGTAAGTAAAGACCAGATAGCTTAAATCTGCCTGAGAGATAAGTTTAGCATTCTTAGATCAATCCCTACCATTCATTCCATTGAAAGCTTGTCACGTGAGGATTATCTTCTTTTCATTTTATTTATCTTTTATTTACTGTTTTTACCATTTTTCATTGTCTTGACATTTCATCATTTTCAACACTAAACATATATTCTTGCCACTGCATTTCCATTTGCTACACCATCACACCATCAATCCACATTCACCAGCATACACATATCCATTGTCGTGACATTTGTATATATCAAGCCTAACTATACTTAGATAGAATAGTGCATAAACTTTACCCAATATCCTTCTAATCCCTGTGGAGATGATACTCACTCATCACTTTATTACTTGAGCGATTGTGTATACTTGCACATTATTTGCGTATAATTTATAGTACTCACAACACGCAAACAAGTTTTTGGCGCCATTACCGGGGATTGCAATTGATGATGTTGAGTTTAGTTGTTGCACCGTTTTATTTATTTTCTTTGTACATAGTTACTTGTTTTTGTGTTTACCTTTTTCAGGTGTTACGTTGTCGCATGACAAGTAAAAGACCCAAAGAACCATTATTTCATATAGAACCTGAGGCTCATGTTGTTCAAAATCAAGTGAAGGATCCTGCAGTTCTAAATGCCACGACAATTCCAAATGCTAGGAATGCTGCTCGACCACAAACTATTAGAGATTACTTAGCTCCCACCTTAGATGACCTACAACCTGCTATTATACCTCCCAAGATTTAGGCAACCCAATTCGAGCTCAAACCAGTTATGTTCGACATGTTGGACTTGATTGGAAAGTTTGGTGGTACTCCTCATGAGGATGCAAGGCAACATGTTCGAGAATTTTTGGAGGTCTGTGACTCCTTTCGACAAGAAGGTGTGCATGAAGATGTGCTGAAATTGAAGTTATTTCCATATTCTTTGAAAGATGATGTCAGGGCATGGTTCAATGGATTAACTTTCGGCTCTATAAGGTCTTGGACTGAATTGTGCAAAAAAAAATTTCTACGGCATAATCCACCGAATATGAAAAACCATCTTAGGAATGCCATAGCATCTTTTCACCAAGCTGATGACAAGTCAATATATGAGTGTTGGGACCGCTACAAAGAATTGCTTCGCAAATGTACCAACCATGGATTCCACGACTGGACTCAAGTCGTGATGTTCTACAATGGAGCCAATGCACCCACGAGGATGATGCTAGATGCCTAGACAAATGGCATTTTGCTTGACAAATCACCTGAAGAGGCTTTTGGCATTCTTGATCGAATTTCTAACCATGATTACCAATTTCCCTCTTCAAGGTTTGAAACTATAAGGAAGGCATCTGGGACATTCAAGTTGGAAGCTGAAGATTCAGTGTCGACCCAACTCTCTACCATCACCAATATGTTGAAGAATTTGCAAAATTCTAAGGAGGTGAAAGAAGTGAAGGTTGATAGCTTGGCATGTCTGTTATGCCAAGGCAATCACCATGAATGTGAATGCCCGAAAATTCCATCAACTATGTGGGAAGCTTCAATGGATGGAGTCAGCATCCCAATTTCTCATGGGAAAATCAAGGAGCTTGTAATGTCAGTCATCTCGCTCAGGAGCAGTATATAGATGAGCCCTCAGCCTTCAAACGAATATGCCATGGCATAATCAAGGGACAACATCTTCACTTAATACAAGTTCTCTAGAGGCCACTATGCAAGACTTTATGGCAACTACAAAGGCTTTATTACAAGATCACGATGCATCTATTAAGAGTCAATAAGAATTATTACAAAGTCAAGGGGCATGGTTACAAAGTCATAGTTTTTCTTTGAGAGCTTTGGAAATGCAAGTGGATCAAATTGCCATGGCATTACAAGAATACCAACTAGACAGATTGCCTAGTGATACTGAAGTCATTAAGGCTAAAGGCAGTGAGCAATTTAGTACATTCACCTCAGGAAGTGGCACCCAGATCTACAAAGATGCTAAGTTTGGGGGGGAAACACTCGAAGAACCTAGCTATGAGATTGTGCATGAAGAGTCTCAATTGCAAGAGGATTTACATTCGCTGGAGAACAAAGTTGAAGGTTCAATGAGTAAACCCAATGATGGCAGGCAAAATAATGCCACGGCAAAGGAAAAACCCCCACTAACAGGAGTTAATGACCAAAGGGAATCTGCAGAATCATGCCACGGCAATTTTGCATGCACTGGTGATTACTTGAAGCTTGATGAAGAAGACAAAGATGAGCATAAGGATATTTCAAAGGAGACGGGTCAGTCTAGCTTACTTATAGCTAGACCAGGTACGAAATCTGAACCTGAGGATTTCATTGAATTTACTCAACCCCAATTAGTTGCCCATTTTTCTAGGCTAGAAATTATGAAAGAACTAAGAAATAAAATGGAGAAACAATTCCCTGATGAGAAATTATTATTTTCCACGGCATTGTCGTGGTACGCTGACATTGTCAATTTTCTCGTTAGTGGTGTTTTGCTTCCCTACTTGAATAGCCAGGGCAAGAACAGATTGATGCAGGATGATGACCCCTACTTCTTGAACGAATTTGCTGCCCAAGCAATTAAAAGATTTCACGGCAACGGGGAGAAAAAAGAGAGGACTACTGCAAAGGTCTTACAAATCGGGTTCTATCGACTTACACTAAAGGTGGCATTGTTATATATATGGAGCATTTTGGTCTATACTGGTGCTCCAATCGAACGCGATAAAAATGCCATAACAATTCATGATATTTTGGAGTTTGCATCCCTTGAACCCTTTTTAATTTATGTTTTAGAAGTTTTATTTTGTCGTGAGTGTTTGTTTGTTTATTTTTATTTGTTTTATTTTTTTAGTTTTAATTTTAATATTATTTTTTAGGACAAAGGGTGTTTTGAAGGATGAATATGATGAAATCTCACGAGGGAACTTCACAGGCTGCTGCAAACCATTATGCCACGACAAAGCTAGATGCAATTGAGGCTCTAACAAGACGCAGTCGTGGCACCTGTTCACAAGGATATGCTCCCACATTGGGCTTATAACCTTCTATTCATTCTGGACGAGATCTTGCCATCATTTGAGGATGCCACGACATTTGTAAATGTCACTCAGCAAGACAATACACCCAAGCCAGAGGATGCTAACCCAGTCAGCATGGACTAGATGACTTCTGAAGTCATCTGTTGGGCGTATGGAGACCTTAACATCTAAGAACACTGAAGGCCCTAGCACACCAGCTGCTGAACCCAGTTCTGATCCTGACAAAAGCCTCACATCACTGAGGAAGTGCACCAGACGCAATACTACTAGCACTGCCAGCGCGACTCCACACCATCTTAGGAAGACAATGTACCTTGCATGGAATTGCATCGCATCACATAGCATGTAGTCTAGTTTAACTTAGTTTTTATTCAGCATTGAGGACAATGCTTCTCTCAAGTTTGGGGGAGGTAGTGTTCTTTGTAGAACATGTGCATGATAATATTAGCATAATGTTATGCCATGGCATCAGTAAATGGTAGGACAGTTAGATGGAAATGTTTTGATGATACCTGATGAAGATGAACTTTTTAGGCTAGAAATTGAATGTAAATGACTATTGAGAATGATAGAACTGACTCTAGGGCTTGATGCTTTGTGAATTATTATTACATGATTTGTATGTTCTCTATACTGAATGAACTTACGAAATTTTTATGAAAGAACTATGGTTAGCCTTGGCATTAAAATATGGTATTATGCTTAAATGATAAATCAATTAAAAAAAACTCCCTTATCTCTGAATTTTGTTTAATCGTGAATAAATGCTTCGGCATAGCTGTAGAGGGACACTCCTCTTTGCCGTGGCATTGCCTGGAACTCTCTTTAATAAATGGCAGCCACGCGCATACGAGTGAATGAAAGTAGTCACAGGATGACTCTGTCTGACTAGCTTGGGGGTGGAAGGTATGCTCCCTTTCACCTAGAGTGTGGGATGGTAGGTGTGATGAGCTGACTCCCTTCGTAGCAGTGTAAAAAAAAAGTGAAAAAAATAATTAAAAAAATGTGTAGTAAGTGAAAAGGGAGTATAAATGTGCTTAATGAATGAATTAATGTCGTGGTAAAACTAGGGAACTCAATTAGAAATTGCCTAAATACGTTAAGTATAGATTAGATACAATAAATCACACACACAACACCATAAAGAATCTTGACCTAGGGAAAAGTACTTGAATTCTTGCTATGTCTACCATAAGCCGGTTTTTCTGAGGGTTGAAATTCAATTTTTGTCTTGTTGTCCTACTGTTGAAATTGCCATGACATTTTGATTGTGTTAATTGTTATCCATTGCTTGAGGACAAGCAATAGCTCAAGTTTGGGGGTGTGATAACTCTGTAAAAAGACTACTTTTAAGGCCTTTTTGACTTAAGTTATTGTTTGTTTAAGGGTACATATAAGTCATTTTAGATGTATGTAGCTGCATGTAATTGCATTTGTGGTGGTTGTGTTATTTTATTTTATTAAGGTACTATATGAGGAGGAATGTGTGGTTTTTAGTGATGTGCAGGAAACAACAAGCAAAATAGGCGAGCTGGGAAGTAATGTCGCGGCATCACACGCTGAAGCAGATTGAAATGCCTCGGTATTTCTGGCGCAGAAAACGACAAAAATATACAGCTGTACGTGGACAGCTGGCTCTGCACGTGAAATGATGGTTGTAACAACCTGTTAGGGGACCACTGACACCTGGAGGATAAGGTTCATGCACAACATGTGATTCTAGGGGTATGAGGGGTATTTTGCACCCAACAATATCCCAACAACATCATCATTACCCCTAGATATTTTTATTATATATTACACCTCACAAGAGAGAGAGTGTGTGGAAGAAAGGAGACGCATATTGTAGCAGAAAAATCATATTTTTATTTTCCCTTTTCCTTTCTTCTTCCTTGGGTTTTCCTCCATTGATAAAGCTTCAAGGAGTGGCAAGCTAGGCGCCGAGAGGAGCTAGCGAGCTAAGGCGGTTCGTGGTGGCCGAGGAGACCTCCAGTGGCGCACGTCGAAGGCTCTTTCTCACTTCCCTTTGCTGTTATTTTATTTATTTTATTTGTGGGTTGTTGGAACGAATATTTTGTGGATTTTTCTATGGATATTTCGAACCCCACCATGAACTAACTTATTTGTTGGTGTTGGTTTAATAGATGTTTTAACTTTATTTTAATGGTATATTTAAGTTTATTTTGGTTCTTTATTTGCTTTGTTTATGAATGCTTCACCATCTAGGCTTGTAAGAGGCATGAAAATGTTCATTTCTTAGATGAAGGTTAGGTGTTCGGAAGAATCCTAAGCTAAAAATAGTTGTAAGTATTCGGAAGAAACGCAAGGCAAGATCCTCATAAGCAATGGGTTATAGTATTTTCAAGGGGATTTGAACCGGCCTAGGAATATTATAACCTAATCCCTTAGATCTCGGAAGAGACTAGGATAGGATTTCAACGACTAAAAAGGGTGTCTTTATCAATAGGGTAGGTTGTCCAACATCATTGAGTGAGAGCAGATGCCTTGGTATGCTATTCTGTTAGGTTCTTGTGAGAACATTTTAGGAAAGCCCTGTCGAGTAAGTAAAGACCAGATAGCTTAAATCTGCCTGAGAGATAAGTTTAGCATTCTTAGATCAATCCCTACCAATCATTCCATTGAAAGCTTGTCACGTGAGGATTATCTTCTTTTCATTTTATTTATCTTTTATTTACTGTTTTTACCATTTTTCATTGTCTTGACATTTCATCATTTTCAACACTAAACATATATTCTTGCCACTGCATTTCCATTTGCTACACCATCACACCATCAATCCACATTCACCAGCATACACATATCCATTATCGTTACATTTGTATATATCAAGATTAACTATACTTAGATAGAATAGTGCATAAACTTTACCCAATATCCTTCCAATCCCTATGGAGATGATACTCACTCATCACTTTATTACTTGAGCGATTGTGTATACTTGCACATTATTTGCGTATATTTTATAGTACTCACAACACGCAAACAATACGCAAACCAATTTTTGTCTTTAAAAATATTTTTCTTAAAATTGTTTTAAAAGACATTTTTAGGTATTCAATTGCCTAACCCAAAGGTCGATGGCGACTCCAAAGTAATTTCAAATTAAACAAAAATCTAAATTTTCCACACACAAAAAAAGTAATAATTATTTTTAAATTTTTTAATTATTTATAAAAAATTGTTATGAAAAATGCAATATCATACAGTCGGAAAGCATTTGTGTACTTTACCCTTCTTTTATAACTAAAATCACTTGTTAGATTCAATTTTGGATGCAACTTCAACTAAATGAGTGACAATCTCTTAATTGAATCCAAGAAATAATGGTGGGTGGAAAAACAATTCAAACACCATTAATTGGTGCTAAATTTAGCTACATAACAGGGTATTGATAACAATATTGGCTACACAAAAATTGCAATAATTTGGGGCATATGCCACACACAAAAAAAAATATTAAATCTAGCCCCACTCATGGGTACTTGTTCAAGTATCTTCACAAAAGACTTTAAATATGAAGTCACGGAATCGCTTGGAGTACTGCTTTGGATCAACGGCTGATATAGAAGTGGGGTCGTACTGGAAGGACTTATATGCATGCTCCAGTCTCTTGGTAATGTCATAATCTTGAAGTATGTCGATGATGCCAAAGTACATTATCACCTCGTAACACTCCCCTGTTTGTTCCCCCACCAAATGGAATACGCTCTCGGGTTTTCTTATGGTTCTTTCTACTCTCGCCGGCATGTTCGTACCCAACTTGATCACACCCGACCTGTAATCAAGGACGAGCGCATGATGCTACATCAGGAGAACGAATTTATAGAATTTTAGAAGGAATAATTTATAGAATTTCATGGGACGAGAATATATTACCAATAAAAAAATAAATAAAAATATATCTAAAATATATGATAATTTAAATTTTTTTGAATCAACTACTACCACTAGCCCTCTCAATCCATACCTACATGCATGCAATTAGGGATGTGCATGGGTCGGGTTTAGTCGAGTGTCCGACCGACTCGACCTAATCCGATAAACTACACACTCTACCTGAAACCCGACTCAATCTAACTCGAGTTTAGGGTGACTTCATCTTACCCGAAATCTGACTTGCCTTTTTAGATAAAATCTACAATCGACCCGACTCAAATATATATATATATATATATATATATATAATTCTTGATTTTATTTGATAAAATAAAGATTTAATTGAAAAATAATACAGAAAATAGTATTATTGTAATTATTCCTAAACATATAAAGTATAATTATATTATATTTTGGGTCGGATCAAATATTTTCACCCTAAAACTAAAACCGATCCAACTCGTATGACACATATATATATATATATATATATATATATATATATATATATATATATATATATATATATATATATATTAATTTATTGATAAAATAGAGATCTAATTGAAACAAAATAATATAGAAATGATTATTATTGCAATTATTTATAAATATATGAGGCATACTTGTATTATTTTTTAGGTTAAGTTGAATCGAGTACTTTTCACCCTATAACTGAACTCGACTCGACCCGAATGCATAATCTAAAAAACTAACCCGACCTGACCTAAATATAAACTAAAAAAAAAACTCTGACTCAATAGAATCGGGTAAAATCAAACTCGTCAGATTTGGGTCACGTGCCCTTCCCTACAACCACCTGCATGCTAACTGTAGTGTCTATTTACCTCTTAGGGTCTTGAATCTGCTCCTCCGTCTCCGGTGGCGGAGTTGATTCATTCTCAATATTTCCTACAATATTGGCAAATAATGAAACTTTTGAATCGAAAAAGGAAGTTTGGAGTGGAAAATAGTGAAAAACAGAAGATAACCAGATGAACTTGGGCTTCCACATGGAATTAACTCTCCATTAGCTCCTATTTCTTTAAAGTGAATGCCTACCAGGAGACTATAGTCCATGGTTCTCTCCTGTTCAAGAAACTCACAATCCCTATCTATTTGCCTGTTAGCAAAACCATTGAAACATTCAGCGCAGTTGATGAAGCAAAGATTAAACCAAATACTAAACTACTCTTTGATTCATGCTTGATTAGTTTCTTTACGGTGAAGGTCAGAGATTTAAATCGCAGATGCGTTCAGAGATGGAACCATGATTGAACTACGAGAGGGGCAAATTGTTTAACTTTGAAACAAATAGGGTCTTTAAAACGAAATAAACCATAAAATTTAAAGGAGTTATGTTTTGATTCCATTGATTTTAAAATTGAAATTAAACCAGAAAAGTTAGAGATAAAAACATGATTTCATTTTAAAACTGAAAGGGTCTTAAAAATGATTAAACCAGTAAATTTTGGGAGGGAAAATGGTTTAGTATAATGATTTTAAAAACATTAATGACCTAAAATATCAAAATTTGGGAGGGCAATTGTTTCTCCACCTAATATGTATGTTCGTACCTGATTGTGTTTATCGTGATTGTAGTCATTATATGTATCACAATTGTGAAATTGCAATTCTAGACTATACATTTACCGCTATATAATAGTTACTATTTCGATAATGGACCGCTATTTAAATCCAAGTGAAAGTAGTGGAACAAATCATGTAGAAAAAAAAAGTAAACTACAAAAATGATCGCTTTTGTTTGAGTTTTATAAACTTTTTTTCTTACTAAATTAAAAAAACATAAGATTTGGTCACTTTCGTTTTGTTTTAACTAGATTTGGTCACTTTCGTTTTGTTTTATTTAAAATGTGGTCACTTAAGGTTAACGACCATTAAACCTTTAACGATAACGTAAGTGACCAAATCTTAATTAAAGCAAAACAGAAGTAGTGAGGAAAAGTTTATAAAACTCAAACCAAATTGACCATTTCTTCGGTTTACCCTTAAAAAAGAGAGGAGTAAACTGAATTTTACCAGCAAAACTCGTCAAACCAAGATTTTTGGAGTTTGAATATGAAATTCAAATCAAGGTCCTTAAGAATGGTAGTATTGTCGATCTCAGACTCAGACTTATCTGTTATGCGTCCGAGAGAAGATCCTTTCAAATCAAAGCGTCTGTGAATTGTATATTCTGAGCGTAAAAGGTTTCCCATAATTATGAATCGTACCTGAAATTTGTCATCCCTATCAATTGCATCCTTTCAAAACAACTTAAATTCACTTCTCACAAGAATCACAACGTTATTGTTATTAGGGTAAACTACACTAGATACCACTAAATTTTAGGTGTTGTATTGTTTATACCAATGAACTTTTAATTTTGTCAATTATAGATAGCACTGAACTTTGATTTTCATTTCCACTATACCACTGGGCCGTTAAATCCTTAACAACCAAATCAAAACAACATCGTTTTTGGTTAGGTGTCTATGTGACGGCCGTTAGCCACGTCATCGTGCCATTAACGATTCAATGGTATAATTGAAACGAGAATCAAAGTTTAATACTATAATTGACAAAATTAAAAGTTCAATGGTATAAACGATACAATACCTAAAATTAGGTAGTATCTAATGCAGTTTACCCTTATTATTTGTAGCACCAAAAATGAACTTGGATTGTATGTTATTCACTGACCTTTCTTTGAATCGGCCCTGTTAACTTCACGCAGTGCAAGCCATAATATTTAATGACCAATGTGTTCTCGAAGTTTCGAACATGGTTATAGTATGCAAAAAGCATCCTTATAAACACCTATACAACAAATCAATAGTAAAATGAGGTCAACATTCCTTTGAAACTATGTATGGTAGGGGTGTTCAAACCATCGGTTCGGCCCGGTCGAATCAAATTCCCCAAAATCGAATTAACTAAAAAAATTAAATGTTAAATGAACTGAACGTTTTTTTTAAATCATTAACCAATTCGAATAAAGTTCGATTAATTCGGTCGATAACAATTTGATTATATTAAAATTTAATTAGAATTTGACAATTTAACGGGTCTGGTTAAAAAATGGTAAAGCATACAAATGATCTCCTAACAATAGGGTATCACATTATAGAGTCTCTCAAGTATTAAAAGCTACAAAATAGCCGCATAACTATAGGACGTTACTTTCTTGAACCCCTTACTATTAAAAGTTACAAAATTGTCACCTGACTATTCATTATGTTCCAAACTCGTTATTTTCATTAAAAATTTATAGCAATTTGAGATAGATGTTAACTTGCTGCTGGGATATGATAGTCATTTGAGATTCTAGGATCAAATTATATCATATATCAGTCAACAGGTTAACGATCAACTCAAATTGTCATCATTTTTTAACGGAAAAAAGACGAGTTTGGAACGCAATGAATAGTCAGGTGACTATTTTATAACATTTAATAGACAGTGACTTAAAATAGAAATATCTTATAATTGGGGGACCATTTTACAACTTTTAATAGTTATAGGACTTAATAAAGCAACACCCTATAGTCGGGGATCATATACGTGCTTTACCCTTAAAAATAGTTTGGCCTTTTTTTAAAATGGAATAAACTAATTTATTCAAAATATGAAATATTCCAAATTACAATAAACCATCTTCCGATTAATGGATTCAAGTTTGGTCTTGAAAAATAGTTTGATCTTAATTCTTTATAGATTTGAGTTTAAAATATGTATTTAATATATATAATACATTAAACATTTAATATTTTCGATTAATTCAATTAGTTAATTGTTGACTTAAGGGTCACATTTGTCCCTGTAGTAGATCCAATTTATTATTTTCGTCCCTTTCATATTTTTGCATTAATTTAGCCCTCAATGTTATCTAATTGCGTCATTCTATACCATATCACTAGCTGAAAACATTAAATGATCATAAACCTTAAGTTAGAATTTAGGGTTTATGATTTAGAGGTTTTTAAGGTTTATAATTTAAGGTTTTAAGTTAGGAGCAGATATAGAATGATGCAATTGAGATATTTCGAGGGTTAAATTTATGCAAAATACGATAGGGGCGAAAGTGATAAATTAAGTGGGTAAAAGTTACCCTTTTGCCTTAACTATTTAACCTAACTAATTTCGATGACTGACCGTTTAACCTAATTAATTTGATTCAATCGGTTAATCTGATTAAAATAAGAAGTGAATACGCTAATAATAGGTGTCAAAGTAGATGAACTTACTTTCACTTCCGACTTCTTCATCGTCTTTATCATGTATCGATCATCTTCTGTCAAGTAAAAAAAGCTACCACTTTTACCAGGGGAAGATAGTTCTCTAAGAGCACCATTCCCACATATTGATATCATGTAATCTGCAGGATCCACCTGGAACAACTTCCTCATAGCCCTTCATACATAATCATAATTCAAAGTTACAAATAATTCATGTAAGCATGAAAAAATAATGGGTAAATTACATGTTTACTATCTAAACTATTAGTAGTGGTTCGTTTTAATATCTAAACTTTAATTTTTTGAAAACTATATGTAAAGTTTAGTTTTTGTTTCATTTTTTGTTTCATTTTAGTACCTTGCAGTTAAAAGTTTTTGTTTCATTTTAGTATCCCGTTTAGAATTTAACGTTAAGTTTTGAAAAGATTAAAAGTTTAGGTACAAAAACGGATCAAAACTGATAGTTTAGATACTAAATATATAAATATAAATGATATAATTTGCCTTACCTAAAAACTACTGGACAGTAGTCCTTCCATTTGAATTCACAACACTGGTGCGGAGGAGTGTACTTGCTGCCTTCTGTAGGAAATCTTGTCCAAATTTTTTCTTTTGGGTCAAAAGCTGCAGCCTTTAGATCAAGAGATGTTGCTGGTGCAGGCCTTCCCACAGAATGCCTGTGTAATCTCTCATTAAGCACATGGTTAGCAGACAGGTTTTATGGAGGCATAATATTAAAAATAGCCCCGGCGATTATTAAAATGATCATTTTTGCTCATGTTCTTTTTTTTTAGTATTGTAGACTCTAACGTTTTATTTTAGGGTGGGAAATGCCCCTCCATTGATGGAAATATTTAGTTAACAAACTGGCGATTTTAGGGTAAAGTATACAAATGATCTCCCTACTATATGATGTTGTTTTGTTGAGTCACTAACTATCAAAAATTACAAAATGGTCCCCTAACTATAAGATGTTGCTTTGTTGAGTCCCCTTACTACTAAAAGTTACAAAATAATCACCCGACTATTCATTATGTTCCGAATTCATCCTTTTCCGTTAAAAAAATGACAGCATTCTGAGTTGTATGTTAATATTTTGTCTGAGATATGATAAAATTTGATTCTAAAATCTCAAAAAAACTATCATATCTTAGACAATAAACTAACATTCAGCTTAAACTGTCGTTAATTTTTTAACGAAAAATAATGAGTTTGGAACATAGTGAATAGTTGGTTGACCATTTTGTAACTTTTAATAGTCGAAGAACTCAACAAAGCAACATCCTATAGTCGTGGATCATTTTGTAACTTTTAATAGTCAGGGGACTCAACAAAGCAGTGTCATATAGTCAAGAGACCATTTGTGTACTTTACCCTTTTTTAATAGTAGTTAACAAATGGTTAACGTTCAAAATATGAGATTTTTTACCTTAAAATGAAATGGGTCAAAAATATTTCAAAAAAAATAAAGATCAAAGCGATTATTTAGTCAGACTTTAGGGACCTTTTTGCTAAAATATGACGTTATAGGCCAACATACTCCAAATAAAATAATAAAAGTCACAATGACAATTCGATGATAATGTTCTTAGAAAGTTAATTTGGCTTTAAAAGCAATCTAAAAATAAAAAAAAATATCTTAAAAATATAGGGAATGGCACCTGATTCCCAATTGTAGATTGAGCATAAGTTCGTAGTTCTTGTGCCCTTTAGATATAGTTTCTCCTGGTCTCTTTCCAATTTTGGGCACTTTCAATGGCAATTCGGCGTTAAACTTAGGGTTTGTATCATCATGTTGATGTTGAATACATAAGATCTCAGACTCCAATTCTCTCTTGGGCTCTACATAGTCATTACTATCATCATCACTCTCCCACATGTGCATTTTATCCGGCCTTTCCATGCATAGGCTCGCCCTCCCATCGATCGACAACCTCCTCGGATTCTCATCAGTCTTCGCCGTATACCATGCCAATACTTTCTGCGACGGCATGATCGAAACGTTTTCTCTCGGGCAGATCTTACAATTGGCCAACTCGGTATACACTGACTGAGGATCCCAATCGATGGTTCCGGGTTCGGAGGACTCGGAAGGGTAATATGTCCCACTATGTTCTTCAGGGTCTTTGCTCCAATTCCCCACATAATAACTCCCATCAGGCCAATAAAAAGTCCCATTTCCTTTAGGCCAACCCTCGTCCCATTGGCCATCATATTTGTTCCCATTGCCCCATACAAAAGTGCCATTGCCACAAATCATCCCATTCTTCCACTCTCCTATGTAATGGTTTTCGCTTTGCCATTGGTATTTCCCAAGCCCCTCTTGCAAACCTTCGCACCATTCACCATCATACCAATCCCCATTGGGGTAGAACCTCATGCCATGACCATGTTTGAAGTTCATCACCCATTGCCCCTTGTATGTATCCCTGCTAGGTCCTGTGTATATACCGATTCCGTTGATGTATCCACTTTTGAACTCGCCTTCGTAAGTAGCACCCGACGGCCAACTAAACCGTCCTTTCCCTGTTGTTTTGCCTTTATGCCACTCCCCCAAGTACATGCACCCATCGGTCCATTGATACTTCCCTTGTCCCTCGGGGAAATTATCGTACCACTGCCCCGTATAATAATCCCCGTTGGGTAGAATTTTCTCTACCAAGTACGGCTCCCCGGATACATTGTCTTTATCGTGATGATTTTCAAGATCATCCTCCGCCGCAGTGGCCATCGTTATCGTCCCAAAAATACTGTTTGCACGCTTTTTCGCGGCGTGCGTTTTGCGCACGGTGGCCTCCCATGCCTTTAGAACACCGCTTTGCTCTTTGTCTTTTTCTTTGTTCATTGTGTGCAACCTTTTGTGTACGCTACGATTGACAAGCTATGTTTACGTTGATCATTTGAGACTAAGTATGATCGAATGCAAGAAAATCATCACTACCCTGAAAGAAAATTGTCCTTAAAGTAATTATATAAAACAATAGAGACAAGTATGAAACAAATTGTATGAACCTTACTCTCTCGTTTCAATCAATGAAATGAAAAAGAGCGATTGAACCAAAGACTTGTTTTTCTTCCGACAAAATAATTTCCAAATTTTGTGTCAATTTCATTTTTCTTTTGAAATTTTTATGGGATAAATTTTGTGGTTAGATTTCTCCAAGTCACAAGTAGGCCGTACAATTAGGGTAAATTAAATTTTCGACAAATAATGTGATGACATGTGATGGTTGATCTTTGCATTACTATGTTTATGGACTGGATTGTTAAAACCCACGAAATTTTCCACCGAATTGACAACATCTTGACTATGTATTTTGGTATTGCCTAAAAAAAGCTAGTATGGGAAGCACTATTCTCTCCTATATTTTTTCCCTTTATGATTCAAAGGATGACTTGTTCATCCCCTACAACCTCTAAAAGCCCGTACATTTGGAGGGACAAAAGGAGGGATGGTTACGGACCGGGTTGAGTCAGAAATTTAATCAACTTGATTCGACCTGAAAAATATATATCATCCACTTGAATCAAACCCGACCCAAAAATTATATATCATTCACTCGATTCGAAAAATATTTATCCACCAACCGATTCTGACTCAATCCGAGTTTTTAAATTATAAATCCGACATGACCCGGAATAAGATAATGATTTAACTTAAATAATAATAACTTTTCATAAAGAAATTATATTACTTTCCTCGGGTCGGATCGGAGTTTTTTCACCCTCTACATATACCCGACCCAACTCGACCTCACTCCCTTAAAAAATCTGATCCGACCTGAATTCGAACTTCTTTTAAAAAAAACTATACCCTATCAGATTGAATCGAATCGAAACTCATCGATTTCGAATTAAATTACCATCCCGACAAAATAGACAAATTCAAGTTTTTCTACTTCCGGAGTTACCTTGCAAAATAGTTTGAGAAATGAAAAATATACAAGGACTTTTCATTGCCTCCAAAATCCCATATATGCGCTTAAAAATTGAAAAAAAAAATAACACAATTAATAGTTCCAATAATAATGTAACATTCATTTTTTTTACCCTCACATCCTAACGTTCTTCGTGTTTAAATTCCTTACCTTAAGAAATAATAATAATTTTTTTATTACCAAGATCACTTACTTAGTGCTTTTGGTAAGGGTTAATTAAATTAGATTTCAATGTTTTAATATGATTATTATATAATATGAACTTTTAAATAGATATAATAAATATGAATATTTAATATAATATGCGGGTCAAGTCAGACTTGAAATTTAAAAATTCTTCCTAACGTCTCTGGTCAGATTAAAAAACGGCTTCAAATCCTGATTAAACCATTTTTGAATTTTATAATTTTATTAAAATTAAAATAAATTCTAAAAATTTATCTTCAAAAATATATAATAATGATTTAAATAATTTTTAGTTAAAAAACAATTTAAATCTAATCAAACCATTGTATCAAAATGAATTATTTCTTCTACTTCGTGTCAACCCAAACATGGAATGTAGGTGTCAGGTCAAATATAAGAGAAAGTTAAGTAATATATTTTCGGAAAATAAAGAAAGTTGGCAAAATGGATCAAATAGGGTGATGAAGAAAAAACACGTATACGGGGAAATTGTTTTTTTAATGGGGTGATTGTTGTAGTGCTCGGTAAAAGTTGTGGAGAATACCTAATATCTTTGAGAAGATACCTAAAAAATACGTCTTTGGAAAAATACTTGGAAGACGCAACGTCTTATGCTTTGTTACTCGGAGAAAAATATGTTTTGATATAAAATGATTGTTACAGTGCTCGGTAGAAGATGTAGGAAATACCTAACGTCTTTGTAAAGACATCTGGAAAACATAATAACGCCTTTGGAAAGATATATGAAAAACACATCTTCTGTTATGTTACTCCATTTAACTTGGTGTTCCAACTACATGTACTTTGAGAAAGACGGCTTGTCTTTCAAGGGTCTTTACTAAGATGTCAAGTGATCCCTACATATTTCACCGGACATTATTCATTTCACCCTAATTGAAAAATATTTTCTTCACCCCGTATAAACCAATTTCTTTTTTCACCGTATTATCCTTTCAATTTTCAATAATAGGAATGATATACTAACAATCAGTTGATCTAATAAGATGCGACATAATATCCCTTAAATAGAATTGGGCGTTTAAATCCTAATATTTACAAATATAACAAAACGAAATGAAAATTTCACTCTCACGTCCATTATATTTTTTATTAAGTTAAAGTAATTACAAAATAGTATATGTTATAAATACTCTCAATATTTGACAATGAATGCTCAATTACCTTGTTTCAATCGCTGGTGCTCGAACTTATGATATCTAAAAATAACAACGATTCTTTTAATCATTAAAATAAATTAATTCGTATTCACATCTATTATATTTAATTTGAATTAATAATGGGAAATCTTGGGAGAGAATCAAAATAAATTGGGTGCAATAGTTGGTTTGCCCAATGCCACCTCATCCATCCGTATCTCCTTCCACGATTTCATGGGTCCCACCTTATCATTTTCTTCCCCTTTAATTAATTAAACAACTTATCAATTTTAAGCCCCCTAAAAATGTAATTATTCTATTCACTCTAACAATAATTTTATTGAAGGGTAAATTAAATATTTAGTATATAAACTATCAGTTTTTATCTGTTTAATATCTAATTTTTCAGTTTTTTTAAAATAATAGCTAAAGTTTAATTTTTGTTTCATTTTAGTATCATTCGTTAATTTTTTTTTGTTTCATTTTAATGTCATTGTTCAAAATTTAAATAAATATTGACTAGCATACTAAAATAAAATATGATCATTCATATGTGTTCACTGATTTTCTTTGTTGAAAATATGAATGAGAGCATATATTATATATGGCAAAGTACACAAATTGTCCCCTGATTATAGGACATTACTTTGCCGAGTCTTTCAACTATTAAAAGTTACAAAATGGTCTCCTGACTATATGACATTACTTTATTGAGTTCATTCACTATTAAAAGTAACAAAATGATCACCCGATTATTCATTATATTCCAAACTCATCATTTTTCGTTAAAAATTGACGGTAGTTTGAGCTTGATGTTAACATGCTAACTGGGATATGATAAAATATAATATCAGAATTTCAAATAACTATCATATCTCAGTCAACATGGTAACGTTCAACTCATAGAGCCATCATTTTTAACAAAAATTTGGAACATAATGAATAGTCGGCTGATCATTTTGTAACTTTTAATAATAAAAAAACTCAACAAAACAACGTCTCATAATTAGAGGATAATTTTATAACTTTTAACATTCAGATGGCTTTAAAAAGTACTATCTTATAATTGGAGGACCATATGTGTATTTTCCCCCTATTATATATTAATATTATAAATAAATTAAGACCACTCTCCCATTCTGTCTCCCTTAAAAAAATCCCATTTAGCTTCATTTCATTATTTTATTCGTTTACTATTTGTCATTGTGATTTTTTTTCCACCGTTGCTTTCCCTGCAATTCAAAATCAACTATCTTCAAAATTTTCCATTTGGACGGAATTCGGTCGGATATTGCTTTCTACTCTCTCAATTTCGCTCTCTTCTTAACCAAATCAATAAACCCAATCCTTTTATCTTTCAAGAAAAGGGGAAAATCCCTTCTCAACACCATTGCTTTCTGGTTTTGATATCGAACCGGAGGAATGGGAATGGCAGCAGATTCAGAGTTCCTTGTTCTGGCCGTTGATGACAGCATCATCGATAGAAAGCTTATCGAAAGGCTACTTAAAACCTCTTCGTTTCAGGGTAATGGGGAAATTTTGCTTCGTCAATTTCCAGTTTTATTGATTTTGTTTTCTGTTTGTTTTGAACTTTTGTTTTTGATTCGTGTGACAGTTACTACGGTTGATTCTGGAAGTAAGGCTTTAGAATTTCTGGGTTTACATGAAGATGATGGAACCATCAACACAAATACGCCCTCTTTTTCTCCTAAAAATCATCAAGTTGGTTTTTTTTTTTTGAATAAATATCGTTTTAGTATTTAAACTATTAATTTTAGTCCCGATTTAATATCTAAATTTTTATTTTTTTTAAAATTATATTTAATATTCAGTTTTTGTTTCTTTGAATACACATATTCAAAATTTAACATTAATTTCTAAAAATAATTGAAAGCTTAGTTACTATAATAAAATACAAATTAAATGGTATATATGATTTTGAAAAAAATTAAAAGTTGAAGTACTGATTGTATAGTTTATCTTTTTTTTTGGTTTATCAATTTCTTTTCTTTTTTTGGTTTGTAAAATTTGCTTTCTGTTTTAGTAGTGTTTACAGGAAGTCGAAGTGAATCTTGTCATTACAGATTACTGTATGCCCGGCATGACAGGCTATGACTTGCTCAAGAAAATCAAGGTTTGCTTCGTTTCTATTCATCCTTTTATATTTTTATTTAAAAAAATATATAAATTACTTGTTTAAATTTTGGTTCATTACAGCACCTGTTCAAAATTTGATGTCAAATTTTGAAAAAAAATGAAACTTTAGGTATTAAAATGGATCAAGACTGATAGTTTAGGTACTAAACGTATTAAGTTTTTAACGGTAAGTATTAAAATGAAACAAAAACTAAATGTTATGTATGATTTTGTAAAAATTAAAATTTTAGGTACTAAAATGGATTAAAATTGATCATTTAGATATTAAATGTGTAATATACCCAAAAACTACAAATCAACCTCCCATAGAAAGAAACAAGCTTTACACCATTTATGTATTATGTTTACAATAATCAGTTTTGACCCTATTGCAGACTGAAATTGAATTATGAATGTAAATAGATCTCGACTGGTTATAATATACAAATAATTAGGAGTGAGTAATTGATCTAATTAAAATTTTTAGCATGAGTTGAGTAAATCAAATTTTACTCAACCTTATACAAAGAGTAAATTATACGTTTAATACTTAAACTATCAGTTTTGATCAGTTTTAGTACTTAAACTTTCAATTTTTTTAAAATTATACATAACATTTAGTTTTTATTTCATTTTAGTTTTCACAATTAAAAATTTAGTTTTTTTGTTTCATCTTAATACCCGTTAACGTTAAGTTTTGATAAAAATGAAAGTTTAGGAATTAAAACAGACCAAAAATGATAGTTTATATATTAAACGCATTAAATTTTTAATGGCAAGTACTAAAATGAAATCAAAACTAAACGTTATATATTATTTTGAAAAAAAATTAAAAGTTTAGATACTAAAACAGATTAAAACTAAAAGTTTGGATATTAAATGCATAGTTTATCCCAACAAGTATGATACATCTTAATGAAAAAAAGTTGCCAATAGGAGGTCCTAGCAGTGAAAAAGCCTTCTTGGAACATTGGGAAAATCCGATTCAATTTAACATGGTCTACCATAAAATCTGGTTCAATTTAACATGGTCTACCTTTTCTCTCTTTGATTTAGATTAGTTTCTTGGATAAATTTGTCCAAATTCTCTTGGAATTTATAGGGATATTTTATTGTGGTTTTTTGCAGGAATCTTCATCTCTAAAAAACATACCAGTAGTCATCATGTCATCTGAGAATGTACCTTCAAGGATCAACATGTAAAAAGACATGACCTAATGATAAGAATTATTGGTAAATTACCTATCTGGTCATCAGTCTATTATTAGTTTCTTTCTTAGTCACTCAACTATTATTTCTTTTAAAATTATATTTAACATTAAGTTTTGGTTTTATTTTGGTAATCAACCGTTGAAATAAAGTAATGATAACATGTCATCATAAGATAATGTCGGCATTGATAATAATAATAAAATGTTACGTTCGCATAATCTTTAATTTTTTAATGATATGTGACTAAATAAGTTTTTACCGTGAATCAACTTTCTTCAGTGGTTAAAATGTTGTTTCTAAGGTTCATGAGTTCGAGCAGTAACAAGTTTAAAGAAGGTTGAACATTTATTGTCAAATAGTTGAGAGTATTTAGAAAAAAAATATTTTACCCTAGAAATATTGGTAAATATGACGATAAAATAGAGTAAGCACATTTGATTGGTTGGTCAAGTTGTTCATCTTTGTTTACTCATATTCTTTTAGGTTATGAGTTCTAAACCCATTATGAGCAATTCTCTTCCTTTCTTTAGAGTCTCACATTCCCTCTTCTAGTTAAGATTAAAATTAGATTTAGAATATATAAAAAAATAAATTAAATTATGTGTTTAGTATCTAAACTATCAATTTAGACCCGTTTTAATACTTAAATTTTCAATTTTTTCAAAACCATATATAAAGTTTAGTTTTTATTTCATTTTATTATCTGTAGGTAAAAACTTTAGTTTTTGTTTCATCTTAGTATCATATTCAAAATTTAATGTTGAATTTAGAAAAAATTGAAAGTTTATGTACTTAAACGGGCCAAAATTGATAGTTTAGATATTAAATGCGTAGTTTACTAAAAAATTGATGATAGAAGAGAATTTGGTGTTGTAATTCGAAACTTATTTGTTGGTATAATTTTTCTTAGATGTTTAGAAGAAGGTGCAGAAGAATTTTTGTTGAAGCCTGTAAGATTATCAGATTTAAGTAAACTTAGGCCCCGTATGTTTAAAACCAAAATCAAGGATCACCAAGAACCAGAAAAACAAGAAAAGGAAGAGCAACAACAACCACCATCACCACAGTCCAACAACAACAAGAGAAAAGAAATGGAGGAAGGTATTTCAACCGAGAGAACAAGACCGAGACTCAATGGCATAGCTACTATGGTTTAATGATGTTTGGAAAAATGTTATAAATTCTGCATTTTTTTTGTTGGAAGAAAAGTTGAAGATTCCCGATTTTGTTGTGCTAATTGAACTCCACCCAAAAAAGTGTAAAACAACAATATGATTTGAGATCTGATCTTATGAATATCAAACCCAACAATGGGTATTACTTTTTTCAATAATATTCCGAGTTACTTGCATATGTACTTAAACTATGACCTTCATTTTAAATTAGTCTTTAAATTTTCAAACATTTTAGTTTCATCCTAGATTTATGACTCTCATTCTAAATTAGTCCTTAAACTTTTGAATATTTCAATTTCATCCCTAAACTATGAATATCATTCTAATCAGTCCCTAAACTTTTGCATCTTCTAATTTTATCCTTAAATTCAATTGTTCAATTTTATCCCTAGCCTTTTTGAATGTTTCTCAACTCCCTTAGTCCACCTTTCATTGAAACTCTTTTCAATTCACATTTACTTTAGGCTTTACTATCTTCCTTTAAATTATACTTCGTTAAGTTTGGTGTTCTTGTATTCACTTTGATATTGTTAGGAGATTCATCTCAACACATAGAGACTAGTGTCATGATCTGAATGCAATCCTATTCATAAAGTTAGGACTCTTGATGTAGCACATTACTTTAGCGGAATACCCCTAGTTAGAGGATTCAAGTGTCAGAAAGTCTTCGACTTGACAACTATAATGAAACTTACTTCATAAATCTCGGACATTACCTTCATAGCTGTTTTAGACATTCCCTCCGAAGATTAACAACTTAATACTTTCAACGAAGTGCCCCCAACAAAGTTAAAATTGGCTTTCTTTATTTTCCTGAGTTTTTGATTTTCAGATTTCTTAAGCTCATCAAGAAGAATTTGTTATAGTTTGGGTGTTAGTGAAAGTTAGAAAATTTCATCCTTAGAGCTCAATTTTCAAGCAACTGACTTAAACTAAATTTATCTACTCCACCATCCATATGAAAAGACTATGGTTATCATAGAACGTCATCAACAGAAGTAGAAACTAATCAGCTTTGCAGCCTTATATGTAAGGTGCCCCATTTTGTCTACTCCTATACATACCTGAATGCATTGTCTGTGTACCTCTTGTCGCATGAGGAGACTATTCAATCCTGCAAGAAGATGGGTGTACCATTCGGGTGTAATCTCTGAAGCATAATTAGGGTTATTATTTTTCAATGGTTCAGTCTTGCCATTTGTCAACGACTTTAAGAATAATCCATTATATTCATTGAACTTCAAAAAAAAAAAAAAATTGGTTTATTGCTCATAGTCTGAAAGAAGTAACGTTTATTCAATTAGAACTTTGAAAATGTCATAAAAACAAAAAAAATAGAAAAAAGGTTCAAATAAAACATATTGCCTTCATGCAGAGTACAACTAATCTCCACAGAGGACGAGTAACTAATTCATATAACAATCCCAAATTGCTCATTATTGTCCACCCAAAGTTAGAGGAGTTACTTTAATGGAATGCTCTATCTAGCCACTTTGATGCCCCACTTTAGTTAGTCATCCAATGCTCGACCAATTCTCGAGTTAACGCCCCATTATTGACGAGCATTTCTATCTCTTTCATCAATGGACCACAGTTCCCCGTAGAATGCCCATGTGCTCCTATGTGAAAATCATAAACACTATTTTCATCATAGCTATGAACATAAGGGTTTGACATTACTTCCATCGGTCTCGGAGTAAGGTATCGACTTTTAATCAAATATGGGGGAAAATTTGATATGGGTGTTTAGAATACCTCTAGAGCCTTTCTTATTCGAGGGATCTTCTTTGGCCGATTTGAGCAGCTAATTGTCTTATTTCATTTGTGATTGTGATTGGTTGGCTGGATCATTGGAGATGACCTTCAAGTTTCCTTTGTTGACACATGTTCTATTAACTTCTCACTTGTCACAAGATTTTAGAAGTCATTTGTTGAATTAACAAGCATTAAATCAAAGAATATTTGTTTAAGGGAATTATGAAACATGTATGACATCTCTCCATTTAACATAGGAGGTTGAACTTGAGCTACCATGTCTCTTCATCTCAATGCATACTCTTTAAAGTTTTTTGTAGCTTCCATCTTCATTTTTTGGAAATCTTGACGATTTGGAGCCAAGTCCCTAATATATCTGTATTGCTCTAGAAAGACATTAGCCAAATCAACCCATGACTTGATTTGCTCTTTACATAACCTATTATACCATACCACAACAAGACCAGCAAGACTATCGTGGAAGTAATGAATCAACAAATTATTGTTATTCAAATATCATTCCATCTTTCTACATAACATCTTCAGATGGATCAAAGGACAACTAGTTCCATCATATTTTACAAAGTCAGGTACCCTATGATCAAGTCGAGAACTAGGTTGAACTCTCTTGCATCTAAATTCTTGTGGAGGCCTCAACAACTATCATCGCTTGAACCAATCCCTCTAACTGTTTAATTTTTCTTCTAAATTTCTCGGGATTAGTGAGTGTTCGCGCTGTGAGTGCTTATAAATTTACGCAAAAATTATGTGTAAGTATACGTAATCGAACAAGTAATATAGAGTGAGTAAGTATCGTCTCTGCAGGGATTAGAAAATATTACTAGTTAGGTCAAAGCAACAAACTACTTTATCTAAGCATAGATAATGGTATGCACAAATGGTAATACCGAGGCAAAGTGAAATGTGTATAGGTGGGGTAGAAATGGTATTGTGAATGGGTAGCAAATGAGAATGTCGTGGAAAAAATAATTGTTTAAAATGCAGTCAAATGAAAATTCTAAGGCAAAACAAATTGATAACTTGGGAATTAAATTAGATGACTTGATAATCCTCACATAACAAGCTATTATGGGAATGAATGATGGGGTCACTTAGGAATCTCAAGTTTTATCTTTTAGGATGGTCTAAACTTCTATATCTTACTTGCTTGACAGAGTTTACTTCGAGTATCCCAACGCGGTCAGCTAGTTGTAAAATAACCGAGATGGGTTTTACCTTTCTAATCCCAAACTTCAAAAATATTGACTTGGGCATTAAGTTCACACTCGAGCCAAGGTCACAAAGTACATTCCCAACATAGTTGTCTCCTATAGAACATGGAAAAATAAAACTACCCGGATCTTTTTGCTTTGGTTGTATCTTGCTCAATACTGAGCAAAATTCTTTTGTCTTGGTAACTGTCTCGTACTTCTCAACTTTTCTTTTATTGGTGACAATTTCCTTTAGAAATTTAGCATAAGTGGGCATTTGTTCTATGGCTTCAAGTGACGTTAATATAGAGCTGGTTAAGAATGTCAACAAACTTCTTGAATTCAATATTATCATTGTGTTTTTTCAATCTTTGCGGGAAAGGCGGTGGGGGTCTAATTTCTTCTACTGATGGGGTTAAAACTACATTTACCATGGCATTTTTGTTTTATCCCTCGGTAGGCTCATTGGATAAACCCTTACCTTTTTTTTCTCCATAATGGTTTCGTCATGTTGTATCTCAGAGTCAGCTTGCACGGTTGTGGAGGTAGAATCATCTGACCTCTTCCCCCAAACTTATATTGTAAATTGATTTGAGTGTCATTCCTCAGAGTGGGTGCACTGCATTCCTCCTTGCCATGAGATTTAGTAACCTCAGTGTCATTAGGCAGAAGTTCTGGTTAGCGTTCTTGTAATGCTGCGACAATTTGACCAACCTAACCCACCAAATCTCTTAGAGACAAGCTATGGCTTTACAGTAAAACTCCTTGAATTTGAAGTAAAACACCTTGATTCTTAATAGTAGTGGCATGATGGCTAGCATGGTCCTGGTAGCTGCTATAAAATCTTACATAGTGGACTCCAAAGAATTTATATTTGACAAAGATGGCTCCCCTTGTTAGAATTATGCCATGACATATTCGTTTGATAGGTTGGGGGTTCATTGATTTTTTGTTGCCGAGTAGAGTGACTAGCATTGTTGGCTCATTGATTTCCCAATGAAAAGTTAGGATGTTGACATCATCATGGGTTGTAGGTGTTAGAGTAGGGGTAGTTGTTGCCTCAGTTGAAATTTCCCACAAAAATGATGGACTCATGATTTTCTGGGCATTCACTCTCATGGTGATTGTCGTGGTAGAACATACATGCTGAACTAGCTGCATTCACTTCTTTCACCTCGTTGGAACATTTCAAGTTCTTCAATATACTTGTGATAGCTGAAAGTTTGGAGGACATTGAGTCTTTAGCATCTAACTCATAGGTTCTAAGTGTCTTTCTCCCAGTTCTAAGCCTTGAAGAGGGGAATTGGTAATCATTTCTTGAAATCCTATATAGAATATCAAAAGCCTCTTCAGGTGATTTTTCTAGTAAAGTCCCATTTACCAAGGCATCTAGCATAATCCTTGTGGGTGCATTGACTCCATTATAAAACATCACGACTTGATTACAATCGCGGAAACCATGATTTGTACACTTACGAAGCAATCCCTTATATCGGTCTCAACCATCATACATAGACTCGTTATCAGCTTGACAAAAAGATGCTATGTCATTTCTAAGTTGAGTGTTCATGTTCGGCGGATTATACCATAATAAAAAACTTTTGCATAGAACATACCAAGACTCCATCGAGTCAGATGAAACTCCACTCAACCAAGCCCTCGCTCGCTCATACAAAGAATATGGAAACAACTTAAGCTTCAATACATATTCATGCACTCCTTATTGCCTGAAGGAATCACACACCTCTAAGAAGTTACAAATGAGTTACCTAGCATCTTTATGAGGCATACCCCCAAACTGCACTATTAAATTCAAAATATTGAACATGATTAGTTTGATCTTGAAGTGGGCTTCCTGAATCTTGGGTGCCGTAATACCAAGATTTAGATTGTTCAAAATAGGATTTAAGTTATTGCAAATAGCATTAGGCCTAGCAGCATTCCCAACATTTAGAATTGCCTCGGCATTGTGATCTGCATGATCCTCCACTTGGCCAACACCTTGGTTCTTTAGTCTATACAAATTTTGATGAGTACGTTGAGTATGTCTCATTTTTCTAAAAAGTTATTCAATCTCAGGTTCAATTGGTGTTATTGGTTCCTCAAGATGCCTTCGGGTCATACACCACTTAGGCTAGAAAAAGACAAAGAAAAACATCAAGTAAACTATACAAAAAAATATAAAGAAGTAAAATAATAATGCTATGACAAAACTATTAAACTTTTAGTTGCCAATCCCCGGCAACGGTGCCAAAAACTTGTTCACGATGTGAGTGCTTATAAATTTACGCAAAAACTATGTGCAAGTATACACAACCGAACAAGTAATATAGAATGAGTGAGTTTCATCTCCACAGGGATTGGAGGAGATTACCAGTTAGGTCAAAGCAACAAACTACTTTATATGTTAAGGCAAAGTGAAATGTGTATAGGTGGGGTAGAAATGGTAGTGTGAGTGGGTGGCAAATGAGATTGGCGTGTTAAAAGTAATTGTTTAAAATGCATTCAAATGAAAATACTAAGGCAAAATATATTGATAACTTGGGAATTAAATAAGATGACTTGATAATCCTCACATAACAAGCTATTATGAGAATGAATGATGGGTCACTTAGGAATCTCAAGTTTTATCTTTTAGGATGGTCTAAACTTTTTTGTCTTACTTTCTCGGTAGTGTTTACTATGAGTATCCCTACACTATATCTAGTCATGGGATTTGAAAGAAGAGAATGCCACGGTAAATCCTCTCGGCGTAAGTAGCAATATCCAACCTATCGATTCAATATTACTCTTTTTAGTCATTGAAATCCTAACTTCATCTCTGAATATGGATTAGGCTCTAGTTATTAGCTAAAAACCATTGCTTACATTGATCTTTCTTTAGTTTCTCTCAAACACTAAAGATCATTAACTTAGTTTCTCTGGAACACTAAGTAGTATACTTAAGAAAAGGCTACTCTCACGGCTCATACAATCTTAAGAAATTAAAAATAATAAGCAAAACAAGTAATAAACATAAAAAATATCAACCATCCATTAAAGAGAAATACTCAATCATCCATGATAAACCCCACCAAATAAAGTTAGTTCATGGTGAGGTTCGAATAATCCATGAAAATCATATGTTTCTTACAACCCATAAAATGTTAATAAAAATAAAGCATAAGGGTGAAGGAAAAACTCCCAACGCACGTTGTTGGAGCTCCTTCGACCACCACAAACCACCTTAGCGGTGCTAGCTCCTCTCAGACACCTAGCTCGTCACTCCCTCAAGTTCGAATATGAATGAACACCACGAAAGGGGTGAGAAAAAGAAAAAAAGTTGGAAGCTTGGTGTCGTCTTTCTCATCTGGTTTTTGTTCACTTTTTTCCAAGAAGTTGATTCTTTTTCTTTTTGGTGTCTTAATATATTTATACCAAGGAAATATACCTAGGGTTTTGTGCCAAATTGACAATGGTACCCTGAGGTACATCCCCTACACGTGAAAATGGAGTACAAAGGTGGTAGTGGTCCCCTCCTAGGTGGCTGGCAGCAAGAATCATGTGATGGTTGGACCGTTGGCTCTTGTATGAAAATATATTAAGCTCTTTTATCTTTTTCTGCACCCAAAAATTTCATCATAGATGCCACGACATTTTTATTCTGCTTCAGCATCTCAGTTTGCCACGACAATTCTCCTCGCACACCCTTTCGCTTTATGACCTACACATCATCAACCAGACACAACCTTTCCCATAAAGCAGCATCATTTGCAAAATAAAATGTCACGGTAAATTAAATCCACCACATGCAACTACATGATCCTAAATGCATCTATATGGTCCTAAATGTGCCTTAAGACAATCAATAACTTAAGTAAAAAGGCCCTAAATATAGCCTTTTTTACGGAGCTATCACACCCACAAACTTAGTTATTGCTTATCCTCAAGCAATGGATAGTAGTTAGCAAAATAAAAAAAATGCATGGCAAAATTTAGGTTAAGATAGTGGTATAGGAAAAATTTCAGCCCTCATAAAAAATAGGCTTCAGCATGCTAGATCAATTGAGAAGTCAAGTACTACTCCCTAGGGAAAAATCCTTTGCTTGTGTGTGTATGTGTGATTATATTCAGTCTATGCTTAATGAAGTTAGAAAGTTTCTACTCAAGCACTCTTTTTTTCCATAGCCTTTTTACAGACTTATCAGTGAGACTCTTCCTCATTCGAATAGGATGCCTCAATGTGGTTTGTCAACCTCGGTGTATCAATTTGATAACACCGATGTCTTTCAGCGAACTCTTTCTCTTCGTTAGCAGCCAATGCAGCTAACACTTCAATCATTTGTCTTAATATTTCTTGTTGGGAATTTGATAACACTTCCATTTTTCAACGTCATTCTTCAGTTTAGAGAATCCTTTTGCCCATTCCTCTTTAGTATCTCTTAAACCAATATTTTGAAAAACTTGGTTGATTCATTGAAAACCATCTTGCATTGCTTCCATTTCTCTATTCAAATTATCCTTTTCGTTTTACAATTAATGTATTTGAGCTTCGTACTTAAATTGGTGATATTTTTCTAGAATGCCCCCATCGATGCTTTTATCCTTGTGATCTCTTAACTTCACCTAAACCAGACATTCAGTTATTGAACCATGTTGACCTTCCATCTTAAACTCCAATACTACATGCTCTAACAAGCAATGAATTTGACACTTAAAGGCCACACAGTTTTTGATATAATGTCATTGATCTCCTGCATGATATTCGCAATTAGCATTGACATTGTACCATTCGGGATATGGAGGCTACCAAGGCTTCACGTACTATAGGGTCACTTCTAGGGCTTCCTACAGATTACTGTATAAATCTCCATATAAGATAGGAGCAAGATCAAAATGAAGATCACTATTCCCCTAACTTTTGGTCATTATTTAGGTGTGGCTCAGTTGAGTGAAGACTAGCTTTCAAAATTGGCTTCAAACGCTGAACTGATGTAGTTGGGTTCTTGTTACAATTTGTTTTCACATTCTCATGTACCTTGATGATGACTGGACTTTTGGGGAACATAAATTTACCCTGCTTGAAACTTAATAACCCTTCTTGAATGAGGTCTCTGACTTTGCTTTTTAAGGCACCACAATCTTCTATTGCATGCCCTGACCTTCATATATGATATCCATAGATGACATTTGCATTATATCCCTTAGGGTATGGTGGTTCTTTCTATGTGAAAACATAGGGAGTAAATCCTCGTATACCAACAAGTTCATATCACATGGCCTCTCTTCGTCCATCTTTCCTTGAACTTTTACAATTGTCATAATTTTCTTAGTACATCCTGATAGCTTATTGATGCGAACGATTATTGTGCGTGGTTCCTCAAGCTTGCTACGGTCACCTCACTCTAACATTACAGGGTTATTTTCATCGAGCTCTTTCCCCTCTTGTGAAGAAGATTCATTCCCTTTGGCTAAAACGGCTATCATGTCCATCATCTTGGACATTTGTTCTCTCATCTCTTGCAGTTAATTTTGCTCTTTGCCAGACATATGATCTTTGGCCGCATGATTCTCTATTATTCTCGAAGTTTCTTCAAGATGCCATCTCCTAGCTGTATCATGGTCTACTTGATCACAAAACCCTTTGTTCATCATGAAACCTTCTAATTGATGACCACTCACAAATCGACACATTTGTTTATGTCAAGACCGCATGATGCAAGAAAAATAAAAGCACAAGGTAAATAATTCAATGCATAATAGATAATGTAAATGCAATAAAATGAGAAAAACAAGGAAAACAAGTTAGTGCATACACATAAATGTATATGTAAATGCAAAGACGCAATACGAGATGCAAAAGCAAAGATGAAATACAGGATGCAAGTGCAAATAGTATTAATCCCAATGATGGATATCATAAAAAAAAGTTTCATTGGAGATCAAAGTCTTCACTTGAGCGCTTTACTTGAGCTAAGGTACGTCGATGCTTCATCCTAGTGCTTCTTCCTCAAAGACTCTATCTCTCAAGTGCTCCATAATCATTTGGGCTTGTGTAGAGGCTTCATTAAAAGTATGGCTCATATCGGATGATGTCCCTTCGACACTCTTCAATCTTGAATGCCATGTTATTAATCAAGTCTGATGCTTGATTCTTCTAGTGAGCTTCCTCATTGTTTTCTCTAAGCTTCTCCTAGCCATCAGTGCATGTCTGTGTATGCTGCTACTTGATTGAAAACTTTTTTCTCCCTTTGAAACATTTTCACATAGATATTCAATTGTGGATCGACATATTTGCATTATGTAATGATGATGTGATGCAAAAAGTGAATAATGACATACAAACGAGAAATAAGAAAGTACAGGTAAGATAACTGATAAAGATTAAAATGACTATTCGTAGAATTAAATACATATCACATCATGGTATCTACCCATATGCTTTATTTCAAGAAATTAGTCATAATCGCATGATATCTAGTTCGCATGCTTTCATTTAAAAAATTTATCCAATGAATTTAAGGAAAAAGACAAAGGTTTAGAGTCGTTCCTCCTTTGTGTATACTTATTTCGGCACCTACTGATGGACAGAGGTTTGATACGACTCTACCTAGGGTGACCAATCTATGGTTCACTATATTCATGGTTTCGGCTCTATAGAAAGGGTACTCCAATTTTTCTTGATGTCAGTGCCCCTTGGGCTACCAAACCCTTGATACTCACCCATTATATGCTTCAAACATAACGAGTTCAATTTGAGAAGATCCACTTCCCTATACTCATACGAGGAAATAAATTCCCATAGAGGTATAAGACGTGTATCCCATAGGTAAATCGCTATAGCTCATACGAGGAATAAATTGTAATACCCCAAATTTTGACTAGTGACTAAAATATAAGTTTTAAAAGTTAAAGGGCTAAAGTATAAACTTTGAAAACGTTTAGGTACTAAAATATAATTTTGAAAAGTTATATATTTTATCCAGTAAATGAACATATTTGCCTAAAACAAGGATTTTTGTGGGAATCATATTTTCGGTACGATATTTGTGTTAAAAGTTATAAAGCGATCAAGTTTAGCATTGAAATGAGATAATCGGATCGAGATGGAATTTTACAAAAATTTGAAGGATGTTAGAAAATGGTTGTAAATATTATTTCCATATTTTATATTAAAGAATTTTGGCTTAGAATAGTGTAATTTTTCAGATTTGGCTTAACAGTGGAAAATTAATGACTAAAATACAATTTTCAAAAATTGCATGGCCAAAGTAGAAAGTCAAAGCCAAATTGATTCATCTTTGATCAAGGAATACTTTAATGGAGGAAATGGCAATGGCAATTGGTAATTTTTAAGATTCATTAATGGTATTTTTAGAATTTCTCATAATTGAATAAAAAATTCAATTATAATAATTTAAAGACAAGTGTAAAGGCTAATTTAATGTTAAAATAATCAAGAAATTGGCCATTTTCAGCTTGTTGTTCTTCTCTTGGCCGAACCACCTTCCTCAAGGTAAAAAAAATTTTTGTTTTGATTTTTGAAGTTATACACTTGATTTTTGGATTAAGCTATTAGATGGAGAATTAATCTACATGAAATTCTCTATCATTTGGTACCAATATTTCATGGTGAAGATGCTTGTGTGTTGAGAATGATAATTAGGGTTTATGTAGGATTTTTGGAGTTTGAAGAATTGAAGAAGAATTTTAATGTTTTAAAGGTTGGAGATTAATTCTAAGACATGTATGATGATTAATTTGATATGTACATGTCTGTATACAATTTAGCCTAATTAGGGTTTTTGGAAATGTTGGGATTTTGATGTAATTTGATGTTGTTATGGTTAGAATAGCATGAATTTAATCTAAGGAAGTTGAATTCATGCTTGAAATGAAATGAAAATCAAGTTCTAAAGACTTGTTATATTCGCCCAAAGGGGAAATTAGGGGGAAAATACTGAAAATTTTCCTATAGTCTAGAAATGATATTAGAAGCCTTATATGTATTTTGGAAATCAATTTGGATCCATTTAGAAGCTTGAGTTAGTAAAAGGGCTAATATACAAGTTTTGAGAATTGTGGGACATTATTGCATAAATGTGATAGATGGAGTGTTAATGCTGAATTTTAATATTAGAAATGCTGGAATTTTAAGTTAGAAAGTTGATTGGAACCAAATTGCAAATTTGGTAAAATTTGAGGGTAGAATTCGAAAAGTCTCAATATTATGGGGACTTGATTTTAACTTTATTAAATGTGGAAGTATTATTTGAGTATATTATTGTAATGCTGGAAATTTATTTAATATGCTGATTTTTGGGTTTAATTCTTAAGTTGAGATTTAATTTCAAGTTTATCAAGTTGTGTGACTGAATTTGGAAAGTCTAAGAAAGTTTAGGATGAAACTACAAGCTTTTGAATGTTTAAGTGTTGATTTGAATATTTTATTGAGGTGCTGGAAATTTTATGTGATTAATGTGAAATGATCATAACAGTGAAGGGTCATTATGGATTAAATAGGAAAGTTGATATGAATTCTAAAAAGAATTCATAATTAGTGGTTGAATTATGAAATTAGTAAAAGTTGAAGAGTTGATAGCGAAACGAAATATTCATGGAATTTAAGGAATATTTTGAGAAGTTTGAAACGATGGATGTACGATTTATTTTTATATCAATTTAAGTATCAGATTTATTTTTATCAAATTTTATATTTAAGTTTAGATTATGTTAGTTCGATACTAACAAATAGTTTGAATATTCTATGTTATTATATGACGTTGTCAGTCCACGGTAAATTTAGTGATTCAAGTAGCTTGAAAGAGAAGGAAATAGTGTGGGATCGAGAAGATTATTGTGGAGAATATTTGATACCAAGGCAAAGGTAAGTGCATTTCATTTGTATATATGTTTCTACCAAACATTGGCTTGCGATGAGTCAGTGTCGGAGTTACATTAAGAAGTGACTCTTAGTGTTATGTGAAGTGTGATTCAAATTTATATGTTTATTTAGTAAGTTAATATAACTAGTGTATAAGTAAAGGACATTAGTTGGTAAAATCTGCTTAGAAATTATGTTTTGAACAGTAAGTTTAGAAAATCATAAGAAATTCTAAAAAATGATTAGAGGATTAATCTTATACCATTTGATTCGTATATCAATCTAGTTTCGTTTAGAATAAATGGCAACTGATTTCGAAAAGTATACAAAAAGATATGATTTTTCAATCAGTGATAGGTTAGAAAATAGGATAGTAGATTCTGTCAGAAAACTTTGAAATTTTGCTATAAATTGTATAAGTGGAATTAGATGGAGTGACTTATATGGTTAGATTCTTATTCGATTCTAGTTTTCATTGGTGCAAATGGAATAATTTTTCAATATATAGATTAATACATAATAATATTTCTTAGAAGGTAGTGCAAACTTCCAGAATATGAAATTTCAATAAATTGTGTAGTGGAAGCAATTTTTTTAAGCTTATTGAGGATTATATTTGATTTATAAGTAAATTATTCAAATGAGTTTAGTTTATTTATTTAATTAATCTGATCGAGGACGACTTGCGATAAGTCAACCTCATTTTAGTTTCCAGTATGATTTATAAATTTTTAGTATATAATATTTCTATAATATTTTTCATCAAGTTTTATGAATGATTTTGGGTCTGAACTGCCCAAGTATGATATTTATGATGATGAATTCTAAATGTTTACGGTTATCAGACATTTCACAGTTATCAGATATTTATAGTTATCAGACGATTTTCAGTTAGCAGATGTTTTACAGTTATCAGACTTAGATTAATAAATGATTCTATGATGATAAATATAAGTCCATTGTATGTTACATTGAGAGTCGTACCTACATTTTTCATGCCATTAAGTGAGTGCTTATCAGTTATTAGTCCAACTTTGGTACATTCGTGTCCAATGTTCAGCACCGTTGGTGCTTAGGTTATGATCGCACTGAAGTACATCATATCGCAATTTCAATTATGTTTCGACATTGTGTTGTGCCTAGTGCGCACCTTATACTCACGTACCTTGTATTATCTTACATATACATTGGGCAATAACAATAAGTGAAAAAGTTATGACAATATATAAAAGAAAAGAACATAGAATTAAAAGAAAAAAAGTTATGAAATATATTTGAATGAAAATAACAAAAGTTATTGGCATGACTAGACCAGTTTGAAGTTTTAATTGTTTTTATTTAAATTTTCAGTTTATTGTTTATATTTTATGGATTTTATGTTTTAGTTATACTTCTGCCTCAGTGAATTTTACTCAGCGCATGATGATTTTCATGCGTAGGTTTGAATAAAGTAGTGGACGTGAAGTGAAGAGCTTTCCAACATCTTATGGAAAATCAAACCTACCGAGAGTATCAGTAAGGCATCCTAACTTTGACTTATTAGTGGCATGTACATTATATCTATTGGGTTGCTTTATCAGATTTATTTTAAAAGCGTTTATAATAGTAATTAGAGTTATTTTCTTTAGAATTGCCTAATTTTAATAGGAATCATATTTATGAGTGAATAGTATAAATGTTATATTTTAAATGGTTTAAAATCAAGCGGTATTAGGTAGTTGTATATAGATATGAAACAACATTGAACTATCTAATTATTGACTGAATTTGGATTTGTTTTCAATGATCAAACATTATTTTATAAATTTATATGATTAAGGGAAAAGATTTTTCAAGTTAAAAAGGAAATTATTAAATGAAACAAAAATTTTAAGCATTTAAGTTCAACAGATGTTAATTGAGTTGATGTGACATCTTTAGCTCGTACTACGAGATATTTACGTGCTAAGGGTGTTGCATAAATTCACCACTAAAGCATAGTGTTCACCCTTACTTAATTGGGACAAAGCTTGGGTATAAAGCTTATGTCGTGCCAATGCACGTAATGTGTGTGAGGAGAAATTCACAAACCTTTGACAAATATAAAACAAAGATAGAAGCACTATCGACATGAAAAATTTAATGAATCTGCAAACATGAATTCAAACATCAATACAACTACTTACATAAAGAATGAAAAATAAATTAATCAATTTTCAATGAAAAGGATCGCAAGCTAATTTTGGACTCGAATCCACAATTTGTGCCACTAAGACTTTGTATAAATGATTAATGGCATGACTCTCTAATTTATCCCCAGTAGAGTCTCCAAGATGACGTCGCCATTCTTTTATCAAAATAAAAAATTAGTATCGTGTTTTATGAAATGATGTTGGGTTTCGAAATCAATTTTGTTTGGAAAAGATTTGGAGTCGCCGACTTTTAGATTAGGTAGGTCGAATACCTAAAAATGTCTTTCAAATTTTTTTAAAGAAAAATCATTTTAAAGACAAAAGTTACTATGCGTTAACCAAAGATTCGTTTTTAAAGGGCTCAGGAGTCAATTACGTGTGGGGAATGATTAGCACCCCACAATGCCCAAAAATTGGTACTTGATCGCTTAAATGTTGTCATAGTGGTGGAATTTATATATTCAAGTCGAAATTTGAAGTGTGATCCTTTTATAGAACATTGATTCATTTCATCATTTTTTATTAAAGCTTACTCGATTGTTTCAAGATCACTTTTTTGTTCGAATGTCGTATTGAATTGTGCTACCTCTATAGATTGCACTTTTCACGCCCATTCTAAAAAAGCGTTCTTGAAAAATGATACGAGTATACATAAAAAATGACATATAAATGGAACATACTGTAATTTTTCAAAAATATTAATTCTAAAAAATGTAAAATATAAATATATACATACATTTAAAAAAAATAAGGGCTAGAAATGGAACAAACAAACAGATAAAGAAAATTATGCATATACATACATATATAAAATTTCAAAGAATAACTTTAGAAGTTCTAAAGTTTAGGGACAAGATTAAAATGAATTAAACTAAAAGTGAACACTAAAATCTAATGAATTAAAAAAAAAGAAATTTAGAAGAAATAAATGTAAAGTATAAAAAATAAAATGCAAATAAGAAATAATTGACAAGCATATGAAATAAAATATGAATATAATAAAATTAAGAAACTAATGAGTATTAAGGTTAGTGATGCAAATTTAATTAAAATACTAGTTAATGATTTTCAAATTGCAAAAAACAAATTTATTAAACTAAATTAATATTAGGGTTAATTAGTAAGATAATTAATCTACGGACTAAATCAAAGTTAGCAACATAATACAAGGACTTGATTGAAACTAAGCATACAAATTTTGAAATAGTGACTAAATTGAATAGTAGTTAAAATTGAGCATGAAAATTTATAATTAGAACAATGACTTAAGTGTGAAAACATGAAAAAACTAGAGGGACTAAAAGGTGATTCTTCCTAAAATTTGTAACAAATTAAAGAACAAAAGATAAAGGCTAAATTACATAATCAGAACACTGAATTCAAAATAAACCCAACTTCAATCAGTGACTAAAATATAACAATTACAAAGGACGAAGGGTTGTAGAAATGATTAACTTGCGAGCCCCAAAACACGTACATACCCATTCCTAAACAGTGCCATTTTGGGGCGCATATATAAGCCCTAAAAAATGACCCAAAATGGCCAACAACATTCATTTGTCTCTTTTTTAGTTTTTTCCAAAGAGATAAATAAGTTTTTCTCTCAACTCTCTCATCCCCGAGCCATCTCTTGACCGTAGAGATACCTCCGGCCGCCACAGCTGGCCACCGTCGACAGTGGCCGAAAAGACCTTTAACCTTCCAAAATACTCGTCTCTTTCTAGAAACTAAGAAAAACTGACCTTTCTTAACCCCAAACAAAACAAAACCCTTCGAAATCCCTCCAAGATCTCTCATTGTTTCTAGATCTACCACATGCATGACATTACCTTCAACAAGGCAGTGTCTCTGCTCCAATGAGGGTGGTCGAAAGCTTAGAATGGTGAGGATCTTCCATTTTCCTTCTTCTTTTTTCGTTCGTTCTTCTCCCCCCTTTTGTGTGTTTGGTTTTCTCTTTATATCGAATGTTTTCCCTCTCATCTTTCATATTTTCGAGTTGCATGTCATAAGGGAAAGTATTTCTAACTTTCTTTTTTTTTCTTTTTTCGGCTCTATGGTTTGTTCGAGGCGGGGACAACGTCGGGGTCAAAACGGCGATGACGTGAGCGCAACATGGGGTAATCCATTTTTACCTCGAGGTTTCCTTTTTGCATGTGGTGACCAGCGCAGAATCCGATGGCGACAGCTGTTCTCGGGAGTAAGAGAGTCACGGGTGGTGCATCTGGGATCATTGGATTAGATCTAATTCAACGGTTATGTGCAAAGTGACGATGCAGCTTCGAGGGAATAGGATGAAACCCTAATCATCTTCAGATCTAGATTGTTGGATTAAGTGTATGGAGGCGAAGGGCAACTCTGAAACCCTAATTCAATTGGACCGACCCTGATTAGCTTGTAATAGGCCTCCATTTTGTTTAGGTTTGAATTTTTTTTATAATTATTATTTTTTGGGCCTATTCTTACTTAATAATAATAATAATAATAATAATAAACTATTTAATAATAATAATAATAATAAACGATTTAATAACAATTAACAACAATAACAATAACGAAACAAAAAATGGTGAACATCCTCCAATGAGAAAATAAGTCTAATATGACCTATCCTAAAGTTTAGTGATATAATTTAAACAGAAACCAAAGTTTAGTGCTATAATTAATAAAATTAAGATTTTAATGGTGTAAATTATACAACTCTTAAAGTTTGGCGGTCTCTAATTTAGTTCACACCAAAAAATTAATCTCTATTTGATTAATATAACACATCGCCAAACTAATAAAAATTAACGATTCAACAATCAAAATATAACAATTGATAATATAAATAACTAAAATTTAATAAATTGAGTTAAGTAATTAAATTATAATTCTTTTTAATTTAATTAACAGCAGTACATAAATATAAAAGAGAAGTGATAAATTCATGTGTAACCCTTAAAAAATAGATAAATTACACATTTAATATCCAAACTATTAACTTTGATCTATTTTAATATTTAATTTTATTTAAATCATACCTAACTATTAGTTTTTATTTTAGTACTTGCCATTAAAAACTCAACGTGTTTAGTACTTAAACTATCAGTTTTAGTTTATTTTACTACCTAAATTTTTAATTTTTTCGAAACTTAACGTTAACTTTTGAATTAATACTAAAACGAAACAAAAACTAAAATGTTTAACGGATTATAAAAAAATAAACAAAAACTAAATTTTAGATAATAGACACATAATTTATCCTAAAAAAGGAGACAAAACAAATACCAGCAAAGTCTGCAACTATTCCACTGTTCAAAGGGGAAAAGAAATCCGGAAAAAAGAAAGAAAGAAGCAATGGCGTTAGTTTGCAAGGTTTTATTAAGAGTAGGTAGAAGAAGAAGATTAAGCTCTCAAATTGTTCAAATCCCTTGTAAATCTCAACGCTGGTTTTGTACCGATCAAGTCTACTATTGATTCAAAGTATCGTTTTGCCCACAATAATCCCCAAGTTTCCTGGGAGTCCCTCGCCGCCGTTCTCCTGTCTCTGTCACCGGAGAAGGCCCGGCTGGTAAGATCCTAAAACCCATTTCGTTCTAATATATTTTCTTAAAAAATAAGGAAAAATTACAAGTTTAATACTATCAGTTTTAATCTATTTTAATGCCTAAACTTTTAATTTTTTAAAACTATACCTAAAATTTATTTTTTATTTCATTTTAGTACTCTGTTCAAAATTTACATGAATTTTTTAAAAAAAAAAATGAAAGTTAGATATTAAACCGCATTAAGTTTTCAATTGTGGACACTAAAATGAAACAAAAATTAATTATTAATTATGATTTTGAAAAATTAAAAAAATTAAGTAATAAATGTGTAGTTTACTCAAAGAAAAATATTGAAAGTTGAGAATGTTTGGCTGCTAAGATATTTGAAAATTAGTGAATGGAAGAACTTCGATGTACCATCTTTTCTATTTTAATCATTTTCTTGTAATCAGTATTTTTTATACATAGGTTTCTTTTCCATTTTCCAACCATACATTTTCTCATGAATTGTTTTAGGGTAAATTAGCATTTAGTATTTAAATTATCAGTTTGATCCGTTTTAGTACTTAAACTTTTAATTTTTTCAAAACCATACATAATGTTTAGTTTTTGTTTCATTTTAGTACCTAAATATTTTCTCATGTACCATCTTTTGAATTGTCACGTCAGCACCGTGGATTGCAAGTTAGTACAATGAATTATCATGTTAGTACCGTGGATTGCAAGTTAGTATAATGAATTATCACGTTAGTACCATAATGGTCAATGGAAAACAAACGTTGGCAAAAAGGTCACATTGGGTTGGAGGGCTATTGCCTTTTATTTTTCATTGTTTAACTTAGGTTTTGGAATGGAAATTGGAGAAAATGAAGGAGATTATGATCAATATTTGTATATGATGTCTCTTTGTGCAAAGATTCGAAATGTTTCACTTGCAATGCATGTCTTTACTTCAATGGAGGTTTATGGGATTAAACCAACAACTTCTATTTTCAATTCCTTCATACATGCTTGCTTGTCTTCGAATGACCCGTTAACAGCGTCGAGCTTATTCGAGATAATGGAGAGTTCGGATTGCTACGAAACGAACGACGAGACTTACGAGACCTTCGTAACAGGGTTTTCAACTTCCGAAAATGTCGATGCCATGAAAAGCTGACGTCAAAGGGAATGTTGCCTAGTGAGACCATATTGGATAATTTGCTGGAGGGATTCTGCAGACGCTGGAGATTCGATCGAGTTAAAGAGTTCTTGGAATCTTGTCCCGAAGTTGGGTAGGGAATTAGTCCGAAGATGGCTGAGAAGGTCGTCAGTTTATACTCGAAACATGGAAAGGTAGAAGAGATGGAAGGCCTACTTTCAACTGTAGGAGTCGGGTCAGGATGTTACTGTTTTATCTCAGGTAAACTCCGGGATCATAAGGATGTATGCAGCGTCGAATCGATTGAACGATGTTGAATACTCCGTGGGCAAGATGTTGAAATAAGGGAAGGGCTACCATTTAGATGCACAGACAATATGGAGAAGGTTATCTGTTGTTTCTTCATGGAAGAATCGTATGAAAGGCTAGATCTGTTCTTGGAGCGTATTAAGGGTTCACATAAGCTCATGAAATCGACATATGATTTCTTGGTTGTGGGCTTGCTCAGCGATTAGATCGTTTGATTAAGGATATGGAATTGGCCGGAGTTCGATAACATCCTAGTCGGAAAAAAATCGATTCTTGCCGGTGTGTGCTTCCTGGATAAACAATGCTGCATTGCGGAAAATGTTTTTCGAGATCGGGAGGAATTACTATACGGTGACTTGCATTCAATTGTTTTTCAGTTGTCTTTTTTCTCAAGATGAAGATCAGGACATGAAGAACTTCGTTGAATCACTTGAGTCGAAACCGTCGTAAGTGTGTGCTGATACCGAGGGAAATTCGAGACATTTTATCCATTTTCGACATCGAAATGACGATAACCTTGCTTAAATCTGTTTGTTAGATGATCTGATTTGTTCATTTGAACTAAATCTGTGACTTATATTGACTGATCATGAATTGCACTGTACATGCTTCAAGTTTTCATGGTTGAGGTTTTGACATATCTGGTTTTTCAAGGTCAGGGTAAGTGTACTTGTGGAATATCTGAATTCATTAAATATTCAGTTGAATCGATTATTGTCGTTTATGTTTTCTCCGCTTATTTTTATTGATTTTTAAAAAATAAAATTTGATTATTTTTGTTTTTATTTAATTAAGATGTGATCACCTTTCATTTGATTATTGAGAGTTAACTGCTATTAGATTTTTTAACGGATTGTTGATGTGTGATAATGAATATATAAAATTAAAAATGATACACTATACAAATGATCATTAATGTTTTAGTAATTTTTTCCCCTTGAAATTTAAAAAATAATAATTTGGTTACTAAATGATTTTTCTATTAATGGATGGTGTGAGTAAGGGGATGAAGAAAGTGTTTAGGGGGACTTATATAGGAATGAGCATGGGTCAGGTCGAATTTTTGATCAACCACGCGATCCGAAAATATATACCCTCTACTCAAAACTTAACCCGATCCGAGTTTAGAGATGATTTCAATCGACCCGAACCCAACCTGATTTTTTGAGATAAATTTGAACCCAACCTGACACGGCCTGAAATAAATATATTTATAAAAAAAAATTATTCAATAGAAATATGGATCTAATTAAATAAATAATATATAGAGAGTTATTATTGTAAATATTTCTAAATGTATACGATAAATTTAAATTAGTTTTTAAGTCAGGTCGGATATTTTTTACTCTAAACTCGAACTCGATCTGAATATATTTTCTAAAAAAATCGATCGACCCAATCGATAATTAACTCGTGATGATCATCTTAACTAAACTCGTGAGGTTCATCTTAACTAAATAAAAACGAAAATGATAATATATATATTTTTTTAAATCAATCACAAAATACGAACAAAATATAAACGAGAATATCAATCGTATAAGTGATCAATCGCATTGTTAACCAAAAGAATATTAACCTTATTCCCCCCAGGGGGGGAGGGGGGTGTTCCCCTAGATTCACCCTAGGTTTTTAGGATTTTAAAACACATTACGCGTGGAGCCACAATTGAAGAAAGAGACCGAGAGTCCCTCTAAAACCCAAAGTGTTGCTGTTTAATGGCGCTTCTTCCTCGATATCTTTATCCTCATCTTCACCTTCTTCTTCCTCTTCGTCTCATGGCTTCTCGCTCTCCTTTCTTTCTTCATTCTCCTTCTTTCCATTCCCTCGCTTCCTCTCCTCGTTATTCCATCTTCTTCCACCCCAGGTTTTTATCTTTCTTTTTCCTTTTTTTTTCATTGCTTAGTGTGAAAGAAGCAAAGTTGGGTTTTCGAAAGCAGAAAACAGAATGGGCATTTTGAACTTTTTTCAGTGCTTACTTTAAATACTCAAAATTCCCACAAGAGTTGTCTTTTGGTTCAGCTTGAGAAGAAAAAGCTTGTTTTTTTCCTTTTCTTATTTCTGATTTTACTGACAATGGGAAGAGATTCCATTTTCAATTATTTGTGTGACTGGTTAATGCTGGGTTTTGTTTTAGTTTTCGTGTTTCGTTTTCAATTTTTCATTGATTTTGCAGGACAAACTTTGCATTGAAGAGCATTTGCATGTTTCCAGTTCAACATGTACTTACTCCAAGGGCGTTTATGGCTTCTAATTTCACAACCGAAGCTTTTAGTGGAAGCAAAAGCTCGACAGCTTATAACTCCGAGCAAATTCAGGTAATTTTGAAAAAAAATTAATATTTTTTCTGTATTCTTTAATTTAGTCTCGATGATGCTAAGGAATGTCTTATAATATCATTAGGTTTTGGAAGGATTGGACCCTGTTAGAAAAAGACCCGGAATGTATATAGGAAGTACAGGTCCTCGTGGTTTGCACCACTTGGTAATTCATTTGTCCTTTTTCCTTCCCCCCCCCCCCCCCCACGATAATTTTGATGGTAAAATTCATTGACACGTTTGATTTTACTTCTTCCTATTAGGTATACGAGATATTGGATAATGCTGTTGACGAGGCTCAAGCAGGTTTTGCATCACAAATAGATGTTATTTTACATTCAGATGGTTCTGTGAGAATAAGTGATAACGGCCTAGGAGTACGTAACTTCTGTTATTTAATTGCTAGAAATGCTGTTATTTAGTATTGTATTTGTTTTCGGAAGTGTTTTAAGATTTTCTTTCATGTGAATTTAATTTTGGGTGCAGCATAACCCTTTTTGTAGTCAGTATCTTTATATCACTGATTCATGCTCAGTACATTATCTTGAGATGTGAATTACTCAAACGGTCTATAAGAATTTTCTCTTCATAATTTTTGTATATATGACCTAAACTTACTCATTGGTCATTATGTGTTTTGAGTGCAGATCATTTCAATTGTTTTATTTCATAATATTATGGATAAACGCTATCTTTTCTTTCTGCCTGCTATTAATGTGTTTTCCTATCGCTTTTAATGGGGCAGTGCTTATGAATTGCAGATTCCAACTGATTTGCATCCCGTCACAGAGAAATCTGCCTTGGAAACAGTGTTGACGGTAAAAAAGCATAAATAACCATATAGTCCCTCTGTTTTTTCATATTGAGGTTTCTGAGAATCTTCTTCAGAAAGTTGCGTATATAAATAAAGCACTCTCCTTTGTCCTATAATTTTTTATGTGAAGTTTGTTCTCATGGCTAGGTCTTGCATATCTGATTTGCAGGAATGTTGAGACCATGCTGTGGTATTTTTCCTTTGTGTATTTTTGCTTTCTTTTAGTTCTCCATTTCCATTTTTGTCTCATAGTATAACCATCTAATCAATTGGCATGGCTTTAGACTTTCACTTAATATTTCGTTTTCCTAGATTGTCATGAAAGTACATGGTATATTTTTTGAAGGTATTGTGAGAATCGGAAATACACAGTCTGGAATGTCTTCAAAATATTGAATCAGATTCTTTGCTTTTAGAAAATTTGCATGAATTGTATAACTATATTAGTCTAATCTTGACGGTTACTTTGAATGATGGAAATTTGAGTTAATTTCTACCAAAACTTATTTGTTTAATATTAATTTTTCCTAAATTTTCATAAAAACACATGATATATTTAGTGAAGGAATTGTGAGAAATACAGCTTCCCTAAGGTATTCAAAATATTCAATCAAATTCTCTGATTTCGTAAATATGCATGAATTGTATAACAGAAGTAGTACGATATTAATGGTTTCTTTGACTGATGGAAATCTGAGTTGCATATTCTTCTTATTCTGCAGGTCTTACACGCTGGTGGCAAGTTTGGTGGTTTAAGTAGTGGTTATAGTGTCTCTGGTGGTTTGCATGGTGTGGGTTTATCTGTTGTTAATGCCTTATCTGAGGTATGAATAATGTTTTAAACTTTATAATTTCCTTACTTCTGGTTTTATCTGGTTTTTATGGTTATATTAGTTGTCAAAGGTGGGATAGGCCTAGTCTCTCATCTGTGCTCTCGGACGATTTGGGTTCTAGAAAATGCCAAAGAACCCCCAAAAAGAGAAAAAATAGAAGGGTATTTTTTTTGGGGTGGGGGTGGAGGGCATGAAGGTAACTGCCAACTTTGTGGACAATTGCAGAAATGGTGCTAATATATGAGAGGACGACTCTCTAATGAAAAGGCGAAAACAATGAAATATGACATAAATTTGGAAAAGATTAGAGAACATTTTTCCTTTATGTACTTATTGTCTTGTCATCACCTTGATTTATTATTTTCTTCTGCTTTGAAGAAATGATAGACTTCTAACAGGGTGTCTAGCATGGATCTTTTCTTTGTTTGTTTCATTTACATCATTCGAGTCTTATTATACTTGTAGCTCGAGTTATACTTCTCTAATGTGGTTTATGGTTGAATAATTGCAAGTTTAACTTTCAATGCCACTGTCTAATCTACAAACTAAAATCCATTTACAGTGAAATTTGGCAAATTTTATGTAATTATGGGTCTGGTGTATTATTTTGGTTATGTTTATATTTTAGGCAATTTTATGTAATGTTTGGTAATCTTATGTAATTATGGGTTATTAATATATTAAGGCACTCTTTTCCTCCTTCCGCTATTTGTCTCTACACAAGAGGAAACTATGAGGGAGGTTTTTAATGAGGCCTTCTATTCCTATCAAAAAAAATTTGGCGCTAATGGCTATACCATAATATCAATTTATCATACAAGATATATGTTTATTCTCTAAAATATTTATTTACTGAAAAAATTGAGCGAATATTTTCTGGGTGAATTCATTTTGGGGAGTCGAAGATGACCCAGGGCATAGTCTCAATTGCACCTTGCTTTTCACTAACTTGGTTTATATTTGGGTCTCTTGGCTATGGGTTATCAACTTTACTTTTTCTCTTTTAATTTATTTATTAATTTTCTTTTGTTACTTCCTATGTCCTCAAACATGATATGTACTCTGCTCAGGTTATGATAAAATGGAGTTTATAGTTCATTTGCATTCATATTTTATTCATAAATCTTAATTTAGAACATCAATGTTTGTATTCAAGGGTCTTTACGATATTTTGGTCTGGTGACAGTTATCTCTTACCAAATCAAAATTAAGGTTTTGCCAGAGTTGATGGTCACTTATTTTAAGTTGACCATCTCTTTCTTTGCAGGCATTAGAAGTCACTGTTTGGAGAGATGGAATGGAATACCAGCAAAAATATTCACGTGGGAAGCCTGTAACGACACTAACTTGTCATGTGCTTTCAACTGAATCAAGGGATCGTCAAGGGAAGCCTATTTATTTATGATAATCAGATTTTTATTATTTAATATATTTTTTGGTTTAACTTAAAGCACAGTATTTACTACGGCAATTGAGTTTGACTACAACACTCTTGCAGGACGAATTAGAGAACTTGCTTTCTTGAACCCTAAGGTAAAGTCTTCACATTTAGTTAGGTCACTATGTTAGGATCAATACTCATAACACTTCCATTTATTTTTTGACCTTGTGTTATATAGGCCAAAAACAAAATGGATATCTTTTTGGGAATTTTCTTGTCTATCTACTTCCTTAATGTAGTATAAATCTGAGATTTTACCTTCTGGTGTTATAGCTTGCTTTTTCTAATTGATCGTTGCAGCTAACTATCAATGCTTAAAAAAGAAGATAATGATCCGAAAAAGAGCCTTTATAATGAATATTTCTTTGCTGGTGGGCTGTTCGAATATGTGAAATGGCTAAATGCTGATAAGGTTTGTGCTTGTCTTTTCTTGTCTCTCTTCCCATTTCCATTCTTTCTTCCTTCTCTATTTATGTATTGTTCCTTGCTCCTCTCCTTCCTTTCTTTTCCTTTTATTTTCTTTTATTCTATTTTTTCACGTCCTTATCCTGTTATATATATATATATATATATATAAAGTGATTCATGCAACACCAAAATGATGGTAAAGGTTAGGATTACAGCCATTATAGATTTTGAAACTTGCTAATAGGCAATTCCAATGATTTATTTTATTCAGTCTGGCGAGCAGTGCATATGTTATGCATGGATTTTCAATCTTTCAGCCCTAGAGGCTCCAATATATGAGGATAAAATCATGAGTGAAACACTTACATAATGGAAACTTTGTATTCCTGGGCCTGCTCTTTTGTCCCAGACTGGGGATTCAAGTTATAGCTTGGAAACTAAACTTTCGTTGGGATTAGTAATTTGTTGTCTGTTGCAAAAATTACTGGTGAAATAAAAGTAGGTAAATGCAAAATCTAGATTTGCAGTTTGTCTGTGACATCTGCACAGAGTTGTATTATTGCAAGTGTATTCTGGTTTTACAATCTAAAATGCGATCTATATATGAAATTTGCATTCTGATGATATTTTATATTGGTAACTGCTGGTTCTTTGATCCAGAAACCACTTCATGATGTGCTAGGTTTCAGCAGACAAATAGATGGAACCATGTTGCTCTTCAGTGGTAAACTACTAACCAATTTGTATGCTATTCATGTGCATTCAAATTGTCCTTTTCATGATAAAGAAATAATATCTGTGCTGCCGTACATTTTCAACATTATAGATTCTGTTTATTTACCTTTGAAGAATTAGTAACACCTGCCATTACTAAATTCATACCTTTCATGTATTTTACTGGGGAGTTTATTTGATGGAATTTAGAATTATTACGTTTAATGGTGTTGCGCTATAATTTTATATAACTTTTACCTGCCAGTTTCAGATGTGTTTGGTGTGGTGTCTATAATTTTGTATCGTGTACTGTTTATGTATTATTGGTTTAATAATCCATGTGATTTGGTTGGTTTGTTCAACTATACTAGGTGTTCGGATGCATATTCCGATACAATGTTGGGTTATGCCAATAGCATACGAACCATTGATGGTGGCACACATATAGAAGGTGTTAAGGCTTCATTGACTAGAACTCTCAATAACCTTGGAAAAAAGTCTAAGATTATCAAGGTATTTCTATTCATACTTTCTATTTTAGAAGTTTTCTCTGTTCTTGCTCACCTTTTGTTGAATTATTTTCATTTTCTTTAGAACAGTTTTCTTCTTTGTTATGGGGACTACTAACTTGCATTATTTATCCCATATTCCAAGAAAAAGATTTACAAGGACCGTGTTTATTTTGAAATATTGAGCTGGTTTAAAATATTCACTGAAAAGCTTTCATCATATAAACCTTCATCGCACCTTTTCATGCAGAATCACCTTTGTCCCGCTCCTTGTCAAAAAGCCATTTAAGTTGCAAATCTCTATTCATGTGCTTTTAAGGTCTAAGCAAAAAGTAGTTAAATCACTGTTTTCCGTCTAATAATTAAAGCGCTTTAAACACTTTCAATGTAATTTTGATGGTGTTGATTGATTCAAGTTTAACTATTATTTTTCCCATTGATGGTATGAAGTACTTGTGATCTGTGCTATCATGATCATCTTCTGTATCTATCAGGATAAGGATATTAGCTTAAGTGGTGAACATGTAAGGGAGGGACTGACATGCATTATTTCTGTGAAAGTTTCAAATCCAGAATTTGAAGGACAAACTAAGGTATTATTTGCATATCATGCATGTCATACTATTATTCTTGCATAGTGAAGCTCTTGATATCTTGAATCCGATGCATGTCCTACATTGCTGTTATAATGACTTGATGAATTTTCATTTATCTTTAAAAGACAAGATTGGGAAATCCTGAGGTGCGAAAAATCGTTGATCAATCTGTTCAAGAATTTCTTACTGAATATTTGGAGTTGCATCCAGATGTACTTGATTCAATCCTTTCCAAGTCACTAAATGCTTTCAAGGTACCTTTTAGATATGTTATGAACTTTCTTTTGACCCTGTTATTGATTCACTAGTTACCTTGTCTAAGGGCTCTATGTCTGCTGGAACTAACTACATAACAATGATTTTATCATGGATGTTGTTTTGCAACCAGGCAGCTCTGGGCAAGGGAATTAGTCCGGCAAAAGAGTGTGTTAAAGTCGTCATCTCTTCCTGGAAAACTGGCTGATTGTTCATCCACAAATCCAGAAGAATCTGGTAAGTGGTGCTTTAGTTTAAAATATTATCTGACTTACATGGTACGTGAGCATTTGGATCATTGTGAGGATTTTTTAATGGAAATTTTCCCATATTAATTGTGTTCTGGTTGTAGTTGTATTTCTCCCTTGGTTCAACCATTTCGAGTCTTGTTACTGGGCTTTGTATATGCTACTTATAGCAATTGCCAAACATGTAAAGGTCTTTTTGGCATTTAACCTGGTTTCAATTCTAAGTGTTGTATTTTAATGATGTTTTTTCCTGCAATTCCTTAATCAAGTAAAAGAAATAGCTTCTATTCTATTTTTAGTTCAGGGTAAAATGTTCTTCAAATTCTCTTTACTAAAGGTTTTTCTGTCATTATTATCTTCTTGCTCCCAACATCTCTACACGAGGTATAGTTTTGTTGCATATATACTTTTTATGAACCTTTTGCCTTCTGAATGGTTTTTGCACCGTTCTATATTTTTTCATTATGAATATTGAGCAAAAGTAGAAGTTTCTGAATATTTTTTCTGAGGTTAGATTATGGTGTTGCTTGGACTGTGGGAGGGGTCTTGATGTGCAATTGCAAAAATAATAAGTAAAACTGAAAATTATTATTAAAAAAGGTATTCAGTTCTTGTATAACCACCGGTATCTGACCAATTGATCGACTAGTCCGGGTTGGGTATTACAGAGCTCTATTATGAGGGACCCTTCCAACCCAGCTTACTCCATTCACAAAACTAGGATTTGTGCTCTGGACATGGTTTAATGGATCTAGCATCTCTTTCCACTAGATCAATCGTTTTGTTTTACTTTAAATTTTATATAATTGTAATTTTACACCTTTATTGCAACTAAGGTATTTTCCTTTCCATCACTCTCCAGATTTACTTTCTTGTTTCTGTCTTTCTCTACCCTTCTAAGTTTCGAACTCTTGTCTCTAGCTCATAAGTCATGCCCTATCTTTTAATCAATGCTGTTATGGGGTTTATACTGATGGTAGATAGCAATACCTCTCTTTAACTCTTTCATCTTATTTATTTTAATAACCATTAAATTTGGCTTTCAAGATCTACTCTTAAATCTAAGGTTAGAGCTGCAGTCCTTACGTTTTTTTAATGCTCTCTTATTTATCTGTGCTTATAACGATGATGATAGTTTTTTTATTCCCTGGGGGGCTAATTGCTATACAAGTAAATAGGATGATTTTTCACTGATTGAAAGCTGGTATTCCAGTTGAGGGATTATGTGCGACTTTATTTTTCATTGTCTGAATTCTACATTGTTGGTTCCTGTTGGCTTCAAAAGAAATGATAGTGCATTCTGATCTGCTACGTATGAGCATCTAAAATTTATTATATGGTTACATGTATACAGAGATTTTCATAGTTGAAGGAGACTCAGCTGGTGGCAGTGCTAAGCAAGGCCGTGATAGGCGCTTTCAGGTAATACTTCTCCATGGTAGTTGGGTAGAATGGATGTAATTTAGTTATCATGCAATTTCTTGAAACATGTTGGAAAATTCTTTAGTTGTTTCTGGTATTAGGCTTCAATTAATCAATTATTTAAGCATTTATTTTATGGAGTTGATGGAACATGTTTTTTCTTGCAGAAACTAAGATGTTAAAACATACTAACTTTTAAAAGTCGCACATATTCATACGAAGAAAAGATGTGTGGTGGGAGAACTTTGCTTATGAAATCTATCGTGTGTTGGTAATAGGTGCTTATAGGAGCAGATGCTATCCCATTGATGCTACCAATGGAGGGAAGAGGAAGGTTCCATTGATTTTCTGCAACTAAAGTCCAAACAAAATCGTCATCATCGTTGCTTGATAGCTGTTTGTTAAAGTAACATTTCCAATGGGGCAAATTTAGTTTTCGAATATTTTTGATGGCCATAGCTTAGGATATGCTTTATTTTCACCCAAGTCCTACTTTCTTTAAGTTATGTTCTTATTACATGGTACTGTAGTTATGTCTTTGTGGATTTTATTATACCACAATGCAAATTACTCAAAATACATGATATGCTTTGTGGCATATGGTAATACTAGAAGCTTAAGTGTTTTGATCTAGGACGTTGGCTTACGGTATTATTTTAAGATGGTTTAGGAAGTAGACACTTAGGTGGTGTTTGTTTTCACTGTTTAAGGTCTTCAAAGCTCTTATGTCTACGCCGCGCAGACCACGCGCAAACATTGGGCTTCGCAGACCGTTTGTTTTTTAGAAGACATAAGCTCTTCTAACGTCTGTGCGTCATCTTCTTGGCGCAGACATAGACTTATGTCTTCAAAGCTCTTCTAACCTCTTCAAAGAACCATTTTTGATATTAATTTTTTAAAAATTATAAAATGTCATTAAATTTAATAAATTATTACAAAATAGTCACTATAATGTTGTAATAAATTATGAAAGTTCAATAATATAATAATTATTTTATAGTATTTAGATAAATTTATTAATAATTTTATAATCTTTTAATAAATTTAATAAGTATTTTATAATTTTTTAAACTTTATTGACGAAAATAATCATTTGTATATAACTCAATGATATCTAATATACTTTATTTGAAAAAATATATTAAACTTAGTAAAAAATATTATACAATTAAACTTAGTAAACTTTTTTTTATATAAAAACTTAGAAAATCACGGGGACATACAATTATTAGTATTAAAAGACAAAATAAATGTTTTAATAAAAAAATATTCACACTATTGAAAAATCTGATTTTTATCATTTAATTCTGGTAAAGTACGAAAGTCCCTTTATACATAAAAAATAAATAAAAAACAAATAATATATTTTTTTCTAAATAGAAAAATACTAATTGATGTATATTATATGGAGTATATATTATATATATTTTTTGATGTTACTAGAATCAGATTGTACCACTCGAATAAATTAAGATGATTTAAATGATATTATAAAATCGAGTATTAATATATTTGTGAATCGATAATAATTGAGAATTAAAATATAATTTTTTTAACAATTACTTAAACCGAAACAAACAGGTTGAATTAAAATCAAATTGATTTCATTATCGATTGATTTAATAATAATTTTTAAAATGATATATAATATTAAAACCAAAATCTAATAGTCCGTAGATGTAATAATTTATAATAATAAAATTCGTATAATATTTATTTAATATATTTTTTCAAATAAAGTATATTAGATATCGATGAGTTATATACAAATGATCATTTTAGTCAATAAAGTTAAAAAAAATTCGTATAAAAAAATAAAGTTTAAAATATTATAAAATACTTATTAAATTTATTAAAAGATTATAAAATTATTAATAAATTTATCTAAATACTATAAAATAATTATTATATTATCGAACTTTTATAATTTATTACAACATTATAGTGACTATTTTGTAATAATTCATTAAATTTAATGATATTTTTTTAATTTTTAAAAAAATAATAACAAAAATGGTTATTTGAGTATAGTTTAAAAAATCAGTTTATTTATATTTCAGTTTATTTTAGCAGTCTGCAGACGTTAAAAAACAAACAGTATTCTTCTTGCAGACAGCAGACTTTTGGTCCACCTCTTCTGCTGCAGACCTTTTACCTCTGCAAGAACAAACACCACCTTAGTATGATTTTGTACTTTAGTTAACCAAATGACATTTGACTGATTAAATGGTGCTCTGCTATGCGTGGGTTTTTTATTCTATGAACATTGGCGCCTTATTTTACTGTTGTCCTTATTAGATTTATATCCGACACTTTTGTCTGAAAATGTGTTGTTTGTTGCAGGCTATCCTTCCACTGAGGTAAAATTTTGAATATTGAAAGGAGGGATGAGGCAGCAATGTACAAAAATGAAGAAATTCAGAACTTGATTCTTGGTCTTGGACTCGGGGTGAAGGTACTAATTTTGTTGTTATTCTACTTAATTTCATTTTTAAAATTATTGATAATACATGTATTGTATCTTTTTGAACCCAGGGAGAGGATTTTAAAATAGAAAATGTACGGTATCATAAGATCATTATCTTAACAGATGCGGATGTAGATGGCGCTCATATTCGAACACTGCTGCTGACATTTTTCTTCAGATATCAGGTACAGGGGTAAAAGGTGTCACTATTTTGTGGGTACAATGATAAACAAATTGACATCCCTGTGATCTTTGCAGAGAGCCTTATTTGATGCAGGTTGCATTTATGTTGGTGTCCCACCTCTTTACAAGGTTTGTCGACAGCTACACTGGATTCTGAGAATCTAATCTATTTGATACCTTGCTTATATATTTCCTCTCCTGGTTTGCTACACTTATCAGGTTGAAAGGGGAAAACAAGTACACTATTGTTATGATGATGCCGACCTTAAAAAGGCCCTTTGTTTGTTCCCACAGAATGCATCTTACAACATTCAGAGATTCAAAGGCAAGGATGAAAATCTCGTTCAGTCGTTCTATCTCTTCCTCGCATTATGTGATTAATGTTCATCTCTTAAGAATTTAATTGTGTGCTTTCTTCTTAATGATTTTTTTGTTCGACTTAAAACGAAATTATTTTAATTTCAAAGTTTTCTAAGTTGCATTTGTGTAGAGTTCACTACAATTCATTAAACCTCATTTTGTGCTTCCACTCTCAAATCAACATGAGAATATCTTGTGTAGAGTTCACTTCAATTCATTAAACCTCATGTCAAGGTAGTTATTGGTAATCATAGAACTTCCTTTTCTACTTTTTGCATTAGCGAGAAACTTGCGTCGGAAACAAAGATCAAATTATAGGACGACGTAGTAGGGACAAACATGCACATTATATAGGAGTCCTTCCTCTTTCGGCACGGGGTTTTACTTTTATACAAGACCGTGGGAAACTAAATATTTAACAGATGTAGAATCGCACCTCAACATTCTCCATATGTAGGCTACTCGTGAACATCTTCACCAGGGGTCGTCAACCTAGCATTAGGTTTAGGTACGAAGAACAACATAATTGAACCTGAGCTCTGATATCCATAAGGCCATGGAATCCCAATACTCAACAGATATGGGATAACATTAAATAGTCAATATTTTAAAAAAACATGGAGATATTGAGTTCCATTTTGAGAATAGAATGGAATCGCTACTTAAAAAATAAAGCTTCAATATGCTTACATGTTATCTTTTCCTTTTTTAGGCATGATACCAAAATTAACCCTCAATGTTTACCAAAATGGTTATCTTGGCTCTTATTCTTAAAGCATTTTGGACCCCAACGTTTTATGTTGGGGCAAAAAGGCTCCTCAATTGATGGAAACTATTTTTTTATAAAAGTTGGAGGTCTCATTAAAAACTCCATTCGTATTCGTCCACATACTAAGAAGTATGTTAACGAACATTGGAAGGAAGAAAAGAGTACCTTATATTTCATTGAATAAAACACCCAATACATATGAAAACACGGAATACCCTCAAACGGGGATATACACCATTACAAAAAACCATAACCACCTAAACCTCTCGCCTCCTCGACAACAAGAATGCAAAGACAATCACCCTATACCTAAGATAAACCTCCAGCAAAAGAAAAAACAACCTAACACTTAATGACATAACATACAGAAAAACCCCTGCAACCACTATAACGAAAACATCTGCCTTTGAAGGGAACTCCACAAATTACCATCACGATCCAAAATCACCAAAACAATTCAGCTCGTAAAGTTATCTTCATTGAAACAAAACCACACTTCCTTCTTATTAATCAAAGTGTCCTTGCAACTTAATTCAGAACTCTTTTCTTTTTCTTGCATTTCTTCACCACACGATTTTTTCCTAATTTTCTAGGGAAAGGGGCACTGTTGGGGTATCTTCCTTTAATTGTATTGCGTCACCGGATAAACCATGAGAAGTAATGAGCCCATCATAAGAACATCTTCCGAGGCTCTGGGGTTAACTCCATCAGAATGGTCAACTGATTTATTAACTAGATGCTCCACGATATTTAGTTTTGATTGATCCATAACTTTCATTGAGTGAAACCCTGAATCTAAAGAAGTGGAAGGAGACATTCCTAACCTAACACTGGCAAACCCGCTTTTAGTGAGATCATCCTCACCAAATTTGTTACTCGGATTCTCATCACTTTTGGCACTCTTCATGAGTGAAACCTTTTCTATGTTAGCAACTTCAATTGCAACATTTTCGACGGGGCAATTTAAACATGAGGAGAACACCGACGATCCTGACAGAGATTTCTCCGACATTGCCCGAGAGAACAAATCAGATCTAATAAATCATCGACTTCCTCAGGGATCCAAGACTTTGGTTTGACGGAAGGATCAACTTCATGCACCATGATTTTAAAAAAATTAGCACCGACCTTCAAACCCATCGACTCATCAATTCTCGCTTTAGTCTTTGAGAGGATTTGAATTTTTGCCCGGTCAAAAGATGAAGGAAATTGAGAGCTTTCGTCAACTGCTAATAATTTGCCCCACCTAGCTGCAATGTTCTTGAAAGTACCCCAATTTCAATTGATGGAAACTGTTAAAGTCGAGTAATTCACTGACCACTATTAAACTCATATATTTTCTATAGGATTTGTTACATATTTATATACAAGCTGTAATCTTAACTTAGGAAACTCTTAAACTAGAAAAGTAACTAATTATAGGGAAAAATACACTCCCCTTAAGTTGGGGAATGAATGTCCTCTATCTTCAGCTTGCTTGCTAACTTCTGAAAATACTTCCCAGGTAGTCGCTTGGTAAGTATATCTGCAACTTGATCTCCAGTGTCAAGTTTATGAAATGTTTATCCACTTCAATATGTTTTGTCCTGTCATGTTAAACTGGATTATAAGCAATATTGATTGTTGATTTATTATCACAGTACAACTTCGTTGGTCCTTCCCATTTGATCTTTAAATCCTCCAAAATAATCTTAAGCAACAACAATTCACAAATCCCAAGCGCCATTGTTCTAAACTTGGCTTCTACACGCGATCTAGCCACAATTTTGCTTTTTGCTTTTTGTTTCTCCATGTCACTAAATTTCCTCCAAGAAAAGTGCAGTATCCTGAAATTGATCTTCTATCAACCATGGACCCTGCATAGTCTGTATCAGTAATGGCTTGCAAAGTCAAATATTGTAGGATTTGAGTTACTGCCTTAAGGTGTGATTCTTTAGGATTGTGCATAAATTGGCTCACAACTCCAACAGCATAAGCAATGTCAGGTCTGGTGTGTGATAAGTAAATTAGTGTTCCCACAAGTCTCTGATATGAGCTTCTATCAACTGTTGCATCCTCTGTTGAATCTTCGAGTTTGTGATTAACTTCTATTGGCGTTTCTGCTGGCCTGCATCCTAGTTTTCCAGTTTCTATTAAAAAGTCTAGGGTGTATTTCTATTGGGATATGAAGATCCCTTGCTGTGAATGTGCCACTTCAATACCAAGGCAGTATTTTAGTCTTCCAAGATCTTTGACTTCGAATTCCTTCACCAAAGAATTCTTTAAGTCATCAATTCCTTTCAAATCATCCCTTGTAACTATGATACCATCTACATAAACTGGTAAAGCAGTAACTCCCCCTGAAGAAGAATGTTTCACAAATAAAGTATGATCACCTTGACTTTGTTTGTATCCCAGTCTCAGCATCACTGTGGATAATCTTCCAAACCAGACACTCAGGGACTGTTTTAGCTCGTACAGGGCCTTCTTTAATTTGCACATTGCCTTCCCACTACTTGGACCAAATCCAGGTGGGATGTCCATGTAGACTTCCTCCTCAAGATCCCCATGCAAAAACACATTCTTAATGTCATACTACTGTAATTTCCATCATTGATTGACAGTTAATTACAACAAAATTCTCACAGTGTTCATCTTTGCAACAGGAGCAAATGTCTCATGGTAGTCTATCCTATAAGTTTGAGAGTACCCTTTAGCCATTAACCTTGCTTTGTACCTCTCTAAAGAATCATCTGATTTGTATTTTAATGTAAACACCCATCTACATCCCACAGTTTTCTTCCCTTCTGGCAATTCCACCAAGTCCTATGTTTTGTTCTTCTCAAGTGCTTCCATCTCAGCTTGCATTGGAATTCTTCCAATTCTCGTTTTCTAATGCATCAGACACATTTTTTAGGAATGAAAATGGTATTTAGGCTAGTAATGAAGGCCATGTGGTTGCGAGATAAGTCCTTGTAGGACATAAATAGGTGAAGAGGGTTTTTTGTGGTGCAAATTCTTTTTCCTTTTCTAATTGCCATAGGAAAATCCAAATCCCTATAATTAGAAACATAATCAGATTTTTCAGTGGCATTTGGGTCAGAGATAGATTCGGTAGTTACCTCAGTTTGTATAGGAGAGGAAGGAGATGATTGGACCTGCATTGGTGCCTTTTTCCTTGAGTAAACCAGTAGAGGACGAGTAGTATCCTGAGGTTTTTGATGAGGGGTGTTAGGATCAGATTATAAGGTGGTAGGTTGGTAAAAACCAGTAGAGCACGTCCAATTATCTTTGTTCCTTCTTGAAAAATGCATTGAGAGGAATGAAAATTAACACTGCAGTTAGTGTCTTTGGTAATTTTCTGGGTAATTTTCTGGATATATAAAAGATAAGTAAATAATTTTGGTACGTTGACATTTTTCTAATGTAAGGGCTTTGCTTATAACAATATCTCCTTGGACAGCTACTGTTATCATAGTACCATCTGCAACTGTTATTTTTTTGTTGCTAGGACAAGGTGTATAAGTGATAAATATGAGTGAAGAATTGGTCATATGGTCTGTAGCTCCTGAGTCAGTTACCTATGAGCTTTGGGTAGGTAAAACCGAGGCCTTAGAGTCCTGAGAAAACCAGACTACATGTACCTACAAAGGGGGTGTTCTCTAGTGACCCTAGCAAGTTCTTTAGTTTCTCTATTTCTTCTTTGTTGAACTCAACAAGTTGTTCTTGAGAGTCCTCAGCCAAGTATTTGGTTGTATATGTTCTTCCTTATCCCCTTGATGATCCTTATTTTTATGAAAAAATTCTATTTGCTGTTTGTGGCTTCCTATGAAATATCCAGCACTTCTCTTTTGTGTGGCGAGGTTTCTTGCAGTAGGTGCACAATAGAGAGTCCTTGTTCACTGTTTTTGTTGCTTCTGGTTTATTTTCTTTACTAATCTGTTGTTCCAGACCAATTTTCCTCTTGGTTACAGCTCAAGTGACTAAGGTTGAACTCTCCACTTGACTGCTTTCAATAATTACTCCTCTTCTTCCTTCCTCAGCACGAACGATTGCAATAGCTTCATTTAGCGAGGGCAGATCTTTCTTTCCATGAATCTAGACTCTCACTGCATCGAATTCAATATTTAGTCCAACAAGAAAATCGTAAAATCTATCTTTTTTTAACAAACCTCTTTAGGATTGTTGCATCTTCACTACACCTTATTTGGATACACTAGTAGTGATCCATCTCCTGCCAAAGATTTTGCAGTAGGTTAAAGTATTTTATGATTGATATGCTGCTTGGTGGATGAAATCTTTCTCTTGATTTCATAAATTTGGGCAGCATCTTTAACCTCTGAGTAAATTTGTTTTATAGCCTCTCATATCTCTTGGCAGTATTGAGAAGCATGCATGTATCACTAATCTCTGGCACCATTGAATTCCATAACCAGGATATAACTAATGAATTTTTTTCATCCCAAGAATCAAACCTAGTCTCTCCCTCCATAGGTCTAGTCTCAAGAAGATGGCTTAACTTACCTCTACCCTTTAGGAATGTATGAATTAGCTGAGACCATTTAAGGTAGTTTTTTCCATTCAATTTATAGGCAACTTGTATATTTTGCAAATCATCCACCGGTTTAGAATTGTTGGGCTAACAATACACACTTAAGGGAAGGGTTAGGGAAAGGAAAAGGTTGCTAAACCGAGATTTACAGGACCCAAAAATGAGCTTAAATCAGTTCTGATACCATGTTAAAAGTCGAGTAATTCATTGTTAAACTCATACATTTTCTGTATGATTTGTTACATATTTATATATAAGCTGTAATCTTAACTTAGGAAAATCTTAAACTAGGAAAGTAACTAATTCTAGGGAAAAATACAATCCCTTAAAGTTAGGGATATGTACGAATTAGCTGAGACCATTTAAGGTAGTTTTTTCCATTCAATTTATAGGCAACTTGTATATTTTGCAAATCACCCACTGGGTTAGAATTGTTGTTAACAATACACACTTAAGGGAAGGGTTTAGGGAAAGGAAAAGGTTACTAAACCGAAATTTACAGGACCAAAAAATGAGCTTAAATCGGTTCTGATACAATGTTAAAAGTCGAGTAATTCATTGTTAAACTCATATGTTTTCTGTAAGATTTGTTACATATTTTTATATAAGTTGTAATCTTAACTTAGGAAAGTCTTAAACTAGGAAAGTAACTAATTCTAGGAAAAAATACAATCTCTTAAAGTTAGGGATTGTAACTACTAAAAGAATAGTCACAAAATCCTATATAATATTTCTAATTTAGGAATCTATTTTCTGACAGAAATTAGTTAACAAACGGTTAAGGCTCCAAATAGAGATTTTTTTACCCTAAAATGAAATGTTGGGGGCTCAAAATGCTTAAGAATAAAAGAATAAGGGTCAAAGTGACTATTTAGTTAAACGTTAGGGGCCTTTTTGCCTCAAAATGAGACTTTGGGAGCCAAAAAGGCCCAAAAAGGAATAGGGGTCAAGCCATTTTGATAAATGTTGGGGGTCTAATTTTGGCATTATGCCTTTTTTTTCATAATAGATGCATATTGTAGCAATAGTCTGAAACAAGCACCCAGCTTTCATATATCCAATTTAGAAGTCTGGTATTCAGCATTGGTTGTATATTTTTTTTTGGATAGAAATTGGTTGTATATTTTAATTGGTTGCAATGCATGCGATGCAGGTTTGGGCGATATGATGCCTGCTCAGCTGTGGGAAACAACAATGGACCCCGAGCGAAGGCTATTGAAGCAATTCGTGGTCGAAAATGCGGCTGAATCCAATAGAGTGTTTTCATCCCTTATGGGTGCTCGGGTATGTAGATTGCTTATCTCGTTCATCGATAGATTATTTACAATGAATGAAGCACAACTATTAATGCACATTCACCAAAAGAGCACATAATGAGCCTATTAATGGTTGATGTATTTTCTTGCCCCTGAACGAACACGACCATATGGAAATCCGGATTTGGTCGAGGCCAAAAGGATCTCCGAACACACTGCACAGTTCATCCTTTATTCGATTAATTTAGTCATAGTAAGCTACTTTTGTTGTTTTTTGCAGGTGGATACAAGGAAGGAACTGATCCAGAATTCTGCAAGCCAGGTCAACCTTGAAAAGCTGGACATTTAAGCATTCAACATTTGCATTGTTGTTTTGATGACATTTAGAGATGGGTAAGATTTTGGCAATCCTTCTAATTTACCTATCAAAGTTTCTTTATTTTAAAGGGACAGAATCAATTTAGATGATTAAAACAAGTAATTAGCCTTAATTTTATTTGAAAAGAATCATCATACTTCTAAAATGAAGCTATAAATTAAATATTCTATTGAATAAAAGTTCTGTAATCTCGTCGGGAATTTCAAGAACCTTTAAATAAATCAACTTATTAAAAATTATAAAATTGGAGTAAGTATTGGATAAATTATTCCTACCACATACCTCGTAGTCATAGAAACTTTCTTTTGTTATTAAAATTTAGTTTAAATTGTATAAATAGTTATTGATGTAATGTTTGAATAATTTTTTTTCATATTGATGTTTTAAAAATAGTAACTTAATTATTAATATTATCAATTTATAATAAATTGATCGTTTGACCATTAATAGTCGCTATTGGAGTAATTGAATGTTAAAATGGCATATTAGTCTAACTTTGAAATAAACTATTATATTATCAATCATTTAATAGATTTTAATATTATATAATTATTATATTATGTATTCACTTATCATCATGTTAGTTAAAAGAATGGATTTTATTGTTATATATTTAGATAAAATTAATAAAAAATTACATAATTTGAGTTTAAATAAAAATAACAAAATTACAAATAAATATAGAATGACTGTCGATTTGAAAATTTTAAAAGATAATTCATAACTCACTTGTAACCATTAGACTTATAAGTGTGGCACAAATCAGGTGTAAGGGACTGTTATCAGTAAAATTTCAGTATAAATGTTTATTATCAAATAGCTTCATCTTTAAATAGACACTACATTGTATCAAAATATCTTAGTTCCACATGAGGATCCATTGTTTTCAGTGGCGCATAACTACTGCCTCATGTTAAACCTACAGGGTATTATGCACTTCGACCTATTGGGCCACATGGTTTTATCACAAAAAACATTATAACACTCCAAAACTAATTATATTTCACTACACGAATCAAGCGATTTCAATAGTAAATGAATTGTTATTATTCCTTGAGATCCTGTGTTTAGGCACCAAGAATGCCAATGGTATGAACGTTTAATGTCAAATGATTAAGAATTATCTTTGAATAGATATTGTCTCGTACTTATCCTATAATAATAATAATACTTATTCCATATTAGTATGGAACTCATGACTCCTATGCCAACAAGAGCTGTAGTAGTACAAAATTAGATGGCCCCAATAAGGGAGTTATCAAGATAACTTTTGATGTTGCTCTTATTCTCAAAGTGCTGCATGAGTGAGGCTGTTCTAAAAGGAGCTATGTCTGATACCGACTTTAGTCAAGGCCATTGCAGCTGACAAAAATGCACTTGAATTTCGAGTTGGGGAGGCCTCGGTTTTGTTAATCTGCCTAACAATTATATCCGGTATCCATCTTCCACTGGAAATGTAATGCAAGAAGCAAGAAATAGGATGGTGCAATGAGTAAATCATGAATATATATATCATTTCTTTTCTCCAGTAATAAGGTTAACATTTATATAGTACAGAAGTGGTGGAACAAAAGGAGCAAAAAGCAAGCACCTAAACTCGTCGTTAAATAAGTAACAACACTTTTAGAGGGTTGGAAATACATACAGCTGCTGCATTAGCACTTGTTCTTTGTAGGAACGTGTCTCAAAGAATTGCCCAGAACTTTTTTCTGCAAATTAGTACTGCCTCTCTTTGCTTCTCCTTGTTTTCCAGAATATGTGATTCTACCTCCCAAAAAGAATTTCGGAGCAAGATCTTGAATTCTTGATGTTATAGAGTCATCTCTAATTATAGCAAATCCCTGAGACAAAAATGTATGAGTTGAAATCACAATTAGCAACTTGGCTTATAGACTAAGTCGCCATCCACCCGCGTTAGATGTAGTAACCGAACATGGAACACGCAAGCAAAAAGAGAAGCATAAATCTTTACTTTGGGCCTCATCAACCTGACTAGCTCGGTTATGTAGCTGAGGGTGAATAAAAGGAAGGAAAAAAAAGAATGGAATAGAGAATAGACAAATATAAGACAGAAAAGGCTGAAATTGAGTAACTGGTGAGAGAGAAATGTAAGAAACAAAGTAAATACTGAAAAGACGAGAGCCACAAGCAGGAGTATCTGTATTTGAATAGTAGCTGAGGGTTGAATAAAGGAAGGAAAAAAGAATGGAATAGAGATAGCAAATATAAGACAGAAAAGGCTGAAATTGAGTAACTGGTGAGAGAGAAATGTAAGAAACAAAGTAAATACTGAAAAGACGAGAGCCACAAGCAGGAGTATCTGTATTTGAATATCAAATCTAAATTCAATCCACGTCATCTTACTAATTGGAAGCTACTAGCAACTAAAATAAAAAGATAACGCTACTCAACTACCTGACCAAAATACTTGGTAAGTAAATGATACTAACCAATTTAAATAGCCAAAACACATAAACATAAATGTTAGCTACAAATAAGCACGTAAAACAAACATTTAATTAGTCCCTAATCTATGGATAATTTTCCCATGCCCTGTATGCATAACATTCATTCAAACCGTCTAATGCCAAACATGTAGAGATTCGACAATGTACATGACGGCAATAATTGAAATAGATCAAATTTGCATAACCATTTCAATAATTTCCCAAATATTTAGGCGCTTAAAACAGAAAAAAAAAAGTCAGACAAATATAGATTATACTTCTATGTTGTAAGCTAATGATAATAACTCATGGACTTGTAAATGAACGATTTAAAATCAGAACAGTCTGAAAATGGACCAACAGCCTGAAATATCACGTAACCATCTCAATGAGCAAGTACTTGATGTCTTAAAACACGGTCCATCTCAAGCACGATATCCTCAAGCAGGCAACCTTCTCCATTATTTTTATATTGCGAGAAAATATGGTTGGCATGCAGTAAGTCATATGTGCGTGTATATGTTGAAAATGGTTCACACCTGAAAAATCATACGCATATCAGCAGTTACTAGTTACTACTAAGATCTAAAATAGCCAACATGAACTATCATACTTCCTATGGAGATTAGCAATGGAGTGAGAAACAATATAAAATCTTTCTTACCAATCATGAAAAGCACCAATTAGACCTCTGTCATAAATTGCAGATAAGGTATTTTGCATGCTTGAAGGGACTACATTCATTACCCAAACAGGATATTCATTCAAGGCAGCAGCAAAACCACCACAAAAGGCATTCATGTCCATCACGTTCCGTATATCGTTCTTGCTAACATTCATCAGCTTCCGGTAATAGTGAACTTGGTCTTGCCAGAATAAATATGTTGGATCAAATACCATATCACAGTGTCTAAGATATATTAGTAATATGCCCCCTAAAAATAAGTTGAAATCTTGCATGATGTGATCTAGTGCAAACCTTCCAAGTTCATAAATCCTTTTTGTTTACTAAAAAATTTATTAGAAATTCTATATTGTTGTACTCAGTGTAGGGGTCCTTTGGTAGAGAAAAGATTTTATTGCTCGTACTTTGTTATTGTTTCGGGATATGGGTATGTATACAAGTTTGAGACACATCAATCAACTTGAATCTATGACACAAGAATACAATTAAAAAGGGTCAAAAAGAGAATAGTTACGGTTCAAAATTTTAAGTTTAATAATTATGCATGGCATGTAAAATTGACTATTAAGCACTTTTTTCCTAAATGTTTGACCATTCGTTTAATAAAATTCTGAACTATTATAAGCTGTAATATATTAAAATTAGATTTTAGACAGAATGTATCTTAATTTTAGACAAATGCAAGCTGAACTTACTGATTCTACTGAGGTTCTCCGGATAAACTGAAAGGCGCTCAGGCCTAGGAGAGAGCTTCTGAGTAGTAGAATCTGCTAGTCGTATACAATTCATTAGAGGAGTCTCCCATGATGGTTTAGTCTCATCCACAGCATCACAAATATCAATAAGTTTCAACTCTGAATTATGCTGAAGTCATGACAGATTTTCATCTTTGATCCAGATGGCAGTCTGAACCTTTCAAGAAACAAGTCTCCAGCACATTGCTGTAGTCAGATCAACCAACTTGTTCTAAATTACTGGATAATCTTTATCCTTTCTATAAGCAGGTGGAACCGAATAGACAAAATATCCTTTAGGTCGCAAGGGACGGCTCACTTCCTTGAGTAAAATACCACCTAAGGAGGCAATATGATACAGGTTGAAATTAGGAAACTCAAATCAGAATAGAATAATCTACAGAAAAGCTAACAATGTGATATTTGAAACCTAGAGTATCAAATACATCCTTCATGGATTCAAAGCATATATTTTAATAGGGTTAATATGCTTTTTGGTACCTGACCTTGGCTTCAATGTTCAAATTGGTTTTTCTAGGTCCAAATTGGTACCCAAACTTTTCTAAAAGGTTCAACTTGGTACATAGTATATTCGTTCAATTTGGACAGAATGGTCAAGTAGATCAAGTCATGTTCAGACTTACAAATGCTAGTTATCTTTTTTAAACCACTTGAGTTCTGGACAGAGTGCTCGAGTCTTTAGTATATTCGTTCAATTTGGAGGAAGAAAAAGTCACAATAATCTTCAATATAAGGGAGAAAACTACAGACATTACGTGACTGGGAAATATTAGATCCATAGGTAGAGATTTATACTGCAGATTTGAAAAGGAACTTGCTAGGTGCAATGATAAATAACCTTTCCAAACTATCTAATCAGATAGGGTACTAATCACTGTTGATTACATGAGTGACTACCAACAGGGTAATGACCTTATTTCTATACTGTGATTATTATCCAGAATGGATTTTCAGATAGCAAGTTTGTTCAGAAAGTTATATCTAATATATGAGCATTTTGGTCATGAGAAAAAAGAAAAATTAACTTGAATATGAAGTGTGCAGTAGAGAGCAGAAGGGTACCATTCTCATGCCAATCAATACGACATCTAGAACAGTGAACCATCTCAAAAGAGTTGCTTGGATATGGCAACTGTTTTGTGGATATGGCAGAGATCATTGCACCAATTCCTCACTCCAAAGCAAACTGAATCTGATTTTCATGACCATTGGGTGCAAAGGACATTGTTTGTATATCCAAGGGAAGAAGATAAGCAGAGAAGCTGGCCACTCCACATCCAACATCGAGAACTTGAACTACCCCTGCTGAACGCAGGTCACCTGTTTCGTCAGTTGTCATATTTCCTAGCCTGGATTTCCAACAACAAGCAGGAATATTGCCAAAAAAGAATAAATAATATCTCATGGAACTAAAAAAAAGTGCTTACAAACATGTTAAAAGAAACTGTCAAATTCAGGTCAAATCCTAAAGCATAGACAATATATACGGATAAACTAGATAATATAATTCCTACATAAAATGATAAAATCCACTCGTTAACCTCAATCTGAATGAGCTTAGCTACACAATTCTCTTTACTCCAGAAAAAAACTAAGCAGTCAAATATATCCTAATGAAACATATCATTAGCGACCAGAATGATTCAAAAGCAAGAACATTCATGCATACATAAATCAGTAATAATTTTTTTTTTGATAGAAAGAAGGCCTCATTAAAAAACCCCTTCAAAGCCTCCATGTTATGCAAGTAACATGAAGGATCAAAGGAGGAAAAGAGTGCCTAGAAACTTTTATTCATAAGAGCCAAATTACATAGGCAGAACTGTCCCCTAAACCTTTAACTGAAGAACATAAGACTTAATTCAAAACACCTAACACAACAGAAAGTTACATTTCCTGTTAATCAACACAACCAAATAAACCAAAAATCACCCTATCCCATCTTTAGTTAGTTTGTCAGCTTCCCAGTTTGTCGCCCTCAATATATGCCTAATAATAACATCCTTTGCTTCCAAAAGCGAAACAATATCCTTCACCAATGATAGAAACAAAGGAGTGCATAAACCCGGATTCTGGATCCACTTCAGAGCATTAATTGAGTCAGATTCGAGAATAAATCTTTGATTAGGAACCGAATCTAACTCATCCATAAGACAAAGCCCCCTCTTAATTGCCAACAACTCTGCCATGATAGGAGGACCACCCCCTACTGTTTCAGAGAACCACTGCAACAACACTCCTCTACTATCCCGAATCAAACCACCAATACCTCCTTTATCCCACCCCGAAACCATCGCTCCATCAACATTTAACTTTAAGAATCCATCCGGGGGAGGAACCTAGCAAGTTGATTGAGAGCAACCCTTTCCTGATCTTCCCACCAAATCAGCCAGTTTTAAATCGCCTACTAGGGAATCTAAAGGAATAACCAACTCGTTGAACCGAGCTACAAACCATGAAGCTACTCTAAATCTGACAATGAAAGACAATCTGACCAAATCCAGCTTTACTTTCTGAAAGATAATCTCATTCCTACATTTCCATACTGACCACACCACTTCCCTAGGAATGAATTTCCAAATCAAAGAATTAGGCAATAAATCATCCCACAAAATGAAAAAATCAATGATATGTTTTGGAATCACCAATGACACATTCCACATTTTCAAAAATGATTACCACAGACCCCACACAACCCTACAATGCAGAAATAAATGAGACACTGATTCCACCTCCCTACCACACAATACAAAAAAGTGATCAACAATCTCTGCAACACCTCTCTTTACTAACTCCTCTTTAACAGGCACTCTCTGATGCGCTAATTGCCAAACAAACGTTTCCACCGGTAGAGTAGGCTACCCAAATATGTTTTTCCCAATTCACAAGATTCTGTTCAGTACCACCTTGATCAAAGAAAGAGTTGACACAAGACTTTGCTGTAAAAATTCCCTCACCATTCCCTAACCAAATCCAACAATCATCTTCTGTAGAATAAAGGGCAGAATTATTCAAAATAGTAATCAACTGTAGCCACTGTTCAATTTCCCAATCTACCAAATTCCTTCTCATTTGGATATCCCACACCCAACCCGAGGCATTATTCACCCTAAACTCCATCACTTTGCCCGCTTTATTGTTGGATAAACCAAAAAGTCTTGGAAACAGAATTTTCAAGGGAACTTCACCCAACCAAACATCATTCCAAAACTCCACAGATTCCCCTTTCCCTATCTTCAAACGCATATTCCTTCTAAGACAATCTCCAAAACCATCATTGCTGAAGAAGTTTTTCACCACACCTTTCCAAATCCACGATGCACGAGCAGACCACGAATTCCCCATCATAATGGAATTCGGGTCCAAATTATAAACAACACACACCACTCTCTTCCACCAAGACTTCTTTTCTGATGCAAACTTCCATACCCATTTCCCTAGTAAGGCTCGATTCAAAAGTGCTAAATTAGGGATCCCTAGACCCCCTAGTTTTTTTGGTTTAGTAATCAACTTCCAATTGACCCAATGGATTTTTTTCTTGTCAACCGAACCCCCACAGAAATGAAGCCATGATAGAGTTAAGTTTAAGTAACACAGAGGCTATAATTCTGAAAATAGAAAGAAAATAGACAGGGAGGGAGCACAGCACCGATTTGACCATCACCACCCTTCCCGCGATCGACAAGGAATTAGCCATTCAACCACTCAATTTAGCATGAAATCTCACCACTATAGGCTCCCACATAGCAGCCGAATTCTTCTTGTTCCCCAAAGGAAGACCTAAATATTCTGATGGAAGATAGCCTACCGAACAACCAATATCATTTGCCCAAGATAACTCCCCATCCTCAACATTAATACCAAAAATCCTGCTTTTGACTAGATTTATCTTCAACCCCACCAAAAGTTCATAAATGAGTAACACTCTTCTAACATTTCTCAAATAGAACCTTTACTGAAAATTATAAGATCATCCACAAATTGGAGATGTGATAACTTGAATGCCCGATCATGAACTCCTAAATCAAACCCTAAAAACAGTCCCATTTTCACTGCTTTAGTTAACAAAAAATGCAGCAACTCAGCAGCCAAATTGAACAACATAGGCGAAAGCGAACATCCTTGTCTCAAACCCCTGGATGTATTAATTCTCAGTAGGAGACCCATTTACTAAAACCGAAATCGAAGCAGTTGACATACATTGATACATCCAAGATCTCCACTTGACTCCAAACCCCATTCTATTCATTAATTGCATCAAAATTGTCCAATCCACCGAATCGTAAGCTCTCTTAAAATCCACCTTGAAGACTACTCCCTTTAGCCCTTTCTTTCTCCAAAAGTCAATACTCTCATTTGCAAGCAGTCCAATATGTTCCTACCTGGGATGAAAGCAAATTGAGACGGACTCATAATATCATTAATACACAAACTCAATCTTCTAGCTAAGACCTTAGATAGAACTTTATATATAATCCTTCCACTAGGCTAATTGGCCTAAAATCTTCCAATCCCTCCGGATTTGCCTTCTTTGGAATAAGGGAAATGAAGGAATAATTCACCTCCGACTCCCACTCCTTCCCCACATAGAAATCCCTAAAAAAAAGCATCACATCATCCTTCAAAATACTCCAGAACTTCTTAAAAAACCCTAAATTCAGACCATATGAGTCCGGAACTTTATTGATATCCGAATGAACAATAACTTCCCAAACTTCCTCTTCAGAAAAAGGCTTCTCCAAAGCTGAACTTTGACCTTCCGAAAGCTTAAGAAAATCCAGATTTAAATCCTCAGCCTCCAGGGTGTTTTTTTGATTAAATAACTCCTTAAAGAACTCCACCATTGTTGTTTTAACTGAAGTAGGATCTTCTATGATTTCCCTGTCAACTTTGAGAGACTTAATGCAATTTATCCTCCCTCTAATTGCTGCACTGTGATGAAAAACCTTGTGTTCTTGTCCCCCTCTAAGCTCCATTTCAATCTAGACTTTTGCAACCAAATTGATTCTTCCTTCTTTTGTAGCTCACATAGTTCTCTCTTTGCTTCAACAATAAAATTCATTGACACCATGGAAGTCCCTTGTTGCAAATTCATTTCCATATCCTGGATAGCTTCCTCCAACGATCTGATTTTACCTGGTAGTTGAAGATAACCCTTTCTATCCCAATTTTCAGCCACGTCCTTCACCCTGTTAATTATTTTGGAAATGGATATTGAATTCTTCTGTGTACCAAATTTAAGCAGCTCCTTTTTCAACAACTCGCTAAAACCTTCCTCCTCCAACATATAATTAAACAGACGAAACGGCTTCGGTCCCCAATTACATACCCTATTCTCCAGCAGAATAAAATTATGATCAGAAATGGACCTTGGCTGCAAAGTTTGGCTGATCTTTGCGAAAAACAAAAAAAAAACTCTGATCAACTAAAAACCGATCCAACCTCTCAAAAGTTGGAACTTCCCTATTATTACACCACGTAAACTGACCTCCAACTAAAGGCAAATCAATTAAATTCGTCTTAGAAACAAATTCACGAAAAATATTCATTGAAGCCGAATTCACATCACCTCCTAGTTTCTCTTCCCGAGTCAATATGGCATTGAAATCTCCACCTAAGCACACTGGACAATCTAACTGTTCCAGAAACGAAGATAATTCCCTAAAAAATATCTCCTTATCTGCCTCCACACTTGGACCATAGACATTTATGAAACAACAAATGTCTGGTAAACCATCCATCCAACCTTTTAAAGCCACAAATCTATTCTGGATAACCTCTTCCTTTACCACGAATACCTTCTGGTTCCACAAAGTTATTAATCCTCCAGCTGTTGAAGATTTAAATCCGAACCATTAAGAATTTTGCCTCCCATTTTCCTTATTAACATAGTACTGACAGCTTCCAATTTGGATTCTTGTAAAAATAAAATTGTCGGTTTTTTCTCCTCAACAAATCTCTGAATAGCTCGAGCTTTAACCCTCCTACCCAAACCCCTAACATTCCAACACATAATGGACCACTCTACTATCATATATATCTTATAACCATAATCCCCTAATCCTACCACCACCCCTCAATCATCCCTATCCTTTACCAAAGGAGCAACTCTGGTGACAAAATCCTTTTCTCCTCCTTTAAACTTTACCCCCAACAGTTTAGATACATTCCAACATTCTAATGCTTCTGCCTTCCCCTGTTTCTCATTTTCTGAAACAAAATCAGCATCCTTACCACCACAACTTTTAGCATCCCACCTCCTAGCATAAACCTTGTTATGAAAACCTCTTTCGACTTTACTAATCGACGCACTCCTCCTAGAAGGTCGCCGCTATGCAGAATTATCAGGCCCAATCTGTATATCATTTTCAACAGGTGTAACAGTTAATAAATCTTCATTCTTATTACCATTTGTGTTTGAATTTGGACTATCCTGCTCAGGCCCAAACACCTCTAACCTACCCATGCTGGAAATAAGCCCATCATCTTGAACAACTTTATCTTTCCCCGAGGTGTCTCCTTCTAAGCTGGACACCTTTTTCCTCCCATCAGAAAATGCCTGAAACTATCTGCTTATTGAAACCTTCACCTAGTACTGTCCCCTCGGTACTAAGGTCAACATTTAAACTTTTCTTGACTTCCTCATTTTTTTTCAAATTTCCCTCGTTCAGTGAACCACCCCCTGTGAAATACCTCGAACCCACTCTTCAGCCCTATTCATAGAGTCTGACATCTGCTAGGTATTCAACTGCTCTTGCAGACCTCCTCGATCCTCCCCTTTACTCCCTTCCGACGAAGCCTCCTCCCAAGGATCCACTGTTCCTCCGATAGAACCATCTTCCTCAACCCCATCTTCAAGCTTAGGAAAAAAATCATCGCAGCTATCTACCTTAATCTTAATAGTGAATGACCTTCCATAAGTATTAATGATGACATGTGGAGGGATGTCAAACGGGCTCTCAACCCTTAACAACATCTGAGCCACCCTACAATCAACTCTTTGAGTTGTCTGCTCCTGAATCTTCGCTAATTTGCCCCATCTCGATGCCAAACTGGAAAAGAATGAAACTGACCAACAATTTAATGGGACACCCATCATGGATACTGCACAATAAGGTAAAGGAACACTCTTCTCTTCCATCACAGACTCCAACCTTTCAAACCAAAAGGACAAAGCCTCCCACTTGTCTTCCACTACTGCATCTTTCTCCTCCACAGACTGGAATACAATCAAACATGCATTTTTCGCATATCCCCATCTAACGACCTTGACATTGATTCCCTCACTTCTTAATGCCCTCTGCACAAATTCAACCTCAAAAATCGCTTTAACAATACCTGTTAAGGACGATCTCAACCATGATCTTTCCTCCATTGGAATGAAGATATCCCAAGGCTTCTTCTCCTCCGTCTTGTCTCCAAAGCTATTGGTTTGCTGCCCCTCAACTTTCTTCAAACCCATTATCGTATCCTTATATGTTCTACCATTATGGAACCTGTTCATCATCTCCTTCTTCCCTACCTCGACCTCTTGGCGAAATACATCTTTCCTTTTCAATCCACACCTACACCTCCATTCTCTGCGACACTATTGCATCTCAAGTTCCTCGGAAAACTACTCCTCTGATATTTCGCATACGAAACCAATATTCTCCTCCCATCAACGAGGACGTTGTTCATCTTCTCCTTTGCGTTAATCAAATCCTCTTTGCTCGCAAAGTGCACAAAGGCAAACGTCTTATCCTTGTAGTTGGGTCTTCTATTAACAAATGGGATAAAAACTTTAATCACCTTGCCATAAAGGCTAAAACGATCCCATAATACACTTCTATGCACTCTCCTACTAAGATTATCTAGGAACGCAACCCACGATCCACCTCCAGACACCACTCTATCACCATCAAAAGACTTAGTGCGATTCAGCTCCTCTCTCACTCTTCCTCTCATTGCAAGTTCTCTAAGGTTATAAATCAGTAATAATTATGTTGTAATTCTAACAGGCTCGGAATGGAATGCAAGGAAGGTTATGCCCTACGAGTAGACTTGTATTACCTGTTATAGCCCCTGCCCACTTTTACACCAACGCTACAAATGTTCCTCAATTCCCAAAAATGATTTGCAAACAAGAGTTTTTTATGATTGTTCATATATGCATAGAAGAGTTGTGTATGGCAAAAGAAACAAGCAGAGACACTAACCATAGTATTTGCAGATTTCCCCAAGAGAGACATATTTGAAGTGTTTTTTGCATTGATAAAGTCACCATAAACATATAGAAGAGATGTTTGATGAACCTATAACTAAAATATATATGATTTTCCAACATAATCAACACTGAATAGGATAAACAACCAAAGCTTGATATAATGACTTGCTACCAAAGAGATAAGGTCCAAGGTTCAAAACCCTGATATGTAACAAAAGAAACAAGGGGGCAACAACTAGTTACTAGAAACCCAAATACAGAGCCACAATCTGAGAAATGAGAGTTGGGAGAAACTGTTCATCTAATTATTTCACCATATGTTTTAAATCCATCGCAATTCACATCTATATCTTCTTCTCATTTCACTAGAACAATTTTTTGAATATGTTTTCTTACGTACTGATAAGACTTCCCACTTTTTAAATGAGAATCACTTTGGAGGCTATTGTACTATAAAAAGAAGATCACCAGTAAGATGGAAGTCCAACCAAAACACCCCCAATGCTACACTAAATAGTTTCTATTTTTATAATAGGTTTCCAAACCCTGCCCCCGTCCGAGGATCAGTGATATCTAACAAAAAAAAAACAAGAAAGGAATAACAACTAGTTACTAGAAACCCATATACAGAGACAAAATCTGAGAACCGAGAGTTGGGAGAAACAATTGATCTAATTATTTCATCATATGTTTTAAATCAATTGCAATTCACATCTATATCTTCTTCCCATTTCACCAGAACAATTTTTTGAATATGTTTTCTTAAGTATCGACCAGACTTCCCACTTTTTAAATGAAAATCACTTTGCAGGCCATTGTACTATAAAAAGAAGAAGACCAGCAAGATGGAAGTCCATCCAAAACTTCCCCAATGCTACGCTAAATAGTTTTTACTTTTTATAATAGGTTAAAATAATTTGAGAAGTAATATCAAATTTTGTTTAAGACAAAGCCTACCTATCTCAAAGCAATTGCAAGAATCATGTAGACTATCTATGAAATAATGTTAATCTCCATACCTTTGAATGTATTCAGCTGCGCCATGCTTGAAATGAGTGCCACCACCTGGAAACCACCACAGCTGATTTTTCTCATGCACCCAGTTTTGTCCTCCCTTAACTTCAGCTAGATGTGTATGATTCACATTGCTCACTGGCCACTTTATGGGAATTTTATAATCTTCTGGTGGTGGCACCAAACAAAATAAACGCTTTTCAAGTGGAGGACAGTGTCTCCCTAGCTCTTCACTTTTGGAAAGATTCAAGTTTCGAGCCAATTGCTTCACATAAGGGATATCATGACAAGGGATATACCCATTAAACTTCAATGGACATCTATTCATCCCATTTGCTGGGACTACAAGTGATGATTCTCGATAAGTAAGAGAAACTTTGTTAATATATGTAGATATAGCTACAAATGTAGAAAGATAAACCCATGTCAGTGCCGAGAAAAGGTTCAAAACTTTCAGCAACATAGCTAAAAACCTTGTATGCTATTAACAGTTTTACATGAGGACCTTAACAAAGGCTGAAATGAGGTAAATCACTGAACCCTATATTTTCACTTAATAAACAAAACCTTACACGTTTCTTGTTTTAAAATGAGGGTTTTAATTGACACCAGAAATTACAGTAGCATATCGGTAAAGATATTGAAATTCAAATGATCCCACACAGTGAACCTAGTGCTCTATACCATGTAGATTAGAAGACTGTTGAGCTTCACTAGTTTTCTAGTGACATTTTAGCTTAAATTCTCTCCATTCTCCTTTATAAGGGGAAGAAGCCAATTTACATACTGAACTATACCTATAAGTTCCAACGTGACACTTTGGTTAGACCTACTGTTTGGATCACTAATAACAGTTTGACATACACATGGGCATGCCTATAAACAATCCAATGGATTTTAGTGATCAAAGGTCATCATCATCATCTCGTAATGCAAATTGAATGAATCAATAAGCAAGCCAACGTAGCAAGAGTTTCCACATCAAGACTCAAGCCTATCAAACTTCAATTCACATTATGGATTCTAAAAATTAGAGGGGGGAAAACAAGAAATCACAAAAGTAAACAATCCTTCCATAGAAATTACCATCTTATGTGACTTCACCCAACAAAACAGACCCTAAAATTTAAGGCTAAAAACAGCAGCAATGGGGCGCAACCAAAAATATTATAAAAAAACATAACATTTTAGGTCCTTTTTCGTAACATTTTCGGTTGCAACTTACGATGTTCATAACATTTTCGACTGGCAACCGAAAATATTACACTTTTGATAACATTTACGGTCGCCCCGATTTCTACCGTTTTTTAGGCTTACATTAACAAGTTGTATTTTAGAATTTTTACAACTTTTTCTATATCGGCCATCCAGTGTATCATTTAATAAAATAAAAAAACAGCATGCTTCCTTTCAGTTTAAGCTAGCAATAAGAGAAAAAGAAACCCACACCAAATGGCACAAAAATAAACAAAATCAAAAGCAATTGCTTCGTAAGATGCATTGAATCGGAAGTGGGTACGAACCGTTTTCGACAGAACGGTTACTTAATAGTAAAGATCGAAAGGTGCCAGGTGAAGACGAAGACGAAGATGCGGGTGATGAAGAAGATTCAGAAACTTGAGAGACGTAAATGGGAGCATTGTTTCCGAGAAGATTGCCGACGAAGAAAGATCCAAACATCAAAAGCAATGCCACCGTTATCATCTGCCCTGATTTCGAATCAAACGCCGAGCCTAGCGCGTAGCCTCCCATTTCATATCTGCCTGCCTCTTAGCTTCAGCTTCTTCTTTCTATACAGAGAAGCCTTGAAGATTTAGATCTGTATTCCCTTGAGCTTCAGCTTGGAGTTCAGAAATAACCGCTGTCTCGATTCCCTTGTACGGTTCAAGAGAGTAAAAATGCAAGAGAATGAAAACAAAAGTGGACTGTCAATTTTCTTCCGCGAAATAAAACTGTTAAACTTGCATTTAACGATTGCAACGGATCCGGTCAGGTTGATTTTTTTTTTTTTTTTATTAATCTGACCTGATCTAAAAAATATTTATCTTTCACCCGAATCTGATCTGACCTAAAAATATGTATCTTTCATTTGATTTGATCCAACTTGAAAAATATATATCTTTCACTCGATTCTGACATGATATGACTTGGATTTTTAAGTATAAATTACACCCGACCGATCTGATATAAAATAAGGACTTAATTAAAAGATAATTTTTTAAAATAAATTAAATTATTATTTCGAATTTGATCGGGTCGAAGTTGTTTAACCTCCACCTGAACCTGACCTAACATGAACTCGAACCCTAATTTAAAAAAAACTAACCCTATCAAATCTAATCAAATCAAAATCTTTCGATTTCGGATTAACCCCCGCTTGTATTATAGTTACTAAACTTTTAATTCACTTTTATTATGGTCAATGTTGTCTGTTAACGTTAAAAAATACTAATGTGATATATTAAAATATTTTTTGCAATCGTCAAGGTCAATTATTTAATAGACGAAACGGTTGTCGATCAATATAAGAATGATCTATTTGGTCATAAAATTATCATACTTTTGGTTTTAAGTTGATTTAACATTTGACAATAATAGATTAAAAAAGGTTTTAAATTTTAGTTTTGATTAGAATATACTTGAAACTTAAGGATATAGAAAGGTTTCTAGGTGATTTTGAACCATAGAAAAAGAAAGAGAAGAATAAGAATAATAGTTTAGTGATCTTTTAGACGGGAAAGATCATCAAACGGTGAAAGAAATGATAATGAAAGAAGGCAATGATACAATAAAAGCTAAAAGCTAAAATTTTTCCATCTAACATTGTTAACTGGTAGTTCAACTTGAAATCAAACTATATTAGTCTTCTAGTCAAACGGAGCCTTCTCACTATTAAAATTGTTTGACAATCGATCTAATCAATGAAAATTCAACTTTTATAATGGGCACTAATTTTAAAAAAAAATTAAGATTTTGGAGGAAATATAGAGAAAAAATAGTATTTTGGCAACCGGAAAAACCATTGAACGATAGTGTTTGCTTTTGTAAGTGTTGTATAAAATATTAATTTGACCTTTAAACTTTACATAAAATATCAATTTAACCCTTGAATCTAATCAAAGTCTTTAACATCGATCAGTAGTCATTGCAAACAGTAATCTATAATGACAATTGAACCTAAAAATTTCTAATCCACTCTTTTTTGTTTTTTACCTCTTGAATATTTTTAAATTCCCTTGAGAAGCCAATTCTAGATGCTTTACATGTGAAATATTTACTTTTAAATATTTTTATATTAAGTTTATAAAAAAATCTTCCACATCATTATAAGGTAGTCTTTTTAACACTTAATGATTATAAAAAAGTGTTGTTATCTATGTGTTGAATTCAAGCGATTAGATTTGCACGATGTGTGTACTATCGATGAAAATAAAAAATCTTATACATATATTATCTTATAAACATCTTAAACTATTAAAAAACATCGTTTCTTTTTTATTTGATCCTGTTAATTTGTTGATTTATACTCAAAATTTATAATTATATCATGCGTAATATTTGTCGATATACTCTGCTTTTCTTGATATTAAGACATTCTTGTACATTGAACGACCAAATACTCAAAATTCAATAACCTTTGAAAATGACATTAACCGACATATAATTTTATGATAATTGGATAAATTTATAATATTTCGAGAGACTAAAATAGATTATCAATAAAAAATACAAAGAAAATATTTGAAATATATGAGAATTTAGAATTTTCATGAAGGCAATCATCCCTACCAATCCCCTCCGGTCTATCCCTGAACCAACCTATAACATGATAATAAATATTAGAATTTAATGCTGAAGGAATACCAGACAACTGTGCAGACGAGTGAGGAAGGTAGGGGAGATAGTAAGAGAACATACATGGCTGAAAATCAAAGTGTGAAAAGGGCAAGAGAAAGGAGATCAAGGAGAATACTGATAGAAGATCTAACCCGAAATTACGAAAAGAAGATAGATCAAGAACAAGGACAAGAAAGCTAAACATATGGCACTAAGATAAGCAGAAAGGGTGACAAAGAAGTGAGATGTACTAAGAAACAAATATTGAATTAGTATTTTAGCTTAGGGTTATCTGCTCTTGCTTCTTCTCATTGTCACTGATAATCTTCCCACATAAAGCATCATTCTGCACCATGAGTACCTTATTTTCATTTCTTAGTTTTGCATTTTCCTCCACGAGCTGTGTTAGATTACTGTTAAGATCGACATTCTTCCTCAATGCAGCATTTTCATCTTTTAGCTTCTCGTTTTCAAGCCGCACCGGATCAGCCTCCAATAAAAACAACCATATGTTAAAAACCTAAGCCACCATAGATTAATATTTAAGCTTAACATGCAAGGGAGCAACAAATGTTACGAGAGTAGCAGTTTGTACTCGATTCTTATTTGTAAAAAAAGGGAAAAAATATTTCTAGTCCTAATTTAATAACTATTTTACAAGTTCATTTGATCTATTAGTAAATTTATCAGCTGAGTTAACAACATTTGACTCAAGGCACCAGCTTAATCTAACACATTGTAGATAGTATAAATACTAAATTTAAGTGAAACCATCCTTCTAATATCACTAGTAATGTATGTTTCTCAGATGTTTGAGGATCATCTGATTCATGACATCAATTCAGACACATTATGAATAGTATAAATACTTAAATTCTTTCCAAATGTTGCCCATAAGTACTCTGATAAAAATGAAGAGTTGTAACAACATAGCTAGTATTTTAAGATAGTACTTCAAAAGTCAAATAATAAATTTTCTTACAATTATAACCACTAATGAGAATTAACCGTTAATTGAAAAAGGAAACAAAAAATTGGCAAATATACTAAGAGTATGGTTGTAAATGAACAAAACGTTTGACGAACTACTCGTGAACCGTTCATATATTACTCATTTATGTTCGTTTATTAAGATAAACAAAAGAGTAATAAATTTTTTATGTTCATTTATTAAACATACAAGTTTAAAGAGATGTGTTCAGTTCATTTATATGCACAAACAACCTTGTTTATTAGTTCATTTATCTAAAATTGATATTTTTCCCAATAAAAAGATATTTAAAATGTTTATGTTTATTTCATTTATTTATAATATAAGTATTATTCATGAACATACTTTTAATTGTTTGCGAACATGTTCAATTATATGTTCATGAATATATTTATAAATACGTTCATTTAACGTTCGTGAACATGTTCGCTTATTGTTCATGAACATGTTCATTTAGCATATTCACGAACATCAAATGAACAAATATGAACACGAATAATTTTGAATAAAAAAACATGAACCAAACACAAAAAGGCTTAAAAATAAACAAAAAAACATGAGCAAAAGTTTGTTCATTCAAGATCGGTTCATTTACATCCCTAAATGAAAGTAGAGTAGAGTGGAGACTTACTAAAAGCTCAGAAAGTGTTTGCACGAGAATATTTTGCTTTTCATTCTTGTGCTTCAACTGGAAAAGATCACTCCTCAAGCGATCAATCTCTTTTGTTTGATCTGTCAAAGTTTCATTCATTAAACCATCGTTCTTTTTTAAGGATACATTCTCTTTCTTTAAAGATTCATTTTCTCTGGTGAGCATCTCCAAATGAAATTGCATTTCCACCTTCTGATTCTGTGTAGGAAGAACAAAAGGGAAAAAGGATGTATTATTCTTGACAAAAACTAATGAAATCGCAATGTACATTGAGATTCAACTTTTAGAACTCCCTTCTTAATCTCTCACTTAACCTCTAGACTTTGATGCTTCTTTCTTGACCTACTCAAGAAGGAAAAAGGAATAAATATTGGCAGAAAAGTCTTGATAGATAAATTTTCGAATGAAAAGACCGTAGTGAACAAAATCAACTAGAATATTCATGGTCTGATTCAATTCATTTAGTAATTTCTATTTTTATTTAACAATACTTTGAATACAACTCTTTAGATCTGTCTATTGGCATATTTAGATTAGGAAAATCAAAAGTTAAATTTCATACAAGCTGACATAATTAAGATGGGTTCACATTTATCCTTGTTTACATTCTAGTTTAGGTATGAAAAACAAAAAATCTGAACAAAAATTGAATAAATCCAAGGCATATTAAACTGGACCTCATGAGATGAAAAGGATTAGGGCAATCACCTTACATCTTTCCCGATACGCCTTATCCTTATTCTTTTTCACAGCTCTTTCAGATTCCAATAAACTCGATGAGTTTCTTTTCGAAAGAGACGGGTTGGAAATGGTTCGAGAATGAGATGCTTGGGCCGTGCTTGCACTAGTCTGGTTTGGGACTACCCCATTGCTTTGAGGCCAGCGTGGGAGCTGTGGAAGTTCCCAGTGTAGCACCCGAGGCTTGGATCCCCAATCCTAGAAAGGCAACAAATTTTAATTCAAATCTGAACACCAATGCTACCAAATTCAAGTATAGCTTCAATTTCTAGCCACCAACCCCAAGACACCTTGAAAATCATATCTTGATTATCCTAAAAGATGAAGATTAAGTTTTCACATCGATCTATAACAGAAAAGTGTAGGTTCAAGATGATTTTAATTCAAACCTGAACACCAATACTACCAAATTCAAGTATAGCTTCAATTTCTAGCCACAAACCCTAAGACATCTTGAAAATCATATCTGGGTTATCCCAAAAGATGAAGATTATTAAGTTCTCACATCGATCTATACCAAGAAAGAGTAGGTTGAAGATAATTTTAATTCAAGCCTGAACACTAATACTACCAAATTCAAGTATAGCTTCAATTTCTAGTCACAAACCCTAAGACACCTGTAAAATCATACATGGGTTATCCTAAAAGATGAAGATTATTAAGTTTTCGCATCGATCTATAACAAGAAAGAGTAGGTTCAAGATTATTTGAGGAACCGTACAGAGTAAATATGCAAGATAAGCAAAAAGAATTGATCTGGTTTTAGGAAGTAAAATATTTTGATTTGGGTAAGAAGTACTTACATTTTCATCATCATCAGAGCTCGCAAATAAAGGAAAGAAGTCGTCCATGGATTTGCTTTAGTAATGAAGACGCATTTTTCACTCGCTATGTATTGTATGTATATACTGACGAGAAAAGTGAAAGACGCGCGATATTTCAGTATAGATGACTCGCAAGCGATCGCGCGACCCCTTTTAGTTTTTTTTTGGGGCAATGTTTTATTTGCGATAACGATGCAAATTACAAATTTAGTATCTCTAACTATCAATTTTAGTGTTTTTAGTATTGAATTTTTTAATTTTTTTCAAAATCATATATAATATTTATTTTTTATTTCATTTTAGTATCGTGTCGTTAAAAACTTAATGTGTTTAATACCAAAGCTATCAATTTTGGTCCGTTTTAATACTAAAATTTCAAAATTTTCAAAACTTAACAATAAATTTTGAATGTGATACTAAAACGAAACAAAAACCATAGTTTTTAACGGTGAGGTACAAAAATGAAACAAAAACTAAACTTTTGGTATAATTTAAAAAAAATGAAATTTTAGGTACTAAAATTAATCAAAACTGATAGTTTAGGTACTAAACGCATAATTTACCCTAAAATTTTTTCTAAAACTTGATTAGATAGTTTATTTTATTTCTTTTTTATGGTATTTTGATTCTAATATTTCATTTTGTGAAAAAATGTCTCTCCAAGTATGAAAATCATTAATCAACAAATGGTCAACATTATAAAATAGATACATTTTTACCCTAAAATAAAACATATAGGAAAGTACTAAAAAATAATTAAATTGACTATTTAATCAAACGTTAGGGTCTTTTTTACCCTAAAATAAAATACTTATAGCCAAAATGCTATGAAAAATAAGAGTTAAAAGGACTATTTAGTTAAATGTTTGAAATATTTTTTATCATTATGTCATTTTGTTTGACTGAAATATGAAATGGTAAAGTATACAATGCTCACATGACTATAGAATTTTGCTTTGTTGAGTCCACCGACTATTAAAAGTTATCAAATGGTCTCCAATTATAGGGTGTTACTTTATTGAGTCACCTGACTATAAAAAAATACAAAATGATCACTTGAGTATTTATATGTTTCGAACTCGTCATTTTTTTAAATATTGATGACCGCCTGAGTTGGATGTCAATATGTTAATTGTGATATGATAAAATCTTATCCTATAACCGTTTGAGATATATTTTGTGGATTGACTCTCCGTTTACATTATGTTATTGAGCTAGTGCTTGTAATATTATGTTGGTAAGCCAAAGCTTGAAAGCAACGAATGTGCCAATAGACATCATTAAAATATAATTTTATCATATTCGAGTCAGTGGTTAATGCCCATCTTAGATGACTATCAATGTAACAGAAAATGACGAGTCCGAAATATATGAATAATCAGGTGATCATTTTATAACTTATAATAGTCAAGAGGCTCAATAAAATAACACTTTATAGTTGGGGGAGCATTTTGTAAGTTCTAATAATCAGGAGACTCAACATAATAAAACCCTATAATCAAGGATCATTTGTATACTTTATCCAGTATGAAAATAGTCATTGATTGCTGGACATTTTTCTTAGTCCCCTCATTATAAAAAATCTATAAAAGCATGTATTTAAACTAAAGTCAAATAATACTGGTATAATGTTTTAGCATCAAATGTATATGCCACTTTAGGCAAGTAAGAGCAAATGACAATGATACAAAAAAAATCGCATTAAAATAGAGGTAAAGTTGAAAACGTTTAACATGGAAACAGAGCCAGTTCTGGGTATTTTTTGGCCCGGGACGAAATAAAAGAAATGGACCCCTAGTTAGGTAAAATCTAATAGTTCTAAATTAATAGGCACTATGAAAATATTATGGGCCTGGGGCGGGCACCCCTCTTGCCCCAGCCCAGGGCCGACCCTGCATGGAAACCCTAATTCCTGACGACTCTCATCTCCCCAAGAAGTAACATCGGCGAGTCGAAGAACCCCTAGACGGCTCCATTCCCTTTCCCAATGCTTCTTTCTCGAACTTGGATTACGACTCTCTCACTGTTTCTGGTGTTTTGAAGCCCCTGATCTCCTATAAAACCGTGGTTACGGGCGAATTTGATTGCCAGACTGACAATGATTTAATCCCTTTGTATGATGATGATATAGAATTCACAGATGAGGATATCAACGTTGGTGTTTCAGAGGGTATCCCTTTATTGATTTTTCGACGATAGTCCATGAACTCACCCTAAAGAGCATGGAATTTACTCTTGTTCTCAAGATATTGGGGCGTAAAGTAGGCTATACTACTCTCTATAATAGGATCATGAGTCTCTGAAAACCAACAAAAGCCATGAAATTAATTGAAATAGAAAATGATTTTTTGTTAGTCAAATTTGCCTCCCGTTTAGACTACATTGGTGCTCTCACGGATGGTCAATGGACCATATTTGGACATTATATCTCAGTGGAACCCTAGTCCGAAGATTTCGATCCTTCCCAATCTCTCCTTAGCCACCTCATGGCCTGGGTTCATCTTTCAGGCTTGCCAATCACTCGGTACAAAAGAAGATGATTGAAGCCATTGGTTCCTGGATTGGTTCGGTAGTTTGGATTGACTACCAAACAGATAACGATTGTCGGGGTAGATTCGGCCGCATGGCGATCAAAATCAATCTTAAGCAACCGTTGGTGTGGAAGATTTTAATCAATGGTCGTTTGCAATTTGTGGAATATGAATCTCTCTCTGTCGTATGCTTCAACTATGGAATATAAGGTCATACCAGTGATCATTGCCTGCAAAATCAACCTAAAGACAGTGCTTTTTCAGAATCATATTTGCCCACACCCCACCCGCAGGTGACCATGTTCCTTCCGAGCCTTTTGGCCCCTGGATGTTAGTCGAAAAACGCTGTAAAAGACCTGTGAAAACGCCAAACACTGCTGCCAACCATGACTGCAATACCTATGTCTCAAACTCAAGGTATAACCCCATTTTTCTAGAGAATGACACTGTTATTGAAAGTTCTAATGATACACTTGCTCCTCCTCGGGAGCCTTCAAAGGAATCTAACGGCCAAGTTCCTATCCCTCTAGTCTCTTGGCCCTCTCACCCCGCCCAGCGACATTAGAGTAGAGAATAACCCGATTACAACACTTTCTAAATCCAAAGCTAAAGGCAAGACTGCCCTTGTAACTCGTAAGTTTGCTCCTATCGCTCTTGGTCCGAATAACACTATCCTCGTGCCCAAAAAATCTGGTTCTCTTAATGCTTCTTCCAGCCGAATTAATAAAGGTAGAAGCCAATCTTATACTCTTAACCCGTCCAAACATTCGGTGCTAGTAATGGATCCTGCCTCGGCCCTCATCATACTTGCACGTAAACCATAAGAGAACAAACTTGCAACAACTAGTAACAACGCCCCCTTGGCAACTGCTTCTATTTTGGTGCAATCTCCCTCTTTGCCTTTGCCACCTCCCGTGGATGTGAACGTGTCAGCTATTGGTTCTTCACCCCATGGCTGTTCGGCCATGATGGAATGATCTTTGAGTCTCTCGGCTCTTCTTTATTTTATGTCCCCTATGACCATGAAGATTTTTGTCTGGAACATTTAAGGTTGCGGAAACTAGGGGTATAAAAAGTTGACCCGACCTGTAAAATCGATTGAAACCGACTCGAGTCTAAATTATTTTTGACATGTGTTGTGACGACCCGAAACCGACTTGAGTCGAAACTGATGTTGACCTGTACCTGAGTTGGACCTGGAAATTGTGGATCTGCACCCTACCTAAGAACGACCTAAACCCGAATTGGACTGAAAATATGATACCCGAACTGCATCCGACTGATATGAACTCGAACCCGATATTGACCTGGTAAATAACTAGTATTATCCGATCTATTTTCAACCTGACCTGTAAATGATCCGACTTGTTATTGACCTGATCTGACATTTACTTGACTTGACACTTACCTGACATATATTATCATTGATGAAATTATAAGATTTTAATAAAATAGTAGGATTTTAAGTTTATAATAAATCATACTAATTAATATTGTCATAACCATTTTTTTTGTAAAACAATTAAATATTATTTTAAAAACGATTACGACTTTATTTTGGAAAAATTGGTGATTTTGAACGGATTTGAATAAAATTTAAAAGAGTCGCCATCGACCTTTGGGTTAGGTAGGTCGAATACCTAAAAACGTCTTTTAAAAACAATTTTAAGAAAAATAATTTTATAAGACAAAAATTTGGTCTACGTTACCAAAGATTCATTTAAAACAGGTTCGGGAGTCGGTTACGTGTGGGGAAGGATAAACACCCCACAACGCCCAAAATTGGTACTATGTAGCTTACACATCGTCGTAAATGGTGGAAATTACAATTTGAATATGAAGTAAAAAAAATATGATCTATTTATTGAATATTTGTTAAAATTAAAATAATAGAAATACTTCACTTGGTAAGAAATCTCAAGATTTGCAATCCTCCAACGGGAAAGCTATCTCATCTATTTCTTATCTATAAAGTATATCCTATCTTTGAATTACCACTAAATAATATCGTCATGAGTAGAAAATACGATATGCTTAATTTATGTATCGTTAATATTAACATAACAACCATTGATACAATGAAAATTATGAAAATAGAATAATAAATAAATTGTGATTTATTTATTGAATATTAGTTAAAATAAAAAATCCTTTTCTCGATAAGAAATCTCGAGATTTGCAATCCTCCGCCGGGAAAGCTACCTCGTCTATTTCTTACTTGTAAAGAATATTTTCTCTTTAAATTAAAAGATAACGACGAAAATTGACATAAAATACATCATATTATACTTTTCCAAAACATACATCACTCATATTAAGATTCAATGAAGAAATAATAATAAAGATTAAAATTTAAATATTAAACAATATGACCATCAAATAAATTAATCAAAAAATAAAAACAATAAAAATAATTTCTATAAGCTTGTAAAAGGAAAAATTTGCATTTTTATTTATTCAGTTTGAACGTCGTATCGGATTGTACCACCTCGATCCAGTGATACTTTCCACGCCCGTTCTATAAATGTGTTCTTGAAATTATTCGAATAATATACAATAGAGAAATACAATGGAAATAAATATAAATAAAATATGCAAAGTAGAATCTTTACATTAAATGAAACAAACAACATTATTTACATAATACAAATAACCAAATAATAAATTCATATATAAATGACTACAATGAAAATAAGTAAATATTATAAACCAAGATAACAGGATCAAAAAGCAAGTAAAAAGGACTAGAATAACAAACATAAACTCACAGAGCAAAATGGTAAAATCAGAAACTTAAAGGACTACAATGAAAGAAACAGAAAATAAAACTAAAATAACCATTTCAGATAATCAGAGTTCATACTAAAAAAACTAAATAGCATATGTACTAAGCTAAAAATAGCCCATAAATCATGTATAGGACTAAAATGAAATGAAAAAACATAAAGAACTAAACCACAATTAAGTCAAATATTAAACAAGGACTAAAACGAAACATGCATAAAATAATATGGCCAAATTCGAACCTTAATAAAATGTAATAATAAACAGATAAGGACTATATAATGAAAGTAAAATAAATAGACATTAATCGAAATTTAACCCAAAATATGATAGTAGTGATCAAATAAAAGTTTCATAAATAAAGGGTATAATGTCTAAACTTTCAGAAATATTAACAATAACCAGTCCAGTGACCAAAATGAAGAAAACCATAAATTACATGTCCAAATTCGAAGATCATAAAACCTACATAATATATAGACTAGTGATGTAAACAAAAAAATAAAACTATAGGCTCGAAATAAGATTGCATGGATTTCCTTTAGTGACCTGATTACACCCTTACAGAAGCTTGGGGGGACCTAAACTGTTGTTTACCCATAAATGCTAAGGATACGCGTGCAAGATTACAGAGGTAAGAGGACCAAATGGGCTATTAGCCCTTAATCCCATCACTCGGCCTCACTCATGCTTCAAAACGACGCCGCTCGACGTCTGAAATATAACCCTTTTAAGGGTTATTCTGAAACCCTAAAATCATATACTCTCCCCCTCATTTCCTCAGCCGATCTCCCTCTCTCCTTCTCATAACAGAGAGCCGAAAAGGCTCTCAACACTTCTCCTTCTCAACCCCTCTCTCCAGCAAACAGAGAACCCAAAACTCCCCGGCCACCGTGGATCGGTGGCCATGGGGAGTAAACTCATCTCTCTCTCACCTACAAAACCTAAGCGACTCAAAACCCCAAAACCCACCTCACTCCAACCCTAACCTAGAAGAGGAGAAGGCTTTACCTTCAGATACGGGGCTAGCTGAGATCGGAGAAGGTCACAACGAGGTTCACGGTGGTGGTTCGAGGAGGAGGTAAAACTTTTCTTTCTTCTCTCTTTTTTTATTTCGAATTTCTCTCTGTCTCCTCTGTTTTTTTCTTTTCTTTTCTTTCTTTCATTTCCCTTGCTTCTTTATTGAGTATCTGGTGAGATGATGATATCTAGAAAAATAGGAGATGGGTCTCACTGACTTTGCATGATTACATCCCGATTTTTCGGGATTTAATCTGTTTTTAAATGGATTCTCGGATTTAGGCTACTGTTATTTGACTTGGTTACTGTTTTTACAGGAACCGGTCACTGTTCATGCAGGAGAACAGTCGGCGGCGACGGGACATCTCGGCTTGGTGGCTCGGGTTGGCTCACGGTTGCTCACGCGGCTCAGGCATGACTGGTGAAGATCAACGTGCGGCTGGGGATTGGAATCTGGCTTGAGCGGCGACTGTGTAGTTAGGGGATTAGGGTTGAAACCCTAAATTGTTTTAGGGTTTGAAACCCTAATCTGAATTAGGGTTTGAAACCCTAATCTGATTTAGGGTTTGAAACCCTAATCTGATTTAGGGTTTGAAACCCTAATCTGATTTAGGGTTTGAAACCCTAATCTGATGGGTTGGTTCAGTCTGGGTTGTCAAGTGGGCCGGGATTGGTATTGGGCCTCAACCGGGTTTGGGCCTCCAGTCTTGTAATTCTGCTGTTGGGCTTAGGGATTAGGCCTGCAAAAATTGTAATAATAAATAATAATAAAATAATAAGATAACGATAATAATAATAATAATAAAATAACGGAAAAAAAAACCCGGACAAAAACGGGTGTCAACAGCTGCCCCTCTTTGCACATTCTTGTGTTAACAAGAATAGGGCAAAGACGACAAGAAAACACGTTTTTTTTTTTTTTTTTTGGTTTGAAAAAAATGGATAGTTTTGTTGGTGGGGACGACACTGCTCATACGCAATGAAGAGGTCTGGTCGTCTAAGGGTGACACGGCTCCTACGTGATGAGGAGATCTGGTTATTGTCGTAACCGGTTTTCGTCCGGGCACGAAATATTAAATTGGGCGAGGAAATTGATGTGAATAAATAATTTTGAAAATAATTTAAGAGTCGCCATCGGCCTTTTGGGTCAGGTAGGTCGAATACCTAAAAATATCTTTTAAAGAGTTTTAAGAAAACATCAATTAAAAAAAAATTAAACTGATCTGCGTTTATAACCAAAAATTCGTTCTTTTTAGTAATAAAAAGGGATTCGTGGTCGGTTACGTTTAGGGAAGGATTAGCACCCCTACAACGCCCAAAATTGGTACTTTGCAATTAAATTGTCTCTATTATTAAATTTAAAAATTCAAAAATATTTAATTCTATTATTTTCAAAATTATATATATAAAATATTTATTTATTTAAAAATATCCAAAAAGAACTTCTAGGTGCCTTAAGACAGCTCTTTTTCTTTGATATTGATAAATAATTATTTAATTTTAATTTTAAAATATCAGAATAGGACATCCAGTTGTATTAAGACTGTCCTTTTCTTCGATTTATTAAGATAAATATTTAAAAATTACTATTATATATATATTTATGAATATATAAAATATTTATTCATAAAATAAAAATACTATTAAAACAATATATTTAAAAACAATAAAATAAAAGAAAACATATAAATAAATGACTAAATTACAGTAAAAATAAAATTAAAAGTCTAATTCATAATTAATCAAAATTATAGGGATCAAATATGTTATTTTCTGATTTAATGATTTAGTGACTAAAAAAATTATCTAAAATTCGAATTTTATAATAAATAAATTAAAAATATAAACTAGGGATTTAAGAATTATTTATGGAAATTAATGGATCAAATCTGTAATTTATCCTAAATATATTATTTTAATATGAAGGACTAAAATAAAAGAAATTAAAATTCGAAGACCAAATTAAGAATATTATAAATTTAATTTAGTGACTAAAATGTAAATTTTACAAATCCGGAGGACTGCGGACGGGGTTTAACTTTTTTATAATTACGCGTATAGTCCTTCCCGAAACGACGTCGTTCGGGAAGGACTATAAATGGTCCAAACCGGCTGGCCCGAAGGGCCAGCCATTTCATTTTTTCCTTTTTTTTTCTTTTAGCAGAAAGAGAGAGAGAGAGAGAGAATTCTCTCTGGCCTCTCTCTAGATTCCCTCACCGGAGGGAATCCGGCAGCCGTCTGCCGCCGCGATTTCTGCCGCCGGCCACCGTCGCCGGCCACCGTTTCCGGTGGCCGGAAAAAATATTTTTCATCCTAAATGTAGATCGGACCGTCCTAATGACGGTTCCGATGTTTTTTTTCATTAAAAGGCTCCCAATCGGAGCAAATCTACAATAATACCTTCGGCTTTTCGAAGTTTTGGTGAGATCCGGTGACGGTTGGGGCTCTCCGATGACAGGGTAAGCTTTTTGTCTCTCTTCTCTCTTTTTCCTTGCTGTGGTTGATGCTGACTGAGATCGTTGGTAGTTTTATATCTCTCTCTATTTTCCTTCTTTTTTTTTTCTTTTGGTTCTGTCTCTGTCCTTCTGTCTCTGTCTCTCTTTTTTTTCTTGCAGGTGGGGTGGTGGCTTTTATAGCCACCACCGTTGTAGCCGTCGGACCGGTCCGAAGAAGGGCTCTCGGTGAGTCACCGGACTACCAGTGGTGACTCACCGAGTAGCCATGGCGTGGACGGCTGGTATGATCTTCTGGAGCCTTCATTCGGGACTGGCAGCGGCGGAGGCGGCGAGAAGACTGTCGGCAGCCGCGTGGAAGCTGGCGCGCCGCGTGGCCCTAGGGTATCAAACCCTAGGGTTCCTCTCTGGAGCTATGTGGACCGTTGGATCGTGCCAGATCCAACGGCTGTGATGAGGCGGCTGAGGATGATTAGGGTTAGGAAACCCTAACAGGAAACCCAAATATTTAGGGTTTCTGGTTGGATTTGGACCGGTTTTAATTGGTTTGTAACTGGGCCGGTTTAATTGTAATTGGTTTGTAATTTATATGTATTTAATATATTTAATAATAATAATAATAATAAATAAAAATAAAATAATAAATAATATTAATAATGATAATAATATTAATAATAATAATAATAATATGGATAAAAAATAGTATCTTCAGCTGCCCCTCTTTGCTCATTCTTGTGTTAACAAGAATAGGGCAAAGATGAAAGATAATAAAATTTTTTATCCATTTGACTTTACTTTGATCATTTTGGAGATATTGAATAAATTCTTCTTTTTCTCCAGATGAGTTCTTCTCATTACGAACTTTCTGCTGGGGATGATGTTCCATCAAATGATGAATTCAAGCAAAAGGTTGAACAAGTTCTTCTCATTATGAACTTCTTCTTCCTTCTTCAGATGATGAGTTCTTCTCATTATGAACTCTTCCTCTGGAAATGATGATCCATCAATTTGATGAATTCAAGCAAAAGGTTGAACAAGTTCTTCTCATTATGAACTTCTTCTTCCTTCTTCAGATGACGAGTTCTTCTCATTATGAACTCTTCCTCTGGAAATGATGATCCATCAAGTGAATTCAAGCAAAAGGTTGAACAAGTTCTTCTCATTATGAACTTCTTCTTCCTTCTTCAGATGACGAGTTCTTCTCATTATGAACTCTTCCTCTGGAAAATTGATCCATCAAGTGATGAATTCAAGCAAAAGGTTGAACAAGTTCTTCTCATTATGAACTTCCTCTTCCTTCTTCAGATGAGTTCTTCTCATTATGAACTTTCTCTGGAAAAGAATGATCCATCAAGTGATGGATTCAAATCTTTGCTAAAATCTTTGAAATTCCTGTTAAAAATTCAACATAGATGAAAATGAATGAAAATGCACCTATTTTTGTAAACACTTAAAATATGATGCATGAATGTTGAGTTATTTGATTTCAGATTGGTGAATTGAGTATTTCTTCAATTGTAAAAACCCAATAGATTTTTCTTCTTCAAATGAAGAAATCTATCATCTTTGACAAATGTAGATATAATGTCACAAAAATCTCTTGAGAATAAAATTCATATATAGGCTCTTGAAAAGCTTGCATTCAGGCAACATGTTGATTCTGATAACAACTCATCTGATTATGAAGTAACCTTTCAGGATGATTTCACAGATATCGATAGTTCTTCTAATACCGAGAAATCTTGAATTCTGATTCTGATGAGGAGAATAAACTGTTATACTTGACAAAAATGTGATTCTCAGAAGCTGAAACTTCAAATAGCTTTCTTCCGGTAAAAGATGGGAAGCCATTATGTGATGATCCCAGTTACAAGCAAAGGCGAAACTTGTGCTATGATTTTTGGGAAAGGAATAAGCAAAGAAGCTTGAAAAGAAACTTCTTAATGAAGAAGATCATGCAGTTCATCTTTTAATTCTAATTATTGGTTCTGTAGTTCTTACCAAAACAGATCAGATAACTCAAAGAACACTTCCAGAAGATATTAGCAAATTCATCTTCCAAATTCAATGATTGGTTCTGCCAACCAGATCAGATAACTCAAAGAACACTTCCAGAAGATGCTATTCTGTCAACCAGATCAGATAACTCAAAGAACACTTCCAGAAGATGCTATTCTGTCTAACCAGATCAGATAACTCAAGAACACTTCCAGAAGATGCTATTCTGTCTAACCAGATCAGATAACTCAAAGAACACTTCCAGAAGATGCTATTAGTCTCTTTCAATTAATGTTTGGACTAAGATATCACAGTGCTCATTTGATGTAGAGCCAAAATTTGTAAATTCGAAGCATTTCCATGCTACTATACTGAAAAGGCTATATTCATAATTTTATCAATTAAGAACAGAGTTTCTCTTATTCTGCTTCCTCCATGTGCTGATGCTTTTCCATTGACAAAGAATGATGGCTTTCGTGGGATCCAAGAACAAAGTCGAATTGTTTATAAACATGTACGGAAGTGCCAAATTGACAGAAAGGATCTGTAAGGCTTTTGAAGCTTATGACATGAGCCAACTTCGAGCGTTCAGAAGTATGTTCTTGATGAGTGCTGAAATGGAATCTAGTATGGTTGGAAGGAATAAAGTTGCTCCATTTGCACCTGATGAGGTGGAAATGCTTCTAGGTTTCCTTAAAAACCATATACAAGGATCTGTATAGAAACATGTTTCCTAGTGATATCAATGTCTTGTTTCTTTTTGCTGGAATCAGTACTGCAAAGATCATCTTCTACTGTTTTAGTATATCTTTGAAACAGATGTGCAAGAACTGAATGGTGATCGGTTGGAGCAATTGATGAGTAGATTTGGCGGATTCGACCTTGTTGTTGGTTATATCTAGCATAACCCTTATTGTTCAAAATGGTGATGATTTGCTTATTTTGTATTCCATGTATTTAAAAGTATTAACATAAGTGATATTCAGAAATCTTTAATTTATTTCAAAATTATTTAATTCAATAGAAAAGAATAATTGAATTTCCAAAATAAATTGAATCTCAAATAAATTGAACTTGAAATAGATATAATTGTATTCAAAGTTATGGCAAGCATAAGAATAAAATTCAATGTCTCAACAATTACAAGCATAAGTATTTCTAAATTAATCAAGTTGACACAATTTAGAGTAATGATGTAAACTTTTGTCTGGAAGATTTCAAACTTGTCAAATGCTTGTAGATGTGAAGTTTCTCCCAAACTGTCAAAATCTTAAGAGGATTCAATTGCCAGATGCCTAATCAAACTGCGTTTGAGCCGCCTTTTCAGGTTTTCACTCAAATCCTTCCTTTGGTTACAAGATGCCCTTTGCGGGTTTTCACCTTGACCCTTTTCTTTTTCTATTATTTTTTCTTCTTTTTTTTTCTTTTCCCCTTTTTTTTTCTTTCTTTTTCTTTTTCTTTTTCTTTTTCTCTTCTTCTTTCTTTTCTTCAAGCATAATATTTCTTGACAGAATCCGAGTTTATTGGATTTCTCAGAATTTTTTCCATCCATTTCTGCCAAGATCAACGCTCCTCCGGAAAAGGCCTTTTTCACACGTATGTCCTTCCCATTAGGCATCCATTTCCCACGGAAATCTTTATGTATAGGCAAGATCTTTTTTAATACTAGATCACCCTCTTGGAATTCTCTTGGATGTACTTTCTTATCATGAGACTTCATCATCCGTTTCTGATACATCTGTCCATGGCAAATAGCTTTCAATCTTTTGATCAACTCTAGCTTGGATCCATTCAGATTCATCCAATTTATTTCTCTCAATATTCGGAGCGATGGAATCTCAACTTCAATGGTTAAGACTGCTTCCATCCCGTAGACTAAAGAAAAAGGCGTTGCCCCAGTAGATGTTCGAACAGTAGTTCGGTATGCATATAGAGCAAAAGGTAACTTCTCGTGCCAATCTTTGTAAGTTTCAGTAGTCTTTGTAATGATTCTTGATGTTCTTATTTGCTGCTTCAAACTGCCCCATTCTCTTTGGACGGTATGCCACTGAATTTGCATGTTGATCTTGAACTGTGTACAAAGTTCGGTCATCATTTTGTTGTTCAGGTTCAGGCATTATCTGTAATGATCCTTTTGGTAGACCATACCGGCAAACTATCTCTTTCTTTATGAACTTGCAGATGTGGATCTCTTAATATTGGTGTATGAAGCAGTCAACCCATTTGGTAAAATAATCAATTGCCACACAGGATGAAGCAATGTCCATTTGATGCTTTTGGTGTGATTGCCCCAATGACATCTATTCCCACATAGAAAATGGCCAGGGTGCTGTCATTACATGTAGAGGAGATGGGGGTACATGAATCTTGTTGCATATATCTGGCATTTATGACATTTCCTTGCATAATCAATGCCAATCTGTGTGCATGGTAGCCCAATAGTATCCATATCTCATTATTTTTCTGGCCATGGAAAGACCATTTGCATGGTTCCACATATTCCACTGTGTATTCTTCAATGACATTTCGAGCTTCGTGGTATTTAAATCTCAATAGCATTGATCACTGCTTCTCTATACATAATCTCTCCATCAAGAAATATCCAGCAGCCATTCTTCTCAAGGTTCTTTTATCAATTTCGATGCATTTGGTGGATAACTTGATTTTTGATATATTGCAGGATATCATGATACCATGGTTTACCATCTACCTCTTCTTCCACACTATAACAATGTGCAGGAATTCATATACTTGCATTTTGATTGGCATCATATCAACTTTCTTAGTTGCTGAAACATAGCAGCTAATGTAGCCAAAGCATCTGCCATTTGATTTTCTCTCGAGGGAGATAATTGAAGGTAATTTTCTCAAATTCTTTCACTAATTCGAGGGTAAAATTTCGATATTCCAACAATTTGGGATCTTTTGTTTCCCATTCTCCTCGCAATTGATACACCACTAAAGATGAATCTCCATATATCTTGAGAAATTTGATTTTCTTTCTATAGCTGCTTTCAACCCATGACACAAGCTTCATATTCCGCCATGTTATTGGTGCAAAAGAACTCCAGTTACTTGTAAAGGGATAATAATCATTTGTTCTGACTTCTTCATTCATGGATATGTACAACAGATCTTCATCGGGGAAAATTGAAGTTCAAAGGCTGATAATCATTTGATACGACTGGCCAAAAAATCAGCTATGACACTTCCTTTTATTGCTTTTTGGTTGACATAGATAATGTCAACTCAGATAATAACATCTGCCATCTAGCCATTCTGCTGTCAAAGCTGGTGATTCCATTAAGAACTTTAAAGGATCAAGTTTGGATATCAACCAAGTAGTATGGTATAACATATATTGTCTGAGTCTTCGAGTAGTCCACACCAAGCACAACATAATTTTTGTATTGGTGGATATCGAACTTCACAATCGTAAATTTCTTGCTCAGATAATAAATAGCTTTTTCTTTCCTTCCTGATTCATCATGCTGTCCTAGTACACATCCCATCGAATTTTCGAAGACCGTCAAATAGAGATTAATGGTCTATCAGGCATTGGTGATACTAAAATTGGGGCATTGGATAAATATTTCTTATAATATCCAAAGTTTCCCGACATTCTTCATTCCAGACTTCAGGATTGTTCTTTCGAAGTAATTTGAAACACTGGATACATTTGTCAGTCAATTGAGAATGAAACGAGATATATAATTTAATCTCCCCAAAAAGCCTCGAACTTCTTTTTTTGTGTTGGGTGGTGGAAGATCTTGAATTGCTTTTACTTTATCTGGATCAATCTCAATTCCTTTTTTGCTGACACAAATCCCAAAAGTTTCCCAGAAGTTACCCAAAAGTGCATTTAGCAGGGTTAAGCTTTAATTGATACTTCCCAATCTCTGGAAAAGCTTTCTCAGATTTTGAATGTTCTTCTTCCGTTCTGGATTTGGCAATCATGTCATCTACATACTTCAATCTTTATGCATCATGTCATGAAACAAAGTTACCATAGCTCTTTGATAGTTGCCCCTGCATTTTTCAATCCAAATGGCATCACTTTATAACAGAATGTGCCCCACATGGTTATAAATGTTGTCTTTTCCATGTCTTCAGGATTCATTTTTATCTGATTATATCCTGAAAAGCCATCCATAAATGAAAACCATGCATGCCCTGCAGTATTGTCCATATTGTCCACTAATGTGTCTATGTGGGGTAAGGGAAAACTATCTTTCGGACTAGCTTTGTTGAGATCTCTGTAATCCACGCACATTCGAACTTTTCCATTTTTCTTTGGTACGGAACAATGTTGGCTACCCATTCTGGGTATTTAGATGCCTGTAGGAAACCTGCATTGATTTGTTTCATCACTTCTTCTTTGATTTGCAACAACATTTCTGGCCTCATTCTTCTGAGCTTTTGTTGGACTGGGTTATATTCTGGATTGATTGTATCTGTGCTCAAACCAGGCATATCTTGATAAGACCATGCAAAGATATCTTTGAACTCTTGAAGGAGATTATCAATTTTTTTATCTGGATTGTCAGAGGTACCAATTTTCACCTCTTTTTGTCTTCAATCTGTTCCCAAATTCACAGTCTCAACCTCTTCTTTGTGGGGTAGAATTTGTTGGTCTTCTTTTTCTACCAATCTTAATAGTCAGTAGGAAATCACATTCTAGTTCATTCTCAACCATTGATTTCTTCCAGACATATAGGCTGCTCTAAATTTATCACTGGATTAAATTTAGGAATAACATGATTAACACGGTGACACCTGCAATTTAAGTCGGAACATTCCGAAAGATATAGTAAATTTATGAAAATAAAAATGTAATAAATGTAAAGAAGATTGCCATCTGAAAATTTTAAAGAAAGTTCCTTATATTTAACATAATTTCTTTACAAGATACAAAAAGTTTTCATATTTTTGAGCTAAACATAAAGATTAGTTCTGAATATTATCTGCATTAATATAAAAAAACTATAGGAAGATCTTCAGTGGTCCAATTGGTGAGTGTTCTCCAGGAAGACATGGTCGAATCCTATCCAAGTATTTGCCATTTTTGTTGTCCTTCGTAATCATGTTGATAAATAATCCATTCATAGCTTCTTCAACTATGTTGATCTTTCGTCAACTTTTCTTCTTTAAAGGCTTCAACAAGCTGCTGTTCCACATTAATTGTTCCCCTGATCTGAATGTTGTATTCACTGTGGGAAAGACATGTGTTTCCAAAAGATTGCTCCCCCTTTCAATTTTGCCTTTCTGTCTTCACATCTTCTTTTCATCTCTTTGTTCCTTTGCTGAAAATTAGGCTTAAACCCCAGCCCAAAACGGTCTTTATACTGACAGGAACTGAAATCCCTTGAAGATTCTTTCCTAGACCTCTCCCAGTTTTAGCTCCGATGCCTAAAGTTTGTTGTACTGTCATCTTGGTGCAATCAGACAATGGGATATGGAATTTTCCTTCCTTCTGCAACAAAAGTTGTATTTACAAATTCAAGAGCTCGAAAAGAGCATTCAAGAGCTCATCATTGGTGTCGATATATGGAACATCGTTGTTACAGACGCAATGATTTCTTCTTCATCATTGACGCATATTAGTTGTCCATCAACAACAAATTTCAATTTCTGATGTAAGAAGAAGGAACGGCTCCTGCTGAGTGAATCCATGGCCTCCCTAAGAGACAATTATATGTGGGGGATGTCCATCACCACAAAGTCATATTGTACACGACTGGGCCGATTAACAAAGGTATTTCCATTTTCCCAAGCACTTCTTTTTTAGTACCATCAAATGCTCGTACCACATTCTGATAACTCTTCATGTGTGATGATCCAAAGGGCTTTGAAGTGTGATTAGAGGCATCAAATTGAGAGCAGACCCATTGTCAATCAATACTCCTGGTAACACATGACCATGACAATGTGTCGTGATGTTCAAGCTTTTACTGACCCCATTCCGCCTTCGGTATTTCATCATCTGTGAATGTTATATAATTGTCAGCGGCTATATGTCCCACAATTCTGTCAAGTTTATTGAGGGATATATCTTCGGGGATAAATGTTTGATTAAGAATTTCATCAAAGCATTCCTATGCGCTTCTGAATTCATCAATAGATCAAGAATAGAAATTCTCGCTTGTTGTTGTGTAGTTGTTCAACCACACTATACTCACTATGTTTCAAGAATTTCAAAAATTCTTGAGCTTGTTTTTCTGTCCAGGTTCATTGAATGCTGGAAGGGATTCATCTTCAAATACCTTCTGAGGTATTGCCATGGCTTTTCCTTTTGCTTTCACTGTTCTGAAGCATTGGATGTTCGGGAGAATAACATCTCCCACTTCTTGTAAAGAAACCGACCTCGCTCACTGCTTCAGACGTCAATGTAGTACTCAAACTCTGTATTTTCTCTTCTGTTTATCTAGAGAATCAGATCCTCCTACCATTGAAACATGGGTAGTATAATTCCAAGGTACCCTGCGGGTATCTTTGTATGGAAATGGTAGAGGAGTGGTAATGACTACTTTTGGCCTTATTGGTGCCGGAATCACCGTGGATGATTTCACATTAATGATCACATGATCATTTATTCTTTGATTTGGTTTAGAATCCTCTGATGAGCAAACATCATCTTTTTTTTTTCCCGGGTTCTTCTTCAAAGAATTCTATTTCTCTGTTGTTCATCAATTTTTGCACCAAGTTTCTAAACTCAGGACATAGTTGAATTTTATGCCCTTTCTCCTGATGATATTCACAATAATTCTTGCCTTCATTCTGCTTTGGCCTGAATTGTTGTGGAATTATACCGGCTAAAGAAAGCTGTTGGAATATCCAAACAATGGAGATTTAATTTCAGAAATGTCAGTCTTTGCTTTCTTCTGTTCTCTTCATGAATTGCATTCACGTTTTTATCTCCATGATTGGCAATGGATGACTTGATGCGGATGGTGTATTGAATTCCAACTTCCCAGTGTTAATCAAATTTTGAACCACCCTTTTGAATGCTAGACAGTTTTCAATAGAATGTCCTGTAATTCCTTCATGGTAAACACATTGTGCCTTTGTATCATACCAAGGAGGGAATGGTGGTTGCATGGGAACCAAAGGGTAGGGCCGTATAACATCTGCTTTTAACAGCGAATCATAGACCTCTGCATATGGTACTGGTAAAGGTGTAAAAGACAACCTTTCGTTTTCTTTTCGAGATCCTCTGGACTCTGCTCGATTAGTGTTTGTTTCCTCTTTCTTAACCCTTGGCTGGGTTATTGTAACACTTTTCGATGAATCTTTGCTGTAAGAATTGGCATTGTTGACCTCATTCTCTTTTTTCCGGTATGTAGGTCTTTTGGAACTAGATCCATCATTCGATTCAATCTTGCCACTTTTCAAGACATTTTCAATTAATTCTCCAGAAATGACCAAATCTGCAAAATTTCTTGTTGCATTCCCCATTAAATGGTTTAAATAAGGGGCCTTCAATGTATGGACAAACATACTGTGGCCTTTTTCTGATAAAGGTTGAACTTGGGCTGCAGTGTCACGCCATCTCTGGGCATACTGTCTGAATGTTTCATTATTCTTTTTCTCCAAATTCTGGAGAGTCCATCTATCAGGGACCATGTCTGCACATGGCGGTACTGCTCTAAAATGCTTTAGCCAAATCTTTCCAAGATCTAATGTTGGCTTTGGTCAATTGAGTATACCATTTTAAAGCCGGTCCTGTCAACTATCCTGGAAGCAGTGAATTAACAATTTTTCGTCCTTCACATATCCTGCCATTCTTCGACAAAACATAGTAATGGATGAAGGGCATGTAGTACCGTTATATTTATCAAATTCGGGAGCTTTGAACTTGATAGGGAGGATTAGGTCTGGAACCAAACTCAACTCACTAGCATCAAATCCATAGAATGATTCAGTTATTTCCACGGATTTCATTCGCTCTTCTAAACTCTTGATCTGTTGGTCAGTTCTTCATTTACTTTTTGTTTCTCATTCAGCTCATTTAAATCTGGGATCAAATGCTCAGTATAAGATCCCCTACTTTCACATCTGATATAAGCGGATTTTTGTTTGAAGATGCAGGATCCACTTGTTGTTCATGTGATTTGACTTCTTGTAATGCAGATGTACGAGCATTGATTGTATAGGGGTAGTACCAGAATGATAAATTGATTCTGGTGGAAAACCTAGGGGATATATGGGTTCTTGGTCAAAAGATACAGGATTTTCATGCATTTTTCCACTGATAGCCTGCCTTTTAAACATGTCCTCTATCTTCTCATACTGTCTTGTGAATTTGCAATGCTGGCTTCAATTTTTTTCCAACTTCATTTCATTTCTTCTTGTTCTTATGATGCTGTTCCTCAATACGCTGTATTTTATCCTCCTAATTCTCTTAGTAGCTTGTCTAGTACCGTAGTGATGTAGTATTTCTCTTTGGCCAGAGTAACTGCGATTGAAAAATCTCTTAATATTATTTTTTCAAATTTTAATTAATGAATTTTAACTTAATAAATAAAATAATTCATAGCGAAAATTATGAAATGAATGATGAATGTATGCAAAATGTATGTATGCAAAAAAGATATTGATCCCAAAAAGTAACTGTCATAGAACAACTTTCATCGGCATACAAAAGTTTCTTTATAATAGTTCAGAACTACAGATAAGGCGTAGCTTTCCTATTAAGCACTATAATTTCTTTCATTAACCATGACACCTTCTTTCCACACTTAGAAACTGGATCAACGTGATGCTCAATTATTTCGGCTTCAACAGCTAGTTCCCCAACATATCTGGCAACCTCGCTCATTTGTACCATGGCCTCGAACACCATATGCTTCTTTCTTCACTTCTTTCGACATAGAACTCAGTTGACTTTTGCCATTGTTCAGTGTTCCTTCAAGAGTTTGCTCTAACTCAGTGATTCTGACTTGACAATTGTGCAGAATTTTTTCAAGATCTCTAATGCGTCTTCGCAGTGAAGCATTTTCCTCATTACTTTCTTTGAGATCATTAGGTCCTAGACGAACCTTTTCTTGAAACAATGATTCTTCCAGTTGCAAAATGTAGCATTAAACTCTGAGTTTTTGTTCTAGACTGATCCAAATCTCTTCAAGTTTTGTTCGTGCTTCTTGCGTTCTTTGATTAAGCTTCTGGATTTGAACATCTTTGTTTCTGCATCTTTGCATCCAATTGCTAGCCAACTCTGCTCTACCTCAAGTGGTATTGAAATTTTTCTTTCTAACTCCCATTTTTCTTTTTCAACATTGGATTCTTCCATCTTTTGGCCTCTGACTTCAAGTTCAGCAATCAACTGGTTCATTCAGATTCAAATCCCTTGAACATGATATTTTTCTCGCCTTCAAATTTATCAAAAGATGTCATTCTTCATCTCTTCTAAATCTTTGGCTCGATCCCTTTCTCTTTGTATTTCATTCATGATCTCGCGGTGCTCAGCCTTGTGCTTTATAATTCGCTCGTCTGTCGACCTCAAAATCTTCATTTTTTGCTTTCCTTTTTCCAGGCTTTTGAGTAGACGGCTATTCTTTTCTTTCAGATCTTCAACTCGTCTTTTCTCGATGTTCAATTCTCTGGTCATCTGTACCGTCGATTGGCTAGGTCCTGATGCTTTCGGGATTTATATAACTCCTGATAATCTTTCTGTAAGGCTCTGTATCATCCTCACCTTTTTCTTATCTCTTCTCAACATGCACATTGTGATGAATGAAAGTCAATGTCAACCCCTAACATAGCTTTTATCTTGTCTCATTTGCTCTAACTCTTTCGACCAGCCATCTCTTTTGCTTCAAACTCAGCTTTCAGATTTCAATCTCTGATGGAACCACCTTAATGCGATCTTCCATAGAAATATCCTCATTTTGATCTGGTAGAGGATATTTTCGTTTTTCCTGACAGATCTCCATTCTTCATAATCAGGAGTTAACATTTTTGCTGCTTTAGCTCGAATACAAAAAGTTGTTTTCCAAGCTGTAACGGTTCCATGATATTTTTTATAATTTTTGCTGTGGAATGCGAACTCAGATGACTGTAATCCAGTAGTGATAGGTACAAATTGACGACCTTCATACTGTCTATAACCAGAAGTGGTGCATATCCAATTCCTCCCCATAATCCAAGCAGCATTATCCAATTGTAATCCCCACATCTGTAAATGAATTCCCTTTGTATTTGCCACGGGGCTCGCCAAACAACGTCATTGCTTTGCAAATTTCGAAAGGCATTAATCCACATATCTTTCTTAATTTCTTTCGGCCATTCCTGCTCCAGAAATTCCTTAATGGTGAATAATCCGTATTAAAACGTCGGTATGAAATCTTTTCTGTTCTCCAGAAATGACTACGGATCCAAACATAAACAATTGAGTACACCCTGAGAATCGTCCACCTCCTAGCCTTCTGCAAGCATTTAATGATCTGAAGGTCTCTGCTAGGATGGAGAAACAGGATTAATCTTCTTCGGTAGTTGTTCAACAAGTCTACCACTGCAGCTTCAATATATCCAATACTTTTGGGAATATGACCATACCATATATACCCAGAGCAAATAGATCGAATCGTACTTTAATATCTGGATGACTCTGAATAAGTTCTTTGATGTTGGTCCAAGCAATGCCTTCGCTTTCGCCTTTTTGTTTTGTACGGGATGCTACCCATTCTTCTCGTACCCGGCAATTTTGCTAATTTAACCTCGGAAGGGTTGAGTTTTAATTGACTTTGAATAGATTCGATTCTCCAAAGCCCCTTCGATATGTAACAAAGTTGTGTATTCTTCAATAGTAGGGACCAAGTCCTCCTTATTGAAAGTGAAGCAATTGTACCCTGGATTCCAGAATTGAACTAGGGCTCGGAGTAATTCATCATCAACTTCTACATAGAGCAGATATGGGATGTCTCCGTAAGTCTGATAAAACTGCAATTTTTTGTTTGAATCCCAACTTTCCCAAATGCTTCGCAAATCTTGCATATCATTTCTTTTAGTGAAACTGAAGCATAACTGTCCAAGTCAGATACATAATCATCCTGCAGACTATCTCCTTCTTGTCTTGTAAATCCTCAGCCCACTGTCTTACTTCTGAGTTCAGAATTACTTGACTTGAACACTTTTTATCCATAGATGAAGGCTTTCCAATGAGACAATTAACACAAGGATCAATGTCTTTTATCCTGTATGATGCAATGCAAACAGAAAAATAAAGAAAACAAAAAGAAATAAATTAATTTACATAATAAAGAAATTTAATAATAACATTTACATAATATTCTTTATTTAAACATGCTTTTCTGAATTTAAATAATTTAAATAAACATGTAATTTAAACAATAATGAATTAACAGAAAAGACAAAATTCATTTCTCCTGTGTGTATACCTATTTTGGACAAAATTTCGGCATGACTTTGATCGGAAGAGTTTCTAAGGTTTTTTATATGCAGGGTTTCAGATCTAGGAGTAAAGGTACCCGAATTGTCTTGTGTAGTGCCCCCTTGGGTTGCTAACCCTCAATCCTAGTCCATTACAGACTAAAGTGGATCGAGTTCAATTCGAGGGGATACATTTCTCTATGTCTGACACGGAGAATAAATTCTCACGAAGACATAGAGCATATGACCCCGAAAGTTTGCTAGGTCTGACACGGAGAATAAATTCTCACGAAGACGTTGCTTTCACTCTCACTTAAAAGGGACAACTCAATTATAGAGCTTTTTGTTATGCAATGCAAGTGTGTGTGTGAGGAGAATGTTCAAACTTTAGAAAAATAAATAATGAAATGAAATACTTGCAAAGAAAAAAACATAAATATTATAAAATAATAAATAAATAAAAAGTTTGAAAAAAAGAATTAAAAATTAAATATATAAATTTTTTTAATTTTAACTAATAGAGACAATTTATATTGATTTTTTAAAAGTTTGACCAATCCCCAGCAGAGTCGCCAAGCTGTCGTAACGGTTCGTCCGGGCACGAAATATTAAATTGGGCGAGGAAATTGATGTGAATAAATAATTTTGAAAATAATTAAGAGTCGCCATCGGCCTTTGGGTCAGGTAGGTCGAATACCTAAAAAATATCTTTTAAAAGAGTTTTAAGAAAACATCAATTAAAAAAAAAATTAAACTGATCTGCGTTATAACCAAAAATTCGTTTCTTTTAGTAAAAAAAGGGATTCGTGGTCGGTTACGTTTAGGGAAGGATTAGCACCCCTACAACGCCCAAATGGTACTTTGCAATTATAAATTGTCTCTATTATTAAAATTTAAAATTCAAAAATATATTTAATTCTATTATTTTCAAAATTATATATAAAATATTATTTATTTAAAAATATCCAAAAAGAACTTCTAGGTGCCTTAAGACAGCTCTTTTTCTTGATATTGATAATAATATTATTTAATTTTTAATTTTAAAATATCAGAATAGGACATCCAGTTGTATTAAGACTGTCCTTTTTCTTCGATTTATTAAGATAAATATTTAAAAATTATATATATATTATGAATATATAAAAATATATTATAAAAATAAAAATACTATTAAAACAATATATTTAAAAACATAAAATAAAAGAAACATATAAAATAAATGACTAAATTACAGTAAAATAAAATTAAAAGTCTAATTCATAATTAATCAAATTATAGGGATCGAATATGTTATTTTCTGATTTAATGATTTAGTGACTAAAATAAATTATCTAAAATTCGAATTTTATAATAAAATAAATTAAAAATATAAACTAGGGATTTAAGAATTATTTATGGAAATTAATGGATCAAATCTGTAATTTATCCTAAATATATTATTTTAATATGAAGGACTAAAATAAAAGAAATTAAATTCGAAGACCAAATTAAGAATATTATAAATTTAATTTAGTGACTAAAATGTAAATTTTACAAATCCGGAGGACTGCGGACGGGGTTTAACTTTTTTATAATTACGCGTATAGTCCTTCCCGAAACGACGTCGTCGGGAAGGACTATAAATGGTCCAAAACCGGCTGGCCCGAAGGGCCAGCCATTCTTTTTTCCTTTTTTTTCTTTTAGCAGAAAGAGAGAGAGAGAGAGAGAATTCTCTCTGGCCTCTCTAGATTCCCACCGGAGGGAATCCGGCAGCCGTCTGCCGCCGCGATTTCTGCCGCCGGCCCCGTTTCCGGTGGCCGGAAAAATATTTTTCATCCTAAATGTAGATCGGACCGTCCTAATGACGGTTCGATGTTTTTTTTCATTAAAAGGCTCCCAATCGGAGCAAATCTACAATAAATACCTTCGGCTTTCGAAGTTTTGGTGAGATCCGGTGACGGTTGGGGCTCTCGGTGAGTCACCGGACTACCAGTGGTGACTCACCGAGTAGCCATGGTGTGGACGGCTGGTATGATCTTCGGAGCCTTCATTCGGGACGTGGCAGCGGCGGAGGCGGCGAGAAGACTGTCGGCAGCCGCGTGGAAGCTGGGGCGGCGCCGCGTGGCCCTAGGGTATCAAACCCTAGGGTTCCTCTCTGGAGCTATGTGGACCGTTGGATCGTGCCAGATCCAACGGCTGTGATGAGGCGGCTGAGGATGATTAGGGTTAGGAAACCCTAACAGGAAACCCAAATATTTAGGGTTTCTGGTTGGATTTGGACCGGTTTTAATTGGTTTGTAACTGGGCCGGTTTAATTGTAATTGGTTTGTAATTTATATGTATTTAATATATTTAATAATAAAATAATAATAATAATAATAAAAATAAATAATAATAATAATAATAATATTAATAATGATAATAATAATATTAATAATAATAATAATAATAATAATATGGATAAAAAAATAGTATCTTCAGTTATCTTTAGGGATGATAACTCGGTTCCTACGTAATGAGGACGACTGGTTATCAGGTTGACACGGCTCTTACGTGATGAAGAGATCTGGCCATCTAAAGGTGATAACACGGTTCCTACGTGATGAGGACGGCTGGTTATCTATGGTTGACACGGCTCATACGTGATGAAGAGATCTGGTCCGGGGGATGACACGGTTCATACATGATGAAAAACTCTGGCCATCTTTAGGAAGGGTGATAACTCGGTTCCTACGTGATGAGGACGACTGGTTATCCTAATGTTGACACGGCTCCTACGTGATGAGGAAGTCCGGTCAGTTGATGTTGACTGATTCATTGCTTCAATAAGTCTTGAAGATCCTGTAAAAATGGTTATATGCCATGATTTCATGTTATCAATATGCTCTAAGAATGATCTAAATGCATGTTTAAAGGGTTATGCTCAGTTCGTTCCTGGCATTGAGACTCTCTCATACTCTTTGATCGAAACATGCGATATTTATGCATTTATCCATGCCTGATTACTTTCTTGACCTCTCATTAAATATTCTTTGACTTGGTCCTTCTGATCTACCCCGAGAGAGTTTATCTTGCATCTTTGATTCTTTGGTCATTGATTGATTTTTCAGAGAAAATTCATTCAGAATGGACTCTCCTTGTTACATGCCTTTAAATTGGGACTTCTTTGCTTGGGAACAGTATGATTATGTTGAAACTGATTTCTTTGATTTAAACCCTCTTTTCCTCAATGATTTGTTTAATGATTGATGGGAGCGTGCCTTTGCATGTGTTCTCTGGTGAACACCTGTTTCAAAATCCCCATAATCTGACACTTTTCAGAGTAAAGCATAGTAACCGATGTTGTTATTGATTAGTAATTTGGTGAATATATGCGAGGACATTGAATCAAATTCAAAAATTTCACTGAAGATAGATAATGAGAAAGTACAATCTTTTGGGACAAGAAAGCAAGTATATACAAAGAAAAACAATGGACAAATATAGTGAATATCAAATGCTGAGTCCTTCTATTTCTTCACCCCAAATCTTTCTCGAAAGTTGACATGTGTTTCGAAGATTCAGATCGTACAAAAGATGTGTGAGCATGAGAGTCTTTCCCTAAACCGTTAGGCTTCCGAGGGAATCTACCATTTCAATTTCTGATTATTCGAGCCGTCCATTACGGATTTTCAACTCGAATCCTCCTTTGGTTTCAAGATGCCCATTTTGGGTTTTCATTTTGAACCCTCCTTTATTTATTTTTCTTCTTTTTTCATTTTTTCATTTCATTTTTTTTCCATCATTTTTTTTAAGTGTAATATCGCTTGACCGAATCTGAATTCACGGGATTAGGCAAATCTTCTCCATCCATTTCTGTTAACACCAAAGCTCCTCCTGAGAATACCTTTTTTACAACATAGGGACCTTCCCAGTTCGGCATCCACTTCCCTCGAAAGTCTTTTTGCATAGGTAGGATCTTTTTTAGTACCAAATCACCTTCACGAAATTCTCGAGGTCTGACTTTCTTGTCATATGCTCGTATCATCCTTTTCTGGTACATTTGGCCATGGCAGATAGCTCTCAGCCTTTTCTCCTCAATCAAATTTAATTGATCAAACCTACTTTGTACCCAATCAGCCTCGTCCAGTTTCAACTCCATCAATACTCTCAAAGAAGGTATTTCCACCTCAACAGGTAAAACTGCTTCCATCCCATATACCAAAGAGAATGGTGTTGCCCCAGTAGATGTACGAACGGACGTGCGATAAGCAAGCAACGCAAAAGGTAATTTTTCATGCCAGTCTCTATATGTTTCAGTTGCTTTTGTGATGATCTTCTTGATGTTTTATTCGCTGCCTCTACTGCCCCATTCATTTTGGGCGATAAGGAGCCGAATTGTGATGTTTGATCTTTAACTTTGTGCAAACTTCCTTCATTAAATCGTTGTTCAAATTCAATGCATTATCTGTGATGATCCTTTCAGGTGTTCCATATCTACAAATGATTTCTCTTTTTAAAAATCTGCACACTGCTCCTTTTGTGACATTAGCATAAGAGGCAGCTTCAACCCATTTGGTGAAGTAGTCTATAGCCACTAAGATAAAACGATGTCCATTTGAGGCCTTCGGTGAAATTGCCCCAATGACATCGATGCCCCACATTGAAAACGGCCAAGGTGCGTTCATTACATGGAGTGGTGAAGGAGGAACATGTATTTGGTTATCATGAATCTGGCATTTATGACATCTTCGAGCAAATCTGATACAATCTCCTTCCATAGTGGACCAATAGTACCCAAACCTCATGATTTTTCTAACCATTGTGAATCCATTAGCATGTGTTCCACAAACTCCTTCATGGACTTCCTCAAGTATTTTCTTGGCCTCGATTCTATCCACACATCTCAAAAGCACCTGATCCTTGCCCTTTTTATACAATATATCTCCATCAAGGACATACCCCATTGCTAATCTTCTTAAGGTCCGTTTATCATTCTCCGCTGCCTCTGCCGGGTAAGCCCGATACTTTACATATTGGAGAATATCATAATACCATGGGAGATTATCATCCTCTTCTTCCTCTATGTTGCAACAATGAGCTGGCATTTCTCTTATACTCATCCGAATAGGCATCATTCGAGATTGATCATCGGCCTTAAACATAGCTGCCAACGTAGCCAAGGCATCTGCCATTTGATTTTCTTCACGAGGAAGATAAGCAAAAGAAATTTCTTCAAACTCTTTGATCAACTCCATCACTAAGTTCTTGTACCCTATCAACTTGGAGTCTCGAGTCATCCATTCCCCACGAAGCTGATAAATAACCAGAGCAGAATCGCCGAATACTTCTAGGCTTCTAACTTTGCGCTCAATTGCAGCTTGAATACCCAAGATACATGCTTCATACTCTGCCATATTGTTAGTGCATTCAAAGGCGAGCCTACTAGTACAAGGATAATGATCTCCCTCAGGTGAAACTAGTATTGCCCAATTCCATGTCCCACAGCATTAGAAGCGCCATCGAAGTTCATTTTCCATGCTTCATTTTTCGGAGTATCTTCTTCAGTAACAAATATACTCATCAAGTCCTCATTCGGAAAATCAAATTTTACTGGCTCATAGTCTTCTAATGCTCTGCTTGCCAGGAAATCTGCAATAGCACTTCCTTTAACTGATTTCTGGTTCATGTAGACTATATCAAATTCGGACAACAACATTGCCATCTCGCCATCCTTCCAGTTAGAGCCGTTGATTCCATCAGGTACTTTAATGGATCCAGTCTTGATATCAACCAGGTAGTATGATACAACAAATATTGTCTCAGCCTCTTAGTAGTCCATACCAAAGCACAACACAGCTTTTCGATGGAGGAGTATCGAGTCTCACAGTCAGTGAATTTCTTACTGAGATAGTAAATAGCTCGTTCTCTTCTTCCAGCTTCGTCATGTTGGGCCAACACACATCCCATTGACTTCTCAAAGACAGTCAAATATAAAATCAATGGTTTGTTTGGGATTGGTGGCATCAAGACAGGAGCAGTAATTAAGTAACTCTTAATTCTATCGAAGCATTCTTGGCAACTATCATCCTATTCTCCTGGGTTTTGCTTTCTCAGTAATCGGAATATTGGATCACATTTCTCGGTCAACTGAGAGATGAATCTGGCAATATAATTTAACCTTCCCAGAAAACCTCGTACTTCCTTTTGCGTTCTAGGGGGAGGTAATTCCAAAATTGCTTTGACTTTATCAGGATCTATTTCTATCCCATTCTCACTGACTACAAATCCCAATAACTTCCCTGAAGTAGCTCCAAATGTGCACTTGGTTGGGTTAAGCTTGAGCTGGTATTTTCTTAATCTTAAAAATAGTTTCCTTAAGACTTTTACATGTTCTTCTCCAGTTTGTGATTTGGCAATCATATCATCCACGTACACTTCTATATCCCTGTGCATCATATCGTGGAACAACGTAACCATGGCTCTTTGATATGTTGCCCCGGCGTTCTTAAGTCCAAAGGGCATCACCTTGTAGCAAAACGTACCCCACATTGTCACAAAAGTTGTCTTTTCCATGTCTTCTGGGTCCATCTTAATTTGATTGTAACCTGAGAAACCATCCATGAAAGAGAAAAGAGCATGACCAGCCGTATTGTCAACCAAAGTATCGATATGTGGGAGTGGAAAATTATCTTTGGGGCTCGCTCGATTGAGATCCCGGTAGTCAACACACATCCGAACTTTGCCATCTTTCTTTGGAACTGGCACTATGTTTGCTACCCATTCAGGGTACTTGGCCACTTGTAAAAATCCAGCATCGAATTGTTTTTTTACTTCTTCCTTGATTTTTAATAGCATATCTGGTCTCATTCTTCGAAGTTTTTGCTGAACAGGCTTGCATTCCGGTTTTATTGGTAGCTTGTGCATCACAATGTCAGTCTCCAACCCCGGCATATCTTGATAAGACCAAGCAAACACATCCCTATATTCCCGAAGAAGGCTTATAAGACCATCTCTTATTTTTGGTGAGAGTGAAGTGCCAATTTTAACTTCCTTTATATCCTCTTTTGTTCCCAAATTTATTGTTTCAGTTGTCTCTTTGTGGGGCAATATTTGTCTATCTTCTTGCTCCATCATTCTAACAAGCTCAAAGTTTAACTCACATTCCTCTTCATCTTTATAACCCTCAGATTCTTCGAGACACATGTCATTTTCAAAATCAATTTGTGGTTCAAAAGTATCATTACTCGAACAGTTGATATCTGAAGACCTGCGAATCAAAAGGAGTATATTTGGCTGTGGACAAAAATTTTATCTAATATTTATTAAGAGAATAATTATCAATAAAGAATAAAGAATACTCAAGAGATGAATAAAATACTTGCTAAGATTAGAATGAAAGAAGAACACTGTTTCATTAAAGCAATGACAAATAACAATTTGTCCTTTTACAAAAGCCCTATTATATTTGGGTCAAAAGGAGACAGATTTGTTATTATGCATTACTTTGAAAAGTGCTTATAGAACACAGGGAGTTCTTCAACAGTGTAATTGTTCAAAACATAGCCAGGAGGACACGGACGGATTGATGCCAATGAACACTCTCCAGTAGACTCTTCTGTGATAACATTGATGCTCAGGCTTCCCAATAAATCTTCAACAAATTCTGTATCTTCAATATCCCCTAACTGTTTCAGCGTGTCAATCACAAATCCTCCAGACACAAAAGATTTGGAGAGTGGTGGAATGACCATGGGTCCCCAAACAAGATCTTCTCCCTTTACTCTTGCCTTCCTCCTTTCCTTAAGCTTTTGTGCATCCTTGACTTTATCATGGTACGTTGGTTTGTATCCGAGACCAAAATAATTTCTTTTAGGAACTGGAGCCGACCCTTCAGTGATTCCTTGCAATTTCTTTCCCAAGCCTTTCCCTACCTTTGCTCCTCTAGCTAAGGTCCTTTAATTGCATCTTTGTATTTTTGAAAGATGAGGAATGTGAATTCTTTTGCCTTCAGAAATAAAAGTAGCATTAACAAATTCCAAGGACTGGAAGGAGGACTCTAGTGCATTTTCATCTACCCTACATATGGTGCATCTGTAGTGATAGAGGCAATGATATCTTCTTCCGCTTTGATGGTCACCAGAGTCCCATCAACAATGAATCGGAGCTTTTGGTGAAGGGAGGAAGGAACTGCCCCAGCCATGTGAATCCAGGGTCTCCCTAGCAAGCAACTATAACTCGGATGAATATCCATGACAACAAAATCTACTTCAAATGTTGTAGGGCCAATTCTGAGAGGGATAATCATCTTCCCCATTATCTTGCGTTCCGTCCCATCAAATGCCCTTACAGCATTGCTACAAACCCTCATTTGTGATACATCCACAGGAAGTCTATTTAGAGTGGTGAATGGCATAACATTCAAGGCCGATCCGTTGTCAATTAATACACCTGAGACGATAACTCCTTTGCAATGAGCCGTAATGTGTAAAGCCTTGCCCCTGCCTTTTCCTTCTTCAGGTATTTCGTCATCATAAAAATAATAAAATTATCTGCATTAATATGATTTACCATCCTGTCCACCCGTTCCACTGGTATATCCTTCCCTACAAAAGTTTCATTCAGCACTTTGATCAGAGTATTTCGATGTACTTCCGAATGCAACAGTAGAGATAACATTGAAATCCGCGCTGGGGTCTTATGAAGCTGTTCCACAATATTATACTCGCTGTGTTTCAGAAACTTTAAAAATTCCTGAGCCTCCTCAATCTTAACAGGCTCATTCAATTTATCCTCAGGATCTTTAATAACCACATCTCTTGCTTTATCAGCCTTTCCAGGAGCATAGCATCTTCCACTCCTGGTGAAAAATCCAACTTCAGCAACCTCTCCTTCTTACTCTCAGGAGTATTAATTTGGCATGTATAGTCCCAAGGAACACTCTTGTTACTCTTATAGGCAAAAGGCGCAGGGGTTTTGATCACCACCCTAGATGTTATACTTCCACTGCTGGCCTCGTAATTTGGCTTCGATATGACCAGGACAGCTTTTTTAAATTCTTTTCGGCTTCCCTTGAATTTTCTTCAGAAGCGCAGATATATCTTTCATTCTCACTCATTCTTTCTTCATAGAACTGCAACTCCTGCTTGTTCATTAATTCTTGGACTATTTGCCTGAATTCTTGACAGTCCTGAATCTGATGACCATTTTCACCATGGTATTCACAAAAGTTCTCTGTTTTTCCATTGAGCATTCATTTCTAGGGCTCAACAACCCTCTCTCCTTTATTTGAGCATATACCCACTTCAGTGGTGTTTTTATTTCTTCAATTCTCCTTTTAACTCTCTGATTTTCCTCAATAACGTTTACTCCCTGATTCTGATGATTTGGAAGCGGGTTTGCAGCAACACATGGTGCTTCAGAATCATTAAAGGACACCACCTTTCTCTTGATCAGATCTTCCACCACTCTTTTAAAAGCGAGACACTTTTCAATGTTATGTCCTCTGAGATTTGCATGATATTCGCATGTCTCATTTCGTTGAACCATTTTGGATAAGGTGGTTTAATTGGATCAATGAATTTTGGTGACACTACGTGAGCTTGGACTAATCCATGGAAGAGCTCGCTGTAAGTCATTGGTATGGGAGTGAACGTCATCCTTTCACTGTTATGCTCGCGCTTAGTCTCTCCTTGGGATGAAGAAGAATTTCCCATCTTCGGCTTACTCACAGAGAAATTTACATTATTCACCTCTCCTTCTTTCCTTTTCACATAGGGTTTCTTTGCAGGAGTTTGGCTACCGACAATCTGCCCCTTCTTTAATGCTCTCTCGATCATCTCTCCGCACATCACGATATCAGAGAAGCTCTTAGTTGCCACTCCTAACATATGGTCAATATAAGGAGATTTTAACGTATCTATGAACATGGTTATAAACTCCCTCTCAATAAGTGGTGGGTGCACTTGAGCAGCAATATCCCTCCAGCGCTGAGCGTATTGTCGGAAGGTCTCATTATGCTTCATCTCCATATTTTGGAGAGTAACACGATCAGGCATCATATCGGTAACGTGTTGATATTGTTCTTTAAACGCATTGGCCAAATCCTTCCAAGACCCTATTTTAGCTCGGGTTAATTGGTTATACCATCTGACAGCTGACCCCGTCAAGCTGGCCTGGAAACAGTGAATTAATAGCCCATCATCCTTCACGAATCCTGTCATTCTTCGACAAAACATGGTCAAGTGAGCAACAGGACAAGTTTTTCCATCATACTTTTCAAATTCCGACATTTTGAACTTTGGTGGTAATACTAGGTCTGGCACAAGACTCAATTCCTCTGCATTCATTCCGTCTTGAGAACCCTGCTTTCCCATTTCTTTAAAAAACCCTTTGCACCAGTCCTTTAAATGCTCCGGTACTTCCGTTTTAGGTTTCTCCATTTCCTCAGGATCTACATCAATATACTCATGAGGACTGTTTTGAGGGTTAGTCGTGGCCATTTGAACCTTTACAGCTGAAGACCCTGCAGGATGTTCCACTAGCTTTTCAGGTGAGATAACTAGTCTCGGGGTAGACTCCTGCCTAGAAACTTCAACAGGGGCAGCGCTTGGTTCTTTAACTGTTTCAGTACGTAACCCAGACATCTTGGTCATCATCTCATTCATCATATTAGCCTGGCTTTGCAGGATTTGATCTATAATTGACTTTTGTGACTGATCCATCTTTGCCTGCCATTCTTGTTGTATTCTTAGTAAATCTTCTTGCATTTCTTTCTTTAATTGATCAAGCTTGGCCTCCATGGCTCTACTTCGCGTGTGATAAGGATTGGAGTTCTTACTTGCCAGAATCATCTGTCACATAACCCTTCGGAAATTAATTTTATTGTTCTTTTAAATTCGAATGCATATTATTGGTAATGTGCTATAAATGATACATTTTATTGGTGATGCATTATAAATGATGAATTTACTTATGCATAATGAATGATGCAAGTATGAAATGCAAATAAAAGGCGTTGACCCAAGCAGTAACCATTCGGAAATACTTTCATTGGATAAAAAGTTTCACTCATTACAAAGGAGTTCTATTACATATAAGGCCTAGCCCTCAGACTCAGCTCTACAATTTCGTTCATAATGGCGATGATCTCCCTTGTATATTCAGAAACCGGATTTGTGCGCAGTTGGATGATCTCCGCTCTATTGGCTAATTCGTTCATGTACCGAGCCACTTCACCCATTTGAGCAATAGCTTCCCCCATCATGCGCTCGCGTTCTTCTACTAAGGATCGATAATGCTCGTATGTATTTTCCCATCCCTTATTGATGCGTTTGATCTCTTTTTCTAGATTGGTAATATGAATTCGACATTTCTGGAGTTCACCCTTTAATTCTCTGATTTCCTTCTGGAAGGATTTGTTTTCTTCGAGAGCAACTCTTAGGTCCACTGAAGCGGGAGGAACTTGTACTTGCAGAAGGGACTGCTCAAGGTTCGATACATGACTTTTGAGCTCATCATTCATAGCTCGAGATTGGTTCATTTCATGTTCGAATCTCATATGTAATTCTCCCATTTCTCCCGTGAGCTCATCTACTTGCTGACTTTTTGTCGAGAATCTCTGCATCCACGATCCAATCTCTGCCTGCTTTCTATCGAGGAATCGATTCCATCCCTGTCTCTCAGACCACATCTCTTCTTTCTTTTGCTTTCTTTCTTCTTCGAGCTCTAAAATTCTTCGATCTTTGTCCTCAAAGTCCTCAATTATACTGTTCATCTCAGTTTTTAACCCCTGGACTTGATCCTTTTCTTCTTCTAACTCTTTCAGGCTGACTTCTTTTTCTTCATGGAGTTTTTGAGCTCTACGAGCCTCAGCTTTATACTGCTTGACCAATTCCTTTTTATCGGCCTCTAGCTCGCATACTTTTGCTTTTCCAGCTTCTATCTTCTTGATCTTACACTTGTTCTCAATTTCCAGACTTTTGATTCGCCGTCTTGCAGCTGCTAATTCTCTGGATCCAAGTCTCTTTCTCACTTGCTGTACCATTTGATAATCCTTTTTTAAATCTTCTAAATCGGCTTCCACCTCCTCTTTCCGTTCTCTCATCATTATAAACTGTCTGGCATGAAATTCAGCCTCGATAGTCAACATGAAGTTTTCTCTCTCCATCTCTTCTATTTTCTTGGAATCTTTAGCCTTTTCCATTTCAAACTCGATTCTTTGGATTTCCAAATTCGAAGGGATATTTCTGATTTGTTCTTCCATCGACCCTGATCCCTCTCCAGATGTTAAAGGTATCTTATCATTTATCCTCCTGATTCTCCAGGCTTCATAATCAGGCGTCAAGATAACATCCGCTCCAATTACTTTAGTCCTAAAAGTCATCCTCCAGGAATCAGCCGCATCTTTGATTTTCTTTCTATAATTGCCTTCTTTATAATCAAATTCAGCACCAGTCAACCCATGAGTCACGGGAACAAACTGTCGGGCACCGTACTGTCTCAATATCAACAAAGGAGCGTATCCCACTCCTCCCCACAGTCCCAATAATATGATCCAGTCCAAATCTCCGCACTTGAACAAGATTTGTGTATGCATCAGCCACGGTGTTCGCCATGCTATGTTTTGACTTTGTAGATTCCGGAAGAAATCAATCCATTGATCTTTCTGAGATACTTCAGGCCACTCCTTCGTAAGGTACTCAGCAATAGGAGAATAATCTTTCAAAAAACGGTTATAGTTGACTTTTTCTTCCTTCCAGAAATGGCTTCTGATCCACACAGTAAGCAATTGAGCACAGCCCATAAAACGACCTCCCCCCAACCTTCTACATATATTCAAAGATCGAAAAGTTTCAGCAAGAATTGCATGGACTGGATTCACCTCTCTTCCTAACTTCTCAACCAAATCGACTACTGCTAGCTCGATCAATCCCAAACATTTTGGGAAGATTACCAAACCATATATACCCAAAGCAAATACATCTCTACGCACGTTTTCATCTACATGTGCTTCAGCTATCTTTTGTAAGTGAGACCATGGCACTCCCTCACTTTCTCCCTTGCGTTGCAAACGATCATTCACCCATTTGTCGCTTGTGCCCGAGATCTTTGCAAGCTTTGACTTAAAGGAAGGCCCTTTTATCGACCGGGAGTAAACTTTGTCCACTTTAACGCTTGTCAAATTCAACAGAAATTGGTATTCCTCGAGGGTTGGAGTCATGTCCTCTCGGTTGAATGTGAAACAACTATAGGCCGGATTCCAAAACTGTATTATGCTTCGTATGAGAACCGGGTCTACCTTCACGTATATCAGATGAAATATATCCCCATAAGTCTGCTGAAAAGCTTGCCTCTCAATAAGATTCCAACTTTCCCAAATGGTTTTCAATCCCTGAAGCTCATTTTGTTTTAAAGAAGCTGGTGTATAATCAGACAGATCCGACACGTAGTTCCCTGATAGACTATCTCCCTGCTCTTTCTGCTTGGCCTCGGACCAGTTCCTTACATCTGCTGGATTCACTTCTCTGTTTAGGAAACTCCTTTCCATCGTGAAAGTCTTTCCACTTTATCGCTACTCACAGATCAATCGCCTTTTCTAATGATATGTCTATGCAGTATGAAAAAAATAAACAAAACAAACAAAACAGTTAGTCAAAACAATTGCATAAATTTAACATAAAAATATAAGTAAAACAGGAAATAAATCTATTCTATTTATGCATTATCTACCTGAATAATATTTCTCAAAAAGGGTCCTACCCAAACATGCTCTCTACCCTCCTAAATTAATTAAATTCTAACTGCACCTAAATTCTATTTCACATGCTTTAACAGAATAAATCTATTCTACATACTCAAAAATAAATAAATAAAATAAAAAGGTTAGAGGGTTTCTCCATTGTGTACGCCTATTTTGGGTACCTATTGACGGACAGAGGTTCAGTATGACTCTACCTAGTGTGACCGTTCTATGGTTCACTATATGCATGGTTTCAGCTCTAACAGGAAAAAAAGGAACTCGAATTGTCCTTGATGTCAGTGCCCCCTTGGGCTACCAAACCCTCAATCCTCACCCATTACAGGTTTCAAACGGACCGAGTTCAATTCGAGGGGATTCACTGCCTTATACCCATACGAGGAATAAATTCCTACGAAGGTATAAGGTATGTATCCCATGGGTTATTTGCTAAAACTCATACGAAGAATAAATTCTTACGAGAGTAAAGCAATTACCCTAACTAATTTGGATCGAAACTCATGTCTAGAGCTCATGTTATGCTAATGAAAGTGATGTGTGTGAGGAGAAACAAACAAACCTTTGACTCAAAAAAACAGGAAAAAAACACTCAACGAGAACTAAAAAATCTGAAAAAATGAAAACAATTAAAATGTTAGTATATAAAAATCAATAAAAATTCAATACGTAGATCATAGTTTTACTAAAGATTCGAACTTATAATTTCCACCATAACGACCATATATAAGCGACCGACAGCCTGACTCTCTAGCCGTCCCCAGCAGAGTCGCCAAGCTGTCATAACCATTTTTTTTTGTAAAACAATTAAATATTATTTTAAAAACGATTACGACTTTATTTTGGAAAAATTGGTGATTTTGAACGGATTTGAATAAAATTTAAAAGAGTCGCCATCGACCTTTGGGTTAGGTAGGTCGAATACCTAAAAACGTCTTTTAAAAACAATTTTAAGAAAAATAATTTTATAAGACAAAAATTTGGTCTACGTTACCAAAGATTCATTTAAAACAGGTTCGGGAGTCGGTTACGTGTGGGGAAGGGTAAACACCCCACAACGCCCAAAATTGGTACTATGTAGCTTACACATCGTCGTAAATGGTGGAAATTACAATTTGAATATGAAGTAAAAAAAAATATGATCTATTTATTGAATATTTGTTAAAATTAAAATAATAGAAATACTTCACTTGGTAAGAAATCTCAAGATTTGCAATCCTCCAACGGGAAAGCTATCTCATCTATTTCTTATCTATAAAGTATATCCTATCTTTGAATTGCCACTAAATAATATCGTCATGAGTAGAAAATACGATATGCTTAATTTATGTATCGTTAATATTAACATAACAACCATTGATACAATGAAAATTATGAAAATAGAATAATAAATAAATTGTGATTTATTTATTGAATATTAGTTAAAATAAAAAATCCTTTTCTCGATAAGAAATCTCGAGATTTGCAATCCTCCGCCGGGAAAGCTACCTCGTCTATTTCTTACTTGTAAAGAATATTTTCTCTTTAAATTAAAAGATAACGACGAAAATTGACATAAAATACATCATATTATACTTTTCCAAAACATACATCACTCATATTAAGATTCAATGAAGAAATAATAATAAAGATTAAAATTTAAATATTAAACAATATGACCATCAAATAAATTAATCAAAAAATAAAAACAATAAAAATAATTTCTATAAGCTTGTAAAAGGAAAAATTTGCATTTTTATTTATTCAGTTTGAACGTCGTATCGGATTGTACCACCTCGATCCAGTGATACTTTCCACGCCCGTTCTATAAATATGTGTTCTTGAAATTATTCGAATAATATACAATAGAGAAATACAATGGAAATAAATATAAATAAAATATGCAAAGTAGAATCTTTACATTAAATGAAACAAACAACATTATTTACATAATACAAATAACCAAATAATAAATTCATATATAAATGACTACAATGAAAATAAGTAAATATTATAAACCAAGATAACAGGATCAAAAAGCAAGTAAAAAGGACTAGAATAACAAACACATAAACTCACAGAGCAAAAATGGTAAAATCAGAAACTTAAAGGACTACAATGAAAGAAACAGAAAATAAAAACTAAAATAACCATTTCAGATAAATCAGAGTTCATACTAAAAAAACTAAATAGCATATGTACTAAGCTAAAAATAGCCCATAAATCATGTATAGGACTAAAATGAAATGAAAAAAACATAAAGAACTAAACCACAATTAAGTCAAATATTAAACAAGGACTAAAACGAAACATGCATAAAATAATATGGCCAAATTCGAACCTTAATAAAAATGTAATAATAAACAGATAAGGACTAAAATATAATGAAAGTAAAATAAATAGACATTAATCGAAATTTAACCCAAAATATGATAGTAGTGATCAAAATAAAAGTTTCATAAATAAAGGGTATAATGTCTAAACTTTCAGAAATATTAACAATAACCAGTCCAGTGACCAAAATGAAGAAAACCATAAATTACATGTCCAAATTCGAAGATCATAAAACCTACATAATATATAGACTAGTGATGTAAACAAAACAAAATAAAACTATAGGCTCGAAATAAGATTGCATGGATTTCCTTTAGTGACCTGATTACACCCTTACAGAAGCTTGGGGGGACCTAAACTGTTGTTTACCCATAAATGCTAAGGATACGCGTGCAAGATTACAGAGGTAAGAGGACCAAATGGGCTATTAGCCCTTAATCCCATCACTCAGCCTCACTCATGCTTCAAAACGACGCCGCTCGACGTCTGAAATATAACCCTTTTAAGGGTTATTCTGAAACCCTAAAATCATATACTCTCCCCCTCATTTCCTCAGCCGATCTCCCTCTCTCCTTCTCATAACAGAGAGCCGAAAAGGCTCTCAACACTTCTCCTTCTCAACCCCTCTCTCCAGCAAACAGAGAACCCAAAACTCCCCGGCCACCGTGGATCGGTGGCCATGGGGAGTAAACTCATCTCTCTCTCACCTACAAAACCTAAGCGACTCAAAACCCCAAAACCCACCTCACTCCAACCCTAACCAACCTAGAAGAGGAGAAGGCTTTACCTTCAGATACGGGGCTAGCTGAGATCGGAGAAGGTCACAACGAGGTTCACGGTGGTGGTTCGAGGAGGAGGTAAAACTTTTCTTTCTTCTCTCTTTTTTTTATTTCGAATTTCTCTCTGTCTCCTCTGTTTTTTTCTTTTCTTTTCTTTCTTTCGTTTCCCTTGCTTCTTTATTGAGTATCTGGTGAGATGATGATATCTAGAAAAATAGGAGATGGGTCTCACTGACTTTGCATGATTACATCCCGATTTTTCGGGATTTAATCTGTTTTTAAATGGATTCTCGGATTTAGGCTACTGTTATTTGACTTGGTTACTGTTTTTACAGGAACCGGTCACTGTTCATGCAGGAGAACAGTCGGCGGCGACGGGACATCTCGGCTTGGTGGCTCGGGTTGGCTCACGGTTGCTCACGCGGCTCAGGCATGACTGGTGAAGATCAACGTGCGGCTGGGGATTGGAATCTGGCTTGAGCGGCGGCTGTGTAGTTAGGGGATTAGGGTTGAAACCCTAAATTATTTTAGGGTTTGAAACCCTAATCTGATTTAGGGTTTGAAACCCTAATCTGATTTAGGGTTTGAAACCCTAATCTGATGGGTTGGTTCAGTATGGGTTGTCAAGTGGGCCGGGATTGGTATTGGGCCTCAACCGGGTTTGGGCCTCCAGTCTTGTAATTCTGCTGTTGGGCTTAGGGATTAGGCCTGCAAAAATTGTAATAATAAATAATAATAAAATAATAAGATAACGATAATAATAATAATAATAAAATAACGGGAAAAAAAAACCCGGACAAAAACGGGTGTCAACAAATATGATTAATTTTTAAATGTTATAATAAAATACTAGTTATAATAATTATATTATCATTTTTATGTTATAAATCTTCAATATAATCATTAATTTTATTTTATTAAATAATTTATGTATTGAACATTATTAATTAAATTAATTATAATGATTACAAGTTAAAATAATTTATTGACATTAAACATGATCAATAAAATTATTTTAAATGTAAATTATATAGTTTAATTTATGTAAAGAAAATGTATTTAACAATTATAACATATATAAAAGATTAATTCATATTGATAATTGTCATCACCCATTTTATTCGGGTGATGACACGTAACGGTTTGTAATATATAGTTAGTATATATAATATAGTTTGGATATTAAATGCATTTTATCATATTGTGCCATTTTTTGCATAAGTTAAGTTGCATATATTAGATATTATAGTATTAGTATTAATATTAGTTGCATTGCATATTAAATAATTACATGTGTTAGATGTTAGATAATAATAGGTGCATATTAATTCATGTGGCATTCCATATTAATTCATGTTGAATTGCATTTCATGTTGCATTGCATGTTAAATAGTTAAATAACTAGTGTGTTACATTACATGTTATATAGTTTATATATATTATATAGTTTTTAAATAATAGTTGCATGATAGGTTAGTAGTATAGCCCATTTATTTTTTTAAATAAATAAATAATAAACCCAAAAAAAAGGCTCATTTGCATCAGTATAGGTCCATTACATTTGTTTTACACTGGCCCAATATATAAGCCTACATGTATTACTAATATTTGCATTATAAATAAATAATTAAAAAATACAAAAATACAAAAAAATGAAGATAAAAAACCTAAAAACTATTCCTAGCGGTCGGTTTTGAAAAGATGTATAGAGGGTGTTTTTTGCTTTGAAATTTGAAAGGGGACAAGGCATTTAATGTGACCCAATTTTTTAGAGAATTATGTCACCTATCTATGGCTAAAAGTATAGGCAAATCTTAACCCTTGAATGGAGGCTTAATCCAATGGTTCCTATGATGTCACGTCATCAATTGAAGTGCACTATCAAGGACCATCAAGGCTTAATATGTATAACTATATAATGTATTAATTTAAGCTTTAAATTTTTATTTTATTTTAATTTGTTCATACGAATTTTATAATTTAATATATATAATTCTATATTTATATACTTTAATATTTTATATTGTATATTTATATTATATAGTTTAATACTTTATATTATATATTTATATACTTATATACTTTATATTTAATATTTATATTTATATACTTTAATACTTTATATTTAATACTTATATTATACAGTTTAATACTTTATAGTATATATTTTAATACTTATAACTTATATATATATATACTTTATATATATAAATATACTTATACTTTATATGTAATATACTTATATACTTTATAGTTTATATATATACTTATATATTTATACTTTATAGTTTATATATATACTTATACTTATACTTTATATTATATACTAAAACTTTATATATATATATATATATATATACTTTATATTATATACCTATATACTTTAGTCTTTATAATTATACTTTATATATATATAATATACTTATACTTTATAAATGTATATACTTTTATATTATATAATTTATATATTTATATAGTTTATATTATATACTTATATACTTTATATTATATGCTTATATACTTTAGCCTTTATAATTATACTTATATATATATATATATAATATACTTATCCTTTATATTATTATATATGTATATATACTTTATATACTTTATTCTTTATAATTATACTTTATATATATAATATACTTATACTTTATATTATTATATATGTATATATGCTTTATATATATATAATTTATAGTTTATATATATACTTATATACTTTATATTTAAACTATATAAACTATCTAATTTATACATAGTATATATAATTTATAATTATACATAATATATAAATATAAGATTATATATTTAAATATAATTTATATATAATTTATATTTAAACTATATAGTTTATATATAGTTCAATAGTTCATATATAAACTCTAGTTTATACATAGTATGTATACTTTATATATACACTATATAGTTTATATATATTTTATATTAATAAACTATATAGTTTATACATAATATATAGAGTTTATATATATTATATTATTATATAGTTTATATATGTATATATTATAATTGTTTCAGTTTTTTTTCAACTTTTGAAATAAATTAAATTTAGTCCATTTGATAGATTTTCTTCACATTTTACAATTATTTTGATTTGATCCCTTTGTGTTGTTGAATTTATTTAAATTTTTATTTGTAATTTCATATTTGTTCAATTTAGTCCTTAAAATTACATTTTCATATGAAATTGACTCATACTTATTACTTATTTATATTTTTTAATTGACCCATAACTTTTTAAATGGGTATAATTTAGTACTTTTTTATATTAATTTCAACCTCACATTTTAAAATTATTTCGATTTGGTCTCTCATTAGTGTGTGTTGTTTAATTTATTTAAATTTTTACTTCTAATTTCATATTTGTTCAATTTAGTTCTTAAATTTATATTTTTCATAAAATTGATCCATGATTATTTATATTCTTAGTAATTTACTCTGAATCATATACAATTACAAATTGTAATTCAACGTTTGCAAAAGACGAAAATAATTAATTTAAAAATAAAAATTAACCCAATTTGAACTTATTACGTATCTTATAGAGACCCGGCCTAGATTTTATCTGCCAATGATGTGACCCGATCTGAACGAGATCCGCCTGAAGTCTATCCGACCCTGAATTAACACGATCTTTAACTGCTCCGGGCCTGAACTATTTTGACCTGAACTGGCATCGATCCGAATTAAAAGTAACCCCACCTGAACCCGAACTGTACCTAGTGTCAAATCAACCTGAAAATGACCCGACCTGATTTGACCTAGACCCAACCTCAAATTTATTTGACTTGACATATATCCGATTTTATCCGAACTGACAAGATCCGACTGAAACCTAAACGATTACCCAATTTTACATCCCTGAAACCGTAACTTTGTTCGTGTTACTAAGCAGTACATTCGCGACTTTCAACCTGATATTTGTGTCTTTATGGAAACCCGTATTAGAAAGTGTAAAGCGGACCATGTGATTGGCTCCCTTAATTTTACCGTGTCGAAGCTCTTGGGTTTTCAGGCGGTATTTGGCTCTGCTGGTTTAATCATGTTCGTATCTCCGTCTAATCTTGCCACTTCTAATTTGTCCACTGTTTCATCTCTTCGGACACCTCGGTCGAGGCTTTCCTGGTTACTTTTATTTATGCTAACGCTACTCGTCACCTCCGTAATACACGTTGGGGACATCTTGCTCCTTTAACGTCCACGATTACTAGTCCATGAGTTGTCCTGGGTGATTTGAACGCCACCACTTTTCTTGTTGATAGCTAGGCTTAGAAGATCTTGGCTTTTGTGGCCCAAATTTCATCTGGTATCGTAGGAACTGTGTTGTTTGCCTGGACCGTTGTTTTGGTAATGCTGCATGGTTTGACTATTTTTTGAGCTCCTATTTTCATCACCTCATTCGAATGAAGTCTGACCGCCGTCCGATCATGCTTTACTCCGCTAACCATGTATTGATCAAGAGGCCTCCATCTTTCAAATATTTTTTAGGTTGGTTCCTTCACAAATATTTTAAACGTCTTATCTGGGATTCTTCACTCCCCATCTCTGAAGCGGTTAAGAACTTTTCTCTTGCTGCGTCCAAATGGAACAGTGAGGTTTTCGGTTCTATTGGCCGTAACAAAAGAATTTTATTGGATCGTCTAAGAGGTGTCCAAAGTTGTTTAGACCAAAACCGTATTAGTAACATGATCAAGCTTGAGTCAGAGCTCCTCTAAGAACTCGAGACCGTCCTTGAACAAGAATAGTTGATTTGGAAGTAGAAATATCGTTTTGAGTGGATAAAATTTGGAGACCGCATTACTCGCTTCTTCCACTCCAAAGCAATGATTCGAAAAAGGAATAATCATATTCAATCTCTTAAGATTGATGGTGAATGGTGTAACGATGATGCTCGTCTTCGTGGTGCTGCTTGTTCTTTTTTCGTCAATCTCTTCGCCACGGATAATTTGCCACCCCCGTTATTCCCTTTTTCGGGCATGTTTCCTCCTATTGCTGATTCTCTCTCTAGCTCTTTGACGATTGCTCATCTCAACTCTAAAATCAAAGATCCCCTCGATTTTATTTCCCCTCAAAAAGCTTCGAGTATTGATGGCATCCACGTCGATTTCTACCAAAAAAATTGAGAGATAGTTGAGCAGTCGGTTTGCCTCATGATTCAATCTTTCTTCAATAGTGCAGCCACATGGACCCTGCTTTTAACTGGCCATCGATTTTTCTTGTCCCCAAGGTGGCTAACCCAAAACTGTTATCAGACTTCAGACCGATAAGTCTGTGTTGCGTTCTTTTTAAGCTTATCTCCGAATTGTTAGAAGACTGTAACCCGTTCTTCCCTTGCTAATAGGTCCCCATCCAACAAGCTTCCTGAAGGGACATAACATCTTTGAAAATGTGATAGTGAATCAAGAGATTATTCATTCCATGAATCTTAAAAAGGGTCTCATGGACTGGATGGCTATGTTGGGGAAGCCGGGTTATTTCTCACACGAACTTAGTTTCAAAATTGACTTAAAATGTCAAGATCAAAACCACCAAAGGTTGCACAACGGACAAACACGTCAAACTATTGAATATTGAAACACAATGAAAACCCGAATAAAGAACAATAAAGGAGAGAACACACCAAATTTACGAGGTTCGATGAGAATATTGTCTACTCCTCGGGCACCACACCGGATGATAACTTCACTATCAACAAATATTACAACAAATGAAATTCTTTAGAATTTCCAAAGTGAGAGAATGAAGAAAACAAATGGAAGAGAGAACTTGTTTTTGGGATTATGTCTAATGGAAATACTTAGGCCTATTTATAATTGAGTTTTAAGGACTAAACTTATAAATATCCTAATATTTTAGGGACCAAAGATGAAATTCCCATATGCACAAGTTGGCCACCTACCAAAGATGAATTTTCTAATGTATACAAATTAGCCACCAAACAAAGATGTCAACTTTGCCAACTTTCAAGCCAAACATAACAAATCTCCACCTTGGCTTGAAATTACCAAGCCTACTCAACTTCTTCAATTCCCCAAATTTGATGAAATTATTTTAATGTAGTGCCTCTAATTGCGCTCACAAGAGCCATACACCCGAAGGTGTTCATACTTTCAGGATGTTAATCAAGTTCAAACAATGATTGAACTTGATTACTGTTACCACCTTGGTCATCATATCTGCAGGATTTTCTGTTGTTGTAATTTTCTGAAGTAGAATCTTTCATTCTTCAAAGATCTCCCACACAAAGTGATACCTCACATCGATATGCTTAATCCTTGAATGGTAGACTTGATTTTTCGCTAAGTGAATAGCTCTCTAACTGTCACAATAGAGACTAATGTGACTTTAAACAACTCCCAAGTCTTCCATCAACTCGTTAAGCCAAATTGCTTCCTTCACAACCTCTGAAACTTCCATGTTTTCTGTCTCTATAGTAGGCAAAGCCACTGTAGATTGCAAAGTAGACTTCCAACTTATTGGGGCTTTAGAAAGAGTAAACAAATACCCAGTAGTTGATCGACGCTTATCCAAATCACCAGCATAGTCAGAATCGACATATCCAACCACACATTAACCAAGTGCTTCATCATGCTCAAAAACTAAACCAACATCCACGGTTTCTTGGAGATACCGTAGAATCCATTTCACAGATTGCCAATGTCCTTTTCCAGGATCATGCATGTACTTGCTCACAACTCCAACTGCTTGTGAAATGTCAGGACACGTACACACCATTGCATATATCAAGCTCCCAACTGCATTTGCATATGAAACTTTTTCCATATACTCTCATTCTTCATTAGTTTTAGGAGATAACTGAGAACTAAGTTTCAAATGAGAAGCTAGTGGGATACTTACATGTTTGGTATTTTCATTCATGCCAAGACATTGTAATATCTTTCTCAGATACTGCTTCTGAGTTAAACAAAGCTTCCCTCTTTGTCTATCTCTACTTATCTCCATACCTAGAATCTTTTTGGCCTCACCTAGATCTTTCATCTCAAACTCATGATTCAACTGAGCCTTTAATTTGTCTATCTCCTTTTGACTCTTCAAAGCGATCAACATATCGTCAACGTACAAGAGAAGATAAATGAAAGATCCATCTTTGAGCTTTTGCAAATATACACAATGATCATATTTGCTTCTAGTGTACTTTTGCCTCCTTATAAAGCTATCAAATCGCTTGTACCACTGCCTCAGAGATTGCTTCAATCCATATAGCAATTTGTTCAACTTACAAACCCATTTCTCACAACCACCATCTTTGTATTCTTCTGGTTGAGTCATATAGATCTCTTCTTCTAAATCACCGTGCAAGAAAGTCGTCTTTACATCAAGTTGAGCTAGCTCCAAATTCAACTGTGCTACCAAGGCCAACAATATTCTAATGGAAGAATGCTTCACAACAGGGGAAAATACTTCATTGTAGTCGATTCCCTCCTTCTGAGTGTAGCCTTTAGCTACCAACCTTGCCTTGTGGCGAACATCTTTCTTAGTATGAGATCCATCTTTTTTTGCAAATACCCACTTGCATCCAATTGCTCTTTTACCTTTCGGTAATTGTGTCAGTTTCCAAGTGTTGTTCTTTTGGAGAGATTGCATTTCTTCATCCATGACACTTTTCCACTTATCACTTTCCAAGCTTTGTATTGCTTCTTGGTAAGTGATAGGGATATCATCCTTCACAATTGGAAGAGCATAGGCCACTATATCAACAAATCGAGCAGGTCTACGAATTTCTCTCATTGGCCTTGTAACTGCAAGTGGTTCTGGTGTCTCTAATAGTTCTTGGGTTTGAACCTCTTCATCTTCTGATTCTTCTATTGGAGTTGAAGAATCAGTTGCATCAACTTCTGGGATCATCGTCTGCTGAAACTCCACCTATTTTGGAGTATGCTCCACCTGCTGCGGAGTACTACTTGTCTGGATAACTTCATTTGTTACCTTCTTTACTAGGGAAGATTCATCAAATGTACATCTCTGCTACAAATTATCTACTTGGTGTCTAAACACCAAAGGTGGAATCCCTTCACTCCATGGGTGATTCCCATAAAGAGAGCCTTCTTTACTCTCGGATAAAGCTTGGATTCCTTCACATGATAATAAGCAGTGGATCCAAAAACATGTAAGGAATCATAATCAGTAGCAGGTTTTCCAGACTATACCTCCAATGGTGTTTTTCCTCCTATAGCTGATGATGGCAGACGATTGATGAGATGACCAACATATGTCACAGCCTCAGCCCAAAATGCTTTACTTAACCCAGCATTAGACAACATACATCGAACTTTCTCCAATAGTGTTCGATTCATACGCTCTACCACCCCATTCTGTTGTGGTGTATTTCTAACAGTGAAGTGTCGAACAATACCATACTCATGGCAAACGTCAAAGAATGGGTCACTTTTATATTCCCCTTCATTGTCCGTCCTAAGACATTTGATCTTTCTACCAGTCTGGTTCTCGATCATATTTTTCCATTTAAGGAAAATTCGAAGCACTTCATCGGATACACCCAAACTCTTCTGGAAAAGTCATCTACAAAATATACAAAATAATGGTTTCCTCCCAAAGATGGTGTCTTTGAAGGACCCCATACATCTGAGTGAATATAATCCATAATACCTTTTGTAGTATGCATAGTGGTGTCAAACTTCACTCTCTTCTGCTTTCCCAGAACACAATGCTCGCAAAAGTTCAATTTGCAAGCATTTGCACCTTTCAACAATCCTTTCTTTGCCAAAATTTGCAAGGATTTCTCTCCAGCATGTCCCAACTGCATATGCCACAACTGGGTTGTGTCCAAATCATCACCTCCGGAAGCTGCTGCAACTGCTTCAATAATTGTACTACCTTGGTAGTAATACAAATTATTTTTCCTGACTCCCTTCATCATCACAAGTGCGCCAGATATGACTTTTAAAACTCCATCTCTCATAGTGACTACTGAGCCTTTGGATTCGAAGGCTCCCAACGAGATGAGATTTTTTTTCAAACTGGGCACGTATCATACATCAGTTAGAACTCTGGTTGATCCATCTTGATTCTTCAATCGAATTGAACCTATCTCAACAGTTTTACAGGCATTGTCATTGCCCATATAAACAAATCATGCATTTAGTTCTACTAAATCGGAGAACCACTCCCGATTAGGGGATATATGATAGGTACAACTCGAATCTAATATCCACTCGTCTGAATGGAATGTTGTTGAGGAAACAACTAATGATATGTCAGAGTCATTTGTATCATGCTCTGTAACACATGCATATGGAATAGCTTTTCATTTCTTCTTCAACTTCAGACAATCTTTCTTCCAATGACATTTCTCATGACAAAAGACATTCATCTTTTTCCAGTCTGGACTTCGACTTTGATATCCCTCTCCACTTTGGCTTTTAACTTTTCGAGCGACCTCTTGCCACCATGGCCTCTACTGCTTCGTACTTGCTATCCTTCTTGGTTTTCTTTCTGAGCTCATAACTATACAAAGCAACAGTTACATCTTTAAGGGTAACATTATCCTTAGCATGAAGTAACATTGTCTCAAGGTACTCAAATTCATCTGGAAGAGATGACAACAAAATCAAAGTTAAATCTTCATATTTAAAGGTTTCATCCATGCCCAATAAGTCTGTCACTAGCTCATTGAACATAGTGATGTGTTCATTCATACTGGTGTTTGGTTGATAATCAAATCTGAACAATCTTTTCTTCATGTGGAGACAATTCTGAAAGCTTTTCTTTAGGATTTTTTCCTCCAATGCTTTCCACATCTTACTTGCAGAAGTCTCGTTCTTGTAAACATACTTTTGCTCCCTGGAAATACAAGATCAAATTGTGTTGCACGCCAAATGATTGATTGTTCCCTATTCTTTCTCCTCCATATATTTGGGCTTTTCTTCCTCAATGGCGATGTCTAGACCTTGTTAGAATAAATCATCTAACACATCGCCTTGCCACATGCAAAAATGATCAGATCCATCAAATAACTCTACCGAGAAATTTGCATTTGACATAATCCTCCTCACCGGTTCAGATGAAGAGCTTGATGTCTCAACTGATTCGTATTTTGGCATTTTAATTATAACAAACAATATTCAATAGCACAAACTGTATCTTTTCAGCAACATGACCACGAGAATAACCTCAACCGAAGCTCTGATACCAATTATTGGGGAAACTGGGTTATTTCCCACATGAACTTAGTTTCAAAATTGACCTAAAATGTCAAGATCAAAACCACCAAAAGTTACGGACAAACCTGTTAAACTATTGAATATTGAAACACAATGAAAAACTGAATAAAGAACAATAAAGGAGAGAACACACAAAATTTACGAGGTTCGACAAGAATATCGAATACTCCTCGGGCACCACACCGGATGATAACTTCACTATCAACAAATATTACAACAAATAAAATTCTTTAGAATTCCCAAAGTGAGAGAATGAAGAAAACAATTGGAAGAGAAAACTTGTTTTTGGGATAATTTCTAATGGAAATACTTATGCCTATTTATAGTTGAGTTTTAAGGACTAAACTTATAAATAACCTAATATTTTAGGGACCAAAGATGAAATTCCCATGTGCACAAGTTGGCCACCTACCAAAGATGAATTTTCCAATGTGTACAAGTTAGCACCAACCAAAGATGTCAACTTTTCCAACTTTCAACTTTACCAACTTTCAAGCCAAACATAACAAATCTCCACCTTGGCTTGAAATTAACAAGCCTACTCAACTTCTTCAACTCCCCAAATTTGATGAAGTTATTTTAATGTAGTGCCTATAATTGCGCTCACAAGAGCCACACACCCGAAGGTGTTCATACTTTCAGGATGTTAATCAAGTTCAAACAATGATTTAACTTGATTACTATTACCACCTTGGTCATCATATCTGCAGGATTTTCTGTTGTTGCAATTTTTTGAAGTAGAATATTTCATTCTTCAAAGATCTCCCACACAAAGTGATACCTCACGTCGATATGCTTAGTCCTTGAATGGTAGACTTGATTTTTCGCTAAGTGAATAGTGCTCTGACTGTCACAATAGAGACTAATGTGACTTTGAATAACTCCCAAGTCTTCCATCAACCCATTAAGCCAAATTACTTCCTTTACAACCTCTGAAACTGCCATGTATTATGCCTCTGTAGTAGATAAAGCCACCGTAGATTGTAAAGTAGACTTCCAACTTACTGGGGCTTTAGCAAGAGTAAACAAATACCCAATAGTTGATCGATGCTTATCCAAATAACCAGCATAGTTGGAATCAACATATCCAACCACACACTGACCAATTGCTTCATCCTGTTCAAAAACTAAACCAACATCCATGGTTTGTTGGAGATACCATAGAATCCATTTCACAGCTTGACAATGTCCTTTTCCAGGATCATGCATGTACCTGCTCACAACTCCAACTGCTTGTGAAATGTCAGGACACGTACACACCATTGCATACATCAAGCTCCCAACTGTATTAGCATATGAAACTTTTACCATATACTCTCATTCTTCATTAGTTTTATGAGATATCTGAGAACTAAGTTTCAAATGAGAAGCTAGTGGGATACTTACATGTTTGGTATTTTCATTCATGCCAAAACATTGTAATACCTTTTTCAGATACTGCTTCTTAGTTAAACAAAGCTTCCCTCTCTGTCTATCTCTGTTTATCTCCATACCAAGAATTTTCTTGGCCTCACCTAGATCTTTCATCTCAAACTCATGATTCAACTGAGCCTTTAATTTATCTATCTCATTTTGACTCTTCGAAGCGATCAACATATCGTCAACGTACAAGAGAAGATAAATGAAAGATCCATCTTTGAGCTTTTGCAAATACACACAGTGCCTATTAGTGACTCCAAGTATGCGTAGTAAGTTTACTTTCAATTTCCTATTAGTCTTTCTTTCCATCATCCCACCATGCCTATTATTGACTCCAAGAATGTCGTTTTCCTTAAAGGATCTGAGTTTGAGTAGCTGCGTGTTTGCAGGTTGCGTACATTGTCAATAAATAAAAAAGATTACAAAATATATTATCTTATAATCACCCAGAAAAAAGTCATACCCTAAGTTACTCTATCTTTCCACCATTCATATCAATCATGTATACCCAAACTCATTAAGTGACCCTAGCGGGGAATGTTGGGTGTATGCACATTGTCATTAGGTAAGAAATATTTTGAGAATATACTACCTTATACTCATCCATAAAAATTAAAAAAAAACTATACCCTAGGTTACTCTTTCTTTCCATCATTCCTGTCAACCAATTATACACGTACTCATTAAGTGGGGGGTTTTTAGAGGACCCATGTTTCTAGTTGCTTTGAACAGTTACGCTTGCAGGGTATGTATACACTGTCAATAGATAAGAAAGATTTTAAGAAGATACTACCTTATAATTACTCAAAAAAAGTTATACCCTAAGTTACTCTTTCTTCCCATCATTCCACCATTCCTATCAACCAAGTATACTCGAACTCATTAAGTGATCTTAGTAGAGAACATTGTTTTTCTTAGAAGATTCAAATTTAAGCAACTATATCTGCAGGGTGTGTGTACGTTATCAATAGGTAAGAAAAAATTGAGAATATATTACCTTATAATACCCTAAGAAAAAGTTATACCCTAAATATTGCATGCATAGATAATACCAAAATTAAGCTGATAAACTACAAGTTGTATGCTGAAATAATGAAGTACTCCATGTAATATGATTTGCAGAGCAACTACCATTTCTTCATTTGTTTTATATCATTTTCCACTACATTGTGTATATATGTGTTCTCGTGATCTTGGATTAACATTATCCGACAACCGCGGGGCATGTGGAGTGCCATATCTGGGGATATACTATTTGTTGTTCTCATCATCTATTGTTTCCTAGTCGTCTGGTTTGTTGGTGGCCTTACAGTTTTCCATTTCTAACTCATTTGGACTAACCAGGTGATTAACCTCTGAATCTTCTCAAACCATATTGTTTTGTTGGTTATTTAATGTAATAATACCAAACAAAATATTTTGATGTTTGACTAAATAATCATTTTGATCACTATTCTTTTTCAAACTTTTGGCCAATGGCTGATATATGTATAACTTAGGGTGGGCATGTGTCTACCCTGGAATCCGAATTTCTTTATGTTAGTTGTTAACTTTATTGAAGGTGTCAATCCTAAAATTTTATTTATGCCCATCCCATATAATTTTTTTATTAATACATATGTGTCCACTCTGAAAAATATTTATGTATTCACCACTGATTTTAACCCACAATATTTCATTTTTAGAGTAAAATGCTCCTAAAATATGACTAAATAACCATTTTTGCACTTATTCTTTTTATTTTTTGGTATTTTGACCCCAGATGTTTCATTTTAACATAAAAGGTCCTTATTTTGGAATGTTGGTCATTTAGTGGCTAATAATTTTCATTGAAGAAATAATCTTTTTGTTCTAAAATGATACGTTTGGGGTCAAAATGCTAAAAAACAGAACATAAGTCAATATGACTATTGAATCAAATACTAGAGATATTATTTTTCCTTTTTTAATTCTATAAATACTATAATTAATCAAATATGTTGGTTTTCACGTGAAATTCGAATACGATCAGACAACCTACGAAAGCTTTCGATACCGATACGAAAAAATGAAAAATCCCTTTAATAAAGGTGTACTAAGGAACTTCAAAGAAGTTTTCTTCACAAGGATTCCACCATCACAGCTCAAGTTGAGGGCATGGGTCACAAAAGATAAGAATGATGCAATCAAGGTGTTAACTTCCTAAAAAGGCTACTTTTAAAGCTTGTTTCACTTAAGTTATTGTGTGTTTAAAAGCTCATTTTAGTCATTTTAGGATCATGTAGTTGCATATAGTTGCATTTGTGGTGGTTGTGCTATTTTATTTCTTAATGGTGCTGTTTGAGGGAAAGGTGCAGTTTGTCTATGGTGTGTAGGGAATAGCAAGAAAAAGGATTCTTTGGGAAGTAATGCCACGGCATCACACGTTGCTAAAGCAGATTGAAATGCCTTGGCATTTCTAGCACAGAAAAAGACGAAAGATATTTCTGCATAAGGACAGCTGGCACTGGACAGCTGTCTCTGCACGTGAATGACTGCTGTAACCGCCTGCCAGAGCTGCCAATGGACCACTGCCACTTGGAGGATAAGGTTCATGTACAACATGTGATTCTAGGGGTATGAGGGGTATTTTGCACCCAACAAACTCATCATTACCCCTAGATATTTTATTTATTATATATGACACCTCATGGGAGAGAGAGACATGAGGATGAAGATCACACGTATAGAGCAGAAAAATCACATTTTTATTTTGTTTTTTTCTTTCTTCTTCCTTGGGAATATTCCTCCATTGATAAAGCTCCAAGGAGTGGCAAGCTAGGCGCCGGAAGGAGCTAGCGAGCTAGGTGGTTCGTGGTGGTCGAGAGGAGACCTCCGGTGGCACGTCGAAGGCTTCTTCTTACTTCCCTTTTTGTTGCTATTTTTATATTATTTTGTGGGTTGTTAGAACGAATATTTTCATGACTTTGTGTTTGGATATTTCGAACCCCACCATGAACTAACTTATTTGGTGGTGGTTGGTTGAATGGTTATTTGATCTTTATTTTCAATAGTATATTTAAGTTTATTTTGGTTCTTTATTTGCTTTGCTTATGAATGCTTCACCATCTAGGCTTGTAAGAGGCATGGAAATGTTCATCTCTTAGATGAAGGTTAGGTATTCGGAAGAATCCTAAGCTAAAAATACTTGTAAGTATTCGAAAGAAACGCAAGATAAGATCCTAATAAGCAATGGGTTATGGTATTTTCAAGGGGCTTTAAACCGGCCTAGGAATATTATAACTTAATCCCTTAGATCTCGGAAGAGACTAGGATAGGATTTCAACGACTAAAAAGGGTGTTTTTTATCAATAGGGTAGGCTGTCCAACATCGTTGAGTGAGAGCATATGCCTTGGCATCCTATTCTGTTAGGTTCTTTTGAACACCTTAGGAAAGCCCTGTCGAGTAAGTAAAGACAAGATAGCTTAAATATACTTGAGAAATAAGTTTAGCAACCTTAGACCAATCCTCACCATTCATTTCATTGGAAGGTCGTCACGTGAGGATTATTTTCTTCTTATTTTATTTATCTTTTTATTTACTGTTTTTACCATTTTTCATTGCCTTGACATTTCACCATACTCAATATTAAACATCCATCATTGCCACTGCATTTCCATTTGCTACACCATCACACCATCAATCTGCATCCACCAGCATACACATATCCATTACCGTGACATTTGTATATATCAAGACTAACTATACTTAGATAATTTAGTGCGTTGCTTTGGTTAGACTTTCGTAATTTCACCCAATCCCTGTGGAGACGATACTCACTCATCATTATATTACTTGAGTAATTGTGTATACTTGCACATTATTTGCGTATATTTTATAGTACTCACAACACGCGAACAAGTTTTTGGCGCCGTTGCCGGGGATTGGCAGCCTGAAGTTATTTAGTTTTGTCAGAGCATTTTATTTTGTTTTGCATTTTTATTTTTGTATAGTTTACTTGATATTTTTGTTTTATTTTTCAGGTTTATTTAGTGTATGCCTAGAAGAAATTCTGAAGAGCCTTTGGAACCAATAGAACCTGAGATTGAAAGACTCTTTAGAAGAAGAAGACATGCTTAAGAAAATATGTATCAGATTGGAAACCAAGGCATTGGTCAAGATGACGGAAATCAGAATGTCGTGGTATTAAACAGTGCTGAACCTGCTATAAGGCCTCGTGTTATTCGTGATCATTTAAATCCGATGCTGGATGATCTGAATCCTGGGATTGTGGCACCCGAAATTCAAGCTGCACATTTCGAGCTGAAACCAGTCATGTTCAACATGTTGAATTCCATTGGGTAGTTTGGGGGTATTCCAACTGAAGATGCCAGGCAGCACATTCGCAATTTTCTGGAAGTTTGTGATTCTTTCCGCCAAGAAGGAGTGCATGAGGATTTTCTGAAATTAAAGCTTTTTCCGTATTCATTGCGTAACCGAGCAAGAGCTTGGTTGAGTGGTGTACCAGCCGGTTCGATGGAATCATGGGCCGATCTTTGCAAGAGTTTCTTATTGAGGTACAACCCACCAAACATGAATACGCAGCTAAGGAATGAAATATCATCTTTTCGCCAGGGCGACGACGAATCCATGTATGAGTGTTGGGATCGTTACAAGAGTTTGCTTCGAAAGTGTTCAAATCATGGTTTTCATGATTGGACTCAAGTAGTCATGTTCTATAATGGAGTCAATGCACCCACGAGGATGTTACTGGATGCCTCGGCAAATGGGACATTGCTGGACAAATCACCTACGGAGGCATTTGCTATCTTGGACAGAATTGCTAACAATGATTATCAATTTCCTTCCTCAAGACTTGGGAGTGGGAGGAGAGCACCTGGAGCATTCGAGTTAGATGCCAAAGATTCGGTGTCCACTCAACTCTCCGCTATTACTAATATGTTGAAGAACTTACAATGTTCCACTGATGTGAAGGAAGTGAAAACAACTAATCTTCTGTTATGCCAAGGCAATCATCACGAGAGCGAATGCCCAACCAACCATGAGTCCATCAACTTTGTAGGTAATTACAATCGAGGCAGCAATAATCCTTACTCAAACACTTATAATGCTGGATGGAGTCAGCATCCCAATTTCTCATGGGGAAATCAAGGAGCCCACAATGCTAATCAACCTACTAGGCAGCAGAATCACAATGAGCCTCAAAGTTACCAAAATGCTATGCCATGGCATAATGCTAACAAAGGAGCTTCATCTTCAGCGAGCATAAGTTCCTTAGAAGCTACAATTCAAGAATTCATATCTACTACGAAGACAATGCTGTAAGACCATTCTACTTCAATTAAGAATCAAGGAGCTTTACTTCATAGTCAAGGCGCCTTACTTCAAAGCCATAGCTCGTCTCTGAGAGCTTTAGAAGGTCAAGTTGGTCAGATTGCTACGGCATTGCAAGAGCGTCAGTAAGGATGTTTGCCAAGTGATACTGAAGTCACTAAAGGGCCTGGAAAAGAGCACTGCAATGTGTTAACTCTTAGGAGTGGAACACAAATCAATCGACAAGTCAAAGATAGTGGGCCACAACAAGATGATTCTAATCCCACTACTGAAGCTGAATTACAAGATGATAGAGTTTTTGAGAAGGACAAGGAGGAGGATTCTGCCAAGGTACCAGATTCTGATGCCAAGACAAAAGAAAATTCTATTCCTATAGCTAAGGAAGCTAGACCTCCCCCACCCTTCCCGCAAAGATTGAAGAAGCACAATGATGAAGTTCAGTTCAAGAAGTTCGTAGACATTCTTGATCAGCTCCATATCAATATAGCTCTCTTGGAAGCTGTTAAACAGATGCCGATGTATGCCAAATTTCTGAAGGACATCTGTACCAAGAAGAGAAAAGTAGAGATTGTTGTCACAGCAACAGAATTTTGTTCTTCATTGAGTAAGTTACCGCCAAAGAGAAATGATCCGGGCAGCTTCATTATTCCTTGTTCAATTGGAGCTAATTTCGTTGGAAAGGCTTTATGTGATCTTGGTTCAAGTGTCAACTTAATGCCGAAATCGATATTCTTGAAGCTTGGCATAGGAGATGCAAGACCCATCTCAGTTATTTTACAACTTGCCGACAAATCCCATGTTAAACCTGAAGGGAGAGTCGAGGATGTCATAGTAAGGGTGGACAAGTTTGTGTTTCCAGTCGACTTCTTAATTCTGGACTGCGAAGTTGATGCCAAGGCACCAATCATTCTGGGAAGACCTTTCCTAGCCACTGGACGTATCTTGATAGACTGTGAAAAAGGTGAACTCACCATGAGATTGGCTGATCAGTGTGTGACTGTCAGTGTTTTTAGAACGCTCAAATATGTTAATGACACTGAAGAATGCCAAGACATTTCTGAATTGAACTCAGTGATTGAAGAAGAGACTGAACATCTTTGCCAGAACAACTTCATTCAGCTAGCAGAAAATGAATATTGGGTGGATGATGAAAGCTTAGTGGAGTCCGACGACTTTCCAATTTTGGAGGAGCAATCTAGCTTATTACAAGTTAGATCAGGTATGAATTTTGAACCTCTGAATTTTGATGAATTCATTTCTCCTAAGCCTTCATTATTGCATGCACCCAATCTAGAGCTTAAGACTTTGCCAGGGCATCTTAAATATGTTTACTTAGGTAGCGATGAGACTTTACCGATGATTATTTCCGCTAACCTTACTGCTAACCAAGAGCAAAGTTTGTTAAGTGTTTTGATGCAACATAAGAAAGCAATTAGTTGGACTATGGCCGATTTGAAAGGCATTAGTCCCACGATCTGCATGCACAAGATTCTGCTAGAAGATTGCCACGACAATTCAATTGAACCACAAAGAAGACTCAACCCTGTTATGAAGCAAGTGGTGATGAAAGAAATTCTGAAATGGCTTGATGCTGGAGTGATCTACCCTATATCCAATAGCTCATGGGTGAGCCCTGTCTAATGTGTTCCGAAGAAAGGAGGCACGACGGTGGTTACGAATGAGGATAATGAGCTATTACCCACTCGCACTGTGACCGGATGGAGGATATGTATGGACTATAGAAAACTCAACAAAGCTACGAAGAAGGACCACTTTCCTATACCTTTCATCGACCAAATGTTGGATCGATTGGCCGGCAAAGCATTCTATTACTTTTTGGATGGGTACTCGGGGTACAATCAAATTGCCATCGCACCAGAGAACCAGGAGAAGTCTACATTTACTTGTCCCTATGACACTTTTGCCTTTAGGAGGATGCCTTTTGGACTCTGTAATGCCCCGGCAACGTTTCAGCGCTGTATGCAAGCTATATTTTCAGATATGGTTGAGGATTCTCTGGAGATCTTCATGGATGATTTTTCTGTTTGTGGGGATGCTTTTGAACGATGCCTCAGCAATTTAGCAAAAGTTCTCAAGAGATGCGATGAGGATGAGTTGGTCTTAAACTGGGAAAAATGTCACTTCATGGTGACTGAAGGCATTATATTAGGCCACAAAATTTCACACAAGGGTATTGAGGTAGACAAGGCGAAAATTGAAGTGATTGAAAAGTTGCCACCACCAACTTCGGTCAAGGGAATAAGAAGTTTTCTTGAACATGCTGGATTCTATAGAAGGTTTATCAAAGACTTCTCCAAGATTTCTAAGCCCTTGTGCACATTGCTTCAACAAAACCAACCCTTTGTGTTTGACGAATTATGCCTCGGCGCATTTACTGAGCTGAAACGATAATTTATCTCGGCACCCATTGTAGTCCCTCCCGACTGGACATCACCATTTGAGCTGATGTGTGATGCAAGCGATTATGCCGTAGGAGCTGTTTTGGGGCAACGCTGAGGTAAAATCTTTCATGTTATTTATTACTCTAGCCGCACTTTAAATGAAGCACAATTGAACTACACCACCACTGAAAAAGAATTACTTGTTGTAGTATTTGCTTTTGATAAATTTAGACCTTACCTAATAGGCACTAAAGTTATTGTTCACACTTATCATTCGACTATAAAATACTTAGTGAACAAAAAAGATGCCAAGCCTAGAATTATTAGGTGGATCTTACTTTTGCAAGAATTTGACTTAGAGGTGGTAGATAGAAAAGGAACTGAAAATCAAGTTGCTGATCACTTATCTAGGCTAGAGAACAATTATGAATGCCATGACACTGTAGATATCCAAGAGGAATTTCCTGATGAGAAAATTTTATATGCCGCGGCAATCCCGTGGTATGCTGACCTTGTTAATTTTCTTGTTAGTGGAATTGTGCCTTTTGATTTGAATAGTCAGGCTAAAAAGAAGTTCAAGCACGATGCAAGGCACTATTTTTGGGATGAGCCATATATGTTCAAACATTGTGCCGATCAGCTCATTAGACGATGTGTACCTGAAGAGGAGCAAAGTGATATTTTGTACCATTGTCATTCGACCCCAAGTGGAGGCCATTTTGGTGGAGCAAGGACTGCTGCTAAGATCCTGCAATCAGGCTTTTACTGGCCAACTTTGTTTAGAGATGCCCAAGCATTTTACAAAGGATGTGATAGATGCCAACGGACTGGAAACATCTCCAGACGACATGAGATGCCGCTGTAAAATATTTTGGAGATAGAGCTGTTTGATGTGTGGGGCATCGACTTCATGGGACCATTCCCATCTTCTGAAGGAAAATTATATATATTGGTTGCTGTGGATTATGTGTCAAAGTGGGTGGAAGCAATAGCAACATCAAGGAATGACTCCAAGACCGTACTCAAGTTTTTGCACAAGTATATTTTCACTCGGTTTGGAGTACCTCGTGCTATCATCAGTGATGAAGGAACCCATTTTGATAACAAGTTGATTTCCAAGGCATTGCTGAGATATGGAGTTCGACACAAGATTGCCACGGCATATCATCCGCAGACAAATGGCCAAGCTGAGATATCTAATCGAGAGATCAAGCAGATTTTAGAGAAAGTGGTGAACCCAAAGCGAAAGGATTGGTCGCCAAAGTTGGATGAAGCACTTTGGGCGTACAGAACAGTATTCAAAACTCCTTTGGGGATGTCACCCTTCAAGCTAGTATATGGGAAAGCTTGTCATCTCCCGGTTGAGCTTGAACATAAAGCTTATTGGGCTATCAAGCGATTGAATTTCGATGCTCAACTAGCTGGGGAGCAGAGATTAGTAGAACTTAATGAAATGGAAGAGTTTAGAGCACAAGCATATGAGAATGCTCGGATATACAAGGAGAAAACCAAGAAGTGGCATGACCAAAAACTGATGCCACGACATTTTCATGTGGGGCAACAAGTCTTGCTTTACAACTCCAGACTTAAACTCTTTCCTGGGAAGCTAAAATCTCGATGGTCAGGGCCATTTGAGGTGCATTATGTATATCCCCATGGAGCTTTTGACATCAAGAGAATAGACAATGGGAAGATCTTCAAGGTCAATGGTCAGCGTCTGAAAGCCTACAATGGAATTCCACCACCGCACAACAAAGACGTGTTACGGCTGCACGATACTAAAGCATGCCCAGAGGAGAACCAAAATTCGATGCCTCGGCATGGAATTTGTGTATGTGCATAAATAAAATTTAACATTCAATTTTTTTCTTTAGTTTTATTTTATTTTATTTTGTAATTAATTTTTGATCTGATTTGTAGGGACCACATTGCTGCAAACCGTACAAGGAGCGGTTACCAAAGGGAGGAAAGGACAAAGCATTAATTGGAGAGATATTCTTTTGATTTGTTTCTTTTTATTTAATTTAATTTCTGACATTTACTTTTCTCTTTCCACAGTTTTTGTCCCATCATCATCATTGCTTTTTAGCAGTTTTTCTTTCCCCATACACGCACAACCCCCACCCACTAATTTCTCTCTTAACCTTCCTATCACCCCTTTTCCTTCTTAAATTTTTAACTTTTTCTTTTATCTTTCATTATTAATTTTTCTCTTTCATTTTAACTTTTACCTTTTCTCTTTCTTTCATTCATCTTCTTTCTTTGTTATTTCTCCATAGCCGAAATACATCCAAGTTTTTAAAGCTTTCAAAAGCTTCTTCCTTTTTCATTTTTTTTACATCAAAAACACTGAAAATGGTGCGCTCAAGACCGGCTCCAACCGACACGATCGCTTGACAACAGTTTGAGAACGATGAGGCCAAGGCTCGGTTCCAAAACTTCAAGAACCGAAAACTCTTTTTTGAGTTAGGATTTATTTTTACCGAGGAAACCGAGGGTGGTTTTGGACCCGAAGTTAGGGACATTGTGACGCAACTCAAGTGGCAGAAGTTTGCCCGTCATCCTGGTTCGGTGAACGCCTCATTAGTTAAGGAGTTCTATGCGAACATTTCCACGCCCAATCAACACTCCATCTTCGTTCGAGGTAAGCAAATCCGTTTTACATCCACTGCTATTAATCGTTATTTTCATTTACAGGAGGTAGTAGACGGCCATGCCATGTTCGAAGAGGAAGCCGATAGAAACACATACGATGAGGCCTTGGAGGACCTTTGTTTCGAAAACACTGAGTGGAATGGACGACAAACGAGTAGATACTCGGTCAACCGAGAACGTCTTCAGCCGCGTGCCAAATTATGGAATCACTTCCTCAAGCATAAACTCATGTCCACCTCCCACAATACTACGGTATCACTTTCACGCTTATTGCTTTTACATTCTATAATGGTATCCCGTCCGATCGATGTGGGTCGTATCATTGTTCAGCAAGTTCACGACTGTTTGGGTAAAAAGGCAAGTGCTTTGGTGTTTCCTAATTTAATTACCGCTTTATGTCGTAAGAAAAAGGTTGAGGAAAATGCTTTTGATGAAATTTTACATGGATTATCGGGCATCACTAGGGCTAGACTTCCACTGTTGTTGGGAATTGAAAATCCCAAGTCTAACGACTCTGTTCATGAGCAATCTGCAGGTGCTACAGAATCGAATGCTGAGGCAAGGTTACTTGCTCTCGAGGAAGCTGTGACGCAGACTCAAGCTCAAATGCATGCTTTACACGGTGACATCCGTAATTTCTTTGGATATGTGAAGCATAGAGATGCTGTGGTGGAATCATTCTTTCAAGAAATCATTCCCCACGGACAACGGAATTTTCCTGGATTCCCAGACGAAATTCTACCGGCATTCAATGCCGAGGCATCTCCAGAGCCTGAGCACGATGCACCTGATCCTCCTGCTGATGACCCTACTCCTGATACACACCGGTCCGAGACTCCTGAATATCCTCCCACTGTCCCTGTCGAAGAAACACCCAGCCCCATCCCAGCACCCAATCCTTCTCATGCACAACGTAGTGGTCGCCGCACCAAGACCACGGCTGGACGCATTGCACACTATTACTCCAATTCTTCCGAGTCCAGCCCAACACCTATCCGAAAGCGCACCCGGCGAGGAGCTGCTAGCACCTCCAAAGCACCAACATTGAGGTACCTCTCTTGCATCCATTTTCATTTAGTTGTATTTCATTGCATAACATATAGTTTATAGTTAGTTTAGTTCTCTTTAAAGTATTGAGGACAATGCTTCCCTTAAGTTTGGGGGAGGTATTATTCTTGGTAGGTCATATGCATGATAGCATTAGCATAGTATTATGCCATGGCATCAGTAAATGGTAGGACAGTTAGATGAAATGTTTTGAGGATACCCGATGATGATAATTTTGTTAGGCTAGAATCTGAATGTAAATGACTGTTGAGAATGATAGAACTCACTCTAGGGCTTGATGCTTTGTGAAAAATATTTACACGATTTGTATGTTTTCTATACTTAGCAAATTTAGGAAATTTTTATGAAGGAACTTTAGTTAGTCTTGGCATTGAAATATAGTATGGTGTTTAAAAGAAAAATCAAAAACAAACTCCCTTAGAAATGAAACTGTGAATAAATGCTTAAGCATAGCTGTAGAGGGACACTCCTCTTTGCCGGGGCATTTCTTGGAACTTTCTTTGATAAATGGAAGCCTTGTGCATACGAGTGAATGAAAGAAGTCACGGGATGACTCTACTTAACTAGCTCAGGGATGGAATGTATGCTCCCGTTCATCTAGAGTGTGGCAGAGTAGGTGTGATGAGCTGACTCCCTTCGTAACAGCATAAAAAAAATCACAGAAAAGGGAGTAAAAATGTGCTTAATGATAAGTAAATGCCTTGACAAAAACTAGGGGACTTGATTAGAAATTGTCTAAATTCGCTAAGTATAGATTGGATACAATCACGCACACTCACTACCACAAAGGATTTTGATCTAGGGAAAAGTACTTGAATTCTTGATAAGTCTAGCATGTTGAAGCCTATCGTTCTGAGGGTTGAAATTCAATTTTGTCCTACTGTCTTACTATCGAACTTTGCCATGACATTATGCTTATGTAACTGCTATCCATTGCTTGAGGACAAGCAATAGCTTAAGTTTGGGGGTGTGTTAACTTCCTAAAAAGGCTACTTTTAAAGCCTTTTTCACTTAAGTTATTGTGTGTTTAAAAGCTCATTTTAGTCATTTTAGGATCATGTAGTTGCATATAGTTGCATTTGTGGTGGTTGTGCTATTTTATTTCTTAATGGTGCTGTTTGAGGGAAAGGTGCAGTTTGTCTATGGTGTGCAGGGAATAGCAAGAAAAAGGATTCTTTGGGAAGTAATGCTGCGGCATCACACGTTGCTAAAGCAGATTGAAATGCCTTGGCATTTCTGGCGCAGAAAAAGACGAAAAGATATTTCTGCATAAGGACAGCTGGCACTGGACAGCTGTCTCTGCACGTGAATGACTGCTGTAACTGCCTGCCAGAGCTGCCAATGGACCACTGCCACTTGGAGGATAAGGTTCATGCACAACATGTGATTCTAGGGGTATGAGGGGTATTTTGCACCCAACAAACTCATCATTACCCCTAGATATTTTATTTATTATATATGACACCTCATGGGAGAGAGAGACATGAGGACGAAGATCACACGTATAGAGCAGAAAAATCACATTTTTATTTTCTTTTTTCCTTTATTCTTCCTTGGGAATATTCCTCCATTGATAAAGCTCCAAGGAGTGGCAAGCTAGGCATCGGAAGGAGCTAGCGAGCTAGGTGGTTCGTGGTGGCCGAGAGGAGACCTCCGGTGGCGCGTCGAAGGCTTCTTCTTACTTCCCTTTTTGCTGCTATTTTTATATTATTTTATGGGTTGTTGGAACGAATATTTTCATGACTTTGTGTTTGGATATTTCGAACCCCACCATGAACTAACTTATTTGGTGGTGGTTGGTTGAATGGTTGTTTGAACTTTATTTTCAATAGTATATTTAAGTTTATTTTGGTTCTTTATTTGCTTTGCTTATGAATGCTTCACCATCTAGGCTTGTAAGAGGCATGGAAATGTCCATCTTTTAGATGAAGGTTAGGTATTCGGAAGAATCCTAAGCTAAAAATACTTGTAAGTATTCGGAAGAAACGCAAGATAAGATCCTCATAAGCAATGGGTTATGGTATTTTCAAGGGGCTTTGAACCGGCCTAGGAATATTATAACTTAATCCCTTAGATCTCGGAAGAGACTAGGATAGGATTTCAACGACTAAAAAGGGTGTTTTTATCAATAGGGTAGGCTGTCCAACATCGTTGAGTGAGAGCATATGCCTTGGCATCCTATTATGTTAGGTTCTTTTGAACACCTTAGGAAAGCTCTGTCGAGTAAGTAAAGACAAGATAGCTTAAATATACTTGAGAAATAAGTTTAGCAACCTTAGACCAATCCTTACCATTCATTTCATTGGAAGCTTGTCACGTGAGGATTATTTTCTTCTTATTTTATTTATCTTTTTATTTACTGTTTTTACCATTTTTCATTGCCTTGACATTTCACCATACTCAATATTAAACATCCATCATTGCCACTGCATTTCCATTTGCTACACCATCACACCATCAATCCGCATCCACCAGCATACACATATCCATTGCCGTGACATTTGTATATATCAAGACTAACTATACTTAGATAATTTAGTGCGTTGCTTTGGTTAGACTTTCGTAATTTCACCCAATCCCTGTGGAGACGATACTCACTCATCATTATATTACTTGAGCGATTGTGTATACTTGCACATTATTTGCGTATATTTTATAGTACTCACAACATGCGAACACAATGACAATAAATTAGACATGGAAATGGGGGCTAAAAACAACATGGATGGTGTTAAATATCCAGCTCATTGGCAGAAGTTCAACTATGATAGTTTTGACAATAGTTTAAAGGCCAAGGGCTGAGACTTTGGATACGCCTTTATCCTCAAAGATAACCTTTGAATGCATTTGTTAGAGTACATATTACAAAATCTTATACTTTACGCTAGTACACGATTTTTCCTTTATCATATTCATCTCTTTTTTATATATTTAATTTTATCTCACGTTAATGTTAATCTCAACTTAAAAAATTAAGAAAAAAAATGTAAACCGCACGAGATACCACCGAACGTTAGTCGTTATATCGTTTATACCACTAAATTTTCAAGTTTCTCAATTATAACACTGAACTTTTATTTTCGTTTCAATTATACCATTAGATCGTTAAATCATTAACAGGTGAATCAAAATGACGTCGTTTTGGGCAGCCGTAAGTCATGTCATTGTGTCATTAATGATTTAACAGTTCGGTGGTATAATTGAAACAAAAATCAAAGTTCAGATTAAAATTGATAAAATTGAAAATTCAGTGATATAAACGATACAACATCTAAAGTTCATTGATATCTAATGTAGTTTACCCCAAAAAAACACAACCAAAGTTTAAAAATTTATCTTTAGAAACAGATCAAGGGTAATATTCAGATAAGAATATAATTCGTAATCTAGTATATGTTTGTTTCAGAATCTTATGTCGTGACATGCTACAACTTTTTAAAATTTGAATATAGAAAAATTCTCTAATTTGTATAAAAAAAATTCAACTAATCTAAATAATTCCTATTATTATTTCAGTCCACTATTCTCTACTTTTAACATATGCGTCCATAACATATACTATTCTCTAGTTTTAATATATATACGGGCAAGATCTGTTTACACCCAGTATAAAACTAAGAGTTTTACACCTTTTTAGGACCATTGAATGAGAAAAATCAAATGTTAAAATTAACAATAGAAAATGAGAAGATATTTGTTGAGGAAAAAAAAGAAACAATGAGTTAATCTTATCTTTGATTTACCTCGATCCAATGATCTTAGAAAAGTGTAAAACTCTTAATATTACATTGAGTGTGAGTGGATCTTCACCCTATATATATCGGGAGAGACATGAAACATTTTGATTAAACCTAGGGTATGATTACTTTGTTTGGAAGTAAAGTTAGCCCACTTGCTTAGGAAGCAATCAACTTAGCGCATACTATACTATAAGATGGAACATGGCCTGATTTTTGGATCCATGGTCTGGGCTTCCTTTATTTTATTAGTTAATAAAATATCCAAACACAAAATTCAATATTAGTTAATAAAATATCCAAACACAAAATTCAAATATCCAAAAATCCATTAATTAAATAATCTCAAATTAATTTTAATCTAAATTTATTAACTATTATAAAATTATTTTTCAATAAAATAATTGTGTCGTTTTCTCAAAAATGATTTAATAAAACTTTGTAATGCTTCAACGGCTAAATTTCGGGTCAAATCACTTTATGATGTTCCCTCAATCAAAAGAAACATATATGGTACCCGCTAAAGATTCTCCGTACATACCATCCACGCACCTCGCAAACACTGGAGGATCCCAAAGCATACCTAACCCTTCAACATCAAGGAAGCTCCAGAAGATGTAAAGGGAACATCCACAGAGAAAAGGTCTCAAAGAGTTAAACTTTTAGAATATGTGACTAGTAGACATGACTTCTAACACGTCTACATGACTTACTCGAACCAAATCGTCATCCTTATGATACTATTCACTTAGTCTGCCAACTTATAAAGTAGCCATTATAACATGTGACTGACACACTCACTAACAAGTCTCTATTTAACTTTTCGAGCATGATCGAGAGACGTGATACAATCTCAATGAAATCACCTCACCTTAACTCTTCTCTTCTCTAACTCTTCATGGGGATTGAATATTCTAACATCGATCAATGATTGATCTACCATCGCATATGATTATTTACTTATTTCAAAAAAGATGAATCGCCAATTAATTGATTTAATCTCACCAACAAATATATTAACAATGTATAACTTTATATATAGTTAGTAAATTAAATAATGAGTTGTTATAAAAAAAACTAACATTATTATTTTTTTAATAATATGACAACATTTATTATATTAATAGTATATGAAAATATAAAATCATAAAATCGATATGCTAACCCTATTAAAGTGTACACACACATTACATATTGTAATTTAGAAATATTTAGTACTCCTATAATTTATTCATACAATTTGGAGCTGAAAGTTGTGACTAAAGTAAACAAATAGATAAAAAAAATGATGGGAAAGGAGCACCCCATAACTACAACCACAACGATAACATGGGTAAATTTTGGTATAAGAATTAAGAAGGCTTTTTTTAAAAATAATAAGTCTTCAAATTATATCATTTTTTAAATATGTGTTTAAATTTTTTTTAAATCACTCAGGTGTCTAACATTACAATCGTTATTATTTTAGGTGTTCAGACTATAATTGCCGTTAAATTATGTCATTAAAGGACACATGTTACATTCCAATAATTTAAAAAATATTTAAAATTAAAAAATTAAAATTATATATATTAAAAAATATACAAATTTTGAAATACTTTAAAGTCCCAAAACTTTGAAAACCCTGATTTCAACCCCTAAACCCACATCGGCCGCCTCCCTTTTCCATTGATGAAGCTCCATAGGCCTCACCTCCACCTGACGATCGATAACTTACAAAATCATGATCAATCGACGTGTGTACCCGATGAACCCTACGCTGCAAATTGCGACCTCAAGTGATCTTGAAGGCCAATCGACGGTAAATATAACAGCATATGACTAGGAAGATAACAAGGAACCGTGGTCGACAAGGATGACTTCAACGAGTTAAGATTAGGGATTTAGGATTTTTAGAGATTTTTGTAATTTAAGAGAAATTGAGTTTTTTTATAAATATAATAATATTTTTTTAAATAATATTTTCAAAATTATCAGAATGTGACACGTGCTATTTAAGGGAGAAATTTAATGACAGTTACGACCTGAGCAACTGAAGTGATAACTTTTGTAATGTTAAGTACTAGGATGATTAAAAAAATTTGAACATCTATTTGAGAAAAAAAGTATAGTTTTTACGCTTATTTTAAAGTAAGACAATTAAGAAAGAGCACACAAAATATATGAAATAATAGAGAAGAGAAAAGATGTATTATGCACCAAAAGGCAGAGACAAAGGGGCAAGCGGTGGTTTGTTCACATTGGCCACATGCTTTGATGAGGCCGCTGCCTGTCCGTGAGGGGGCACGTACTTTACCGGATTTGGCCCCACGTTCACCGCCTTCTCGCACCGACAGCTCAACAACCCCGATCTCTTCCTCCCACCACCACCACCATTGCCAACCCTCATGTTCATGTTCATCATCTCCTCCGCTTCCAATCCTCTCTCGAACCCTTCCGCCGTCGTCACGCTCCACTCTATGCTCGCCTCGCTCGGTTCGTAACACTCGGCGGTCATCGGCGAATAGGTGCAGCTGAACCCCGAGACATTGCCAGAAGCTCCTATCGATCTTATTATGTTGAAGTTGGACGCCTCGTCCAACGAATCCCGGCGGTGGTACGGTGGATTCGACGCCGAAAAGCTCTCAATTTCGAACAAGTCCGAGCTGGTATCGCTGCCAACTACATCGTCGGCTGGTCTGAACACCTCCAACGAGGCTCGAGGTGGATCGTTGTGATCATCGAGTGAATTAGGGTTTCTATCATGTTGGTTGAGTATTGGAAACGTGAAACCGACGGCAGTAGTACCATTGGAGCCGTCGCTTATCATCGGCCGTCTTGCGGTTGCCGAAACGTGAAACCGACGGCAGTAGTACCATTGGAGCCGTCGCTTATCATCGGCCGTCTTGCGGTTGCCGAAGCAATCACACGGTGTTCTAAGCCGGAACGAAACTGAATATTATCCGCTGAGATCCTGTGAGGATTACAGGCTAATAGTATCTGATCATGGTGTCTGATATTGTGTTTCTGATTCGAACCCGAGGGTGTTTCGTGCTCGACTTGAACGGACTTCTTGCCGGAGCACGGACACCTCCGACCCCAAAGCCACTTCATTTTACCACACCCTTTTGTCTTTCGATCGGATATTTTAGGAGTCTTCATGTTACAGCGCCGAGTGGATTCGATAACAAACCAGTCTGGCTATTCCAACTAGCCTCAGATGAAGCCGTTGGTGTTGCATGGAAGGAACGAGCACGGTGGCTCGTGCCATAACCATACCCATCGGCAGCCGCCGAGAATCGACCGGCTAACGTCGAGGCGGGAATATCACAGCGGAGCTCCGATGAAAGAGGATCCTTCACCGGAGAAATTCTTTTACACAATCTTGCATCGGTGGTGTTGGTTTCGTTGAAGTATCTCTGGGCATCGAAAATGCTAATCTCTGTGTCTTCATCTTCAACTCCATTGATGGTTTGTATTTGTTTTGGATTTGGCATCATCGTCTTCAACCAAAAGGAAAGAAATTTTGTATATCAAGTGGGCATATTTACAGGTGTATATGTAGAGGCTTCATACGATGTATGAAGCGATTTTAGCCTTAATTCTTAACCACAGTTAGGCATGGTTAGGCTTGGGTCGTTACACACATGATTTATCAAAATCAAATTTGTTATTTAATAGTAATAACTATAAATTCTTTAATCTATAAATAACCATCATAACTTTAGGCATCAAGGGCGTATCTAGGTCTAGGTCCCTTAGACTTGGTTATGTTTAAAAAAATTCAAAGATGATGTGATATTACCTTATGATAACACTTCAGCATCACTGTAAATTTTTTAATTGTGGATGTCTAAAACGAAATCAAAATGTAACGTTAAATATCATTTCGAAACAAAAAATAGTTGGATGCCTAAACGGAACAAAAGTGATAATTGAGATACTAAATGTGTAGTTTACCAAAATAAAAATTAAAAGAAAGCAAATTTGATAAAGATAAGCAACCTTAGGATGCGACGCTAACTGAATGAACCAACTTAAAGTCCCAAAAGAAGAAAGATGATAATAGAAAGATGTTTCATTAAAGCAACAATTTTGAGCACTTATAATCAAAAGTTATGGGTTTTATTATTATATATTTATATTTTGGGTAAAGAATGCAAATGGTCGATTATAGGGTATTGCTTTACTAAGTACTTTGATTATTAAAAGTTACAAAATGATCTTTCGACTATGAAGTATTGCTTTGTTGAGTACATGACTATTAAAAGTTACAAAATGGTCACCCGACTATTATGCTGCATACTCGTCCTTCCATTAAAAAATTGATTGTTATTTAAGCTGGATGTTAACATGATGACTGAGATATAATAGTCGTTTGAAATTTTGAGATCAAATTTTATCATATCACAAACAACAAGTTAACGTTCAACTCATAATATCGTCCATTTTTAATGGAAAATGACAAGTTTAGAACATAATGAATAGTCGGGGTGATCATTCTGTAACTTTAAATAATCGAGGGACTCAACGAAGTAGCACTCTATAGTCGAAGGACCATTTTGTAACTTCGAATAGTCAATGGACTTAATAAAGCAGTATCCTATAGTCGAGGGACCATTTGCATTCTTTACCCTTACATTTTTAGTGTTCTTATTTTAAAATTTTAAAAGAATATTAATAATAAATTTATTATTATTATTTAATTTTAAAAGAATTCAAGGTTTTTAAGTTAGATATACAGTGTTTAATAGTTGTCGGTGACAATGACCGATGGCGGTCGACCGTGACTAACAGTGGTGGTAAATAGCAACAGATGGCTTGTGACTTTAACAAGTTTTATGGGTCAAATTGATATTTTACCCAAAGTTTAAGAGTTAAATTAAAAATTAACTCTTTTATTGATATGTCATGTCATCAAACTAATGATATTTAACTTCTAAGTGATTGATTAAATCATTATAAATTGACAACGTAAGTAATCAAACCATTATAAAGCGATAATATAAATGATCAAACATTATTTTTTATTTGGGTAAACTACATATTTAGTATCTAAACTATCAGTTTTGTTCTATTTTAGTACATAAACTTTTAATTTTTTTCAAAAATCACACCTTATGTTTAGTTTTCATTTCATTTTAGTACAATGCCGTTAAAAACTCAATGTGTTTAGTACCTAAACTATCAGTTTTGGCCTAATTTAGTACCTAAATTGTAACATCCCAAAAGATGGGTCAGTGACTATAATGCAAATTTTAAAAAATTGATGCTCAATTTCGAAATAAGTTAAAAATTTCAAGGGTTTAATTGAAATATTTTAAGGATGAGTTAGGAAATGAAGGAAAAGAAAAATGGGCAAATAGTTCTTTGGATAAGGAAATTAATTAAATATTGGTTGAGGATATTTTTATATACCCACGTGGGGCATGTGTAGGAAAGAAGAGTTTCTAGACTTCTCTGCTCCACCGGGAAGCACTAAAGCAAAGGTAAGTTTTCTGGTTGTTTGATTATTTGTTGATTTTAAGAGAAGAGTTTGATCCTTAGGTGATACTTAAGCTTAAGGAAAGCTTAAGCCATCTCAAAAACAAAGAATGAAGAAGTTAGGAGAGATTAAGTAAAAAGAGTTTTTAAGTGAATTATTGAAATAGAAGGTTTAAATGAATTTGGAAGTTGAATTTGAGTTGTCATCTATGAGAATAAGAAGTTATAAGAGTAAGAATTAAGTTTGGATAACATGGAAAATATGGTAAGATTCTTGGTTTTAAGGATTTGGGAAATATATGGAAGAAAATAAGGTGTTGAAATGATAGAAGTTGGTTAAAGTGATTATAGTTAAGTTTGGTAGCATAATTAGGGCTTAATATTGGAAAATTGGGTGGAGTGTTGATAATTTTCGGGTAAAAACAGCCTATTCTGGGAAGGTGCATCAATGCACTATGAATGTGTACCGATGCACTAAGAACAATTTTGAATATGCATCGATGCACACTGGAAGGAAGATGCATGGTAATTTTGAAGCTATTTTGTGTACCGATGCACCAATAGTGCATCGGTACACCCCTAAGAGAAAAAGTGAATTATGGTTCATTAAATTCATTTAAGCTATCAGTATTAAATTTCAAGGTTTAGGGATCTGACAATTGCCTTAAATCTGATATTTATGTAGATATCGAGCTTAGATGAGTTCCGGAATATTGGACAAGTAAGATCAATCAAGGAACGATAAGAGATCAATATTGACTAGTGAGGCCAGATGAGTGCTTATTAGTTATTATAAGAGGTTTAATGGAACTAAGAATTGCGATAAGTCTAGTTCCTATATTAGAATGTATGAGTTTATGATTATATACAAGTGTTTGATCTGAGTATCTGTGATATATGTTATGGTAGGTGTTATATGATTTATGTGAATACGTGTAGTGTGATAAGCCATATGAACTAATATAAATGATCTATATGATTAAATGAGAATAATGATATCCATAATAATATAATCATTGTTATAAGATATATGATAAGAGCATAATGGAATGTATGAACATGAAAGATGTGAGTATGTATGAAATGTTAAGTGTCTATATGAATATGTGGTAAAAGCTACCTGATATAATGAATGTGAAATATTGTAGTGTGAACAATATGACAAGAAGTGGTAAGAGCATACGTTTATGAGAAGACATAAGTGAATAAATTATTAAACTATGAAATCATATGAAATGATCATAAGAGATTAAGTAATATGAGCTATGTGAGCATACAAGAAAGTATATGAGTTATATGTGCTACATGCCACAAGTGATTTCATAAGAAATTACACGAGATATGTGATATGTTAGTGATCAATGTGTACTTGTGAAGATGTGATAAAAATAAATGGTACTACCCATGTATAGAAATTGAGAGCTAGAGGTATAGTTGTCATGCCAAGAGTTGAGGGTTACCTATGTCTTTCGAGACATATGGACAGTGTTACCTATGTCCTTCGGGACATATGGACATGATTACCTATGTTCTAAGGAACATATGGACAATTTACCTAGGTTCTTTGGGACCTATGGATAGTTGTCGAGGTTCTTTATGACCTCTGGATAGGTCATTCGGGACATTTATACGAGCTGTGGTGACAACATTAGTGTACAACCTCAATAGACTCACATATCTTTAGTTCTCGACAGTGCACATGGGTCAATAAAGATATAATATAAATAAGAAGTAATATGATTGTTAAATAATTGTGTAATTGGACATGAGTGTATGGGTTGAATGTATTGCATATGTTATATAGTTTAATGTTATAATTTATGATTGCTCAATATGTTGGATCATGAGAAAATAGGTTGAACTTATATGAAATATTATGAGTAATTATATGAGTAGTGTTATGAACTCCATAAATATAAGTATATATATAATGAAGTTGTGAACTAAAGAATTATGTGAACATGAAATAGTATATAAACATAGATGATGTGATGATGTATAAGTATTCATGTGTTCATTATGTGGAAGGGTTTATGAGATTACTTGATATAATAGTGGAAAACATGCATTCATTGTTAGAAGTCACGGTTATATTATACATTTTATATGCCTCACTAAGTCATAGACTTAGCGTGTGAATGTTTCACATGTAGGTTTTTGAGAAGCAAGAAGAGGAGCTAAGATGAGCAAGACAGGTCATCTACTCATTTACGAAGTTCATATCAGAAAAGAATTTATGAATTATATGTATTTGGTTTTATTTAGTTGGCATGTACTAAAAGAGTTGTACTGGATATGCTCTGATAGGTTATGAAATACAAATCATTTTTATTTTATGTAAAATAACGAATTTTATTTAATGAAAGTTAGTTTTTTAATGATTTTATACAATAGACAAGTTTTGAAAAGTCAATGTGACACCTCAGATCTGGGTCGGATACGGGTTGGGGGTGTTACATAAACTTTCAACTTTTTAATACTTAACGCTAAATTTTGAACGAGGGTACTAAAATGAAACAAAAATTAAAGTTTTTAATGACATGGTACTAAAATAAAATAAACACTAAGCTTAGGTATGATTTTGAAAAAACTAATAGTTTAAGTACTAAAGTTTTGAATGCTTTATCCAATCTATTTGAGAAGCATGATTGATTTTGGTTTCTTTTTAAACTTATTTATTTATTTATTTCTATCTTACCTTTTTAGGGTAATGCTGTCACACCCCCAATTTTCAGTTTAAAATTTTAATAAACTTTTGGACTAATAAATTATGAAATTTTGATATTCTTAGGCTAGTTTCAAAAATTTGGGAAGTTCAGGGACTTAATCATGAATTAACCCATTTTTCTGATATGTTGAAGAAAAATAAAAAAAATTAAGGTGGTTTAGAGGCTTGAACAGGTGTCCCCCGAGGTAAGGTTGGTCATAACTCTAGCATTTAGGCTAGGCTTTTGTTTATGTTTTTAATTAATGAATATGTATAATATAGGCATAAAACTCGGATACCCCAAAATCCCCAAAAAAATCCCTAACCCCCTAGCCGTTACAGTTTTCCTCCATTGTGTAGCGCCATCCGACCACTTTTGGAGCACGACACCATCACCAACTGACTCGTCGACTTGCACCGATCAAAACCCTAGCCTCACCTGACGCTAATCGGTCGCCAAACGTTGCGAGAAAACTGATGAAGTTTCGTCAAAATCCCTAGCCCAGCTGTTCAGTTTTTCGTGAAATCATGCTACCGTGCTCATCAACTCGCCTCACCGCCCCTTAATCTGGATTCCTAGTCACCGTTCACTCAAAACCTGACTAAAGCCACCTTGCACCGTCACCGTTTTCCTCATCATCAGTGTGTGTAAGCTACGATCTAAATTTCAGTTATTTATTATGGTGTTTGGTTGATTTTTGAGTTAATTGGTAATGTTTGGTGTGTTTTGATGCGTTGGAGAAATTGACGGCCACCCCCGACCCCGTCACCGTCGTCACGCACCACCAAGCACCTCCGCATGCACGTGGGGCTTGTTTCCTACTATGGTTTCTTCTAGAATCGGTCCAGCTGGGCTGGACCGGTCCGAGTCAACTCGTACCGAACTAAGTCAACCCGAATCGATATGAGTCAACACGAACCGGTCTGACCTATTGACTTTAACCCAAATCAAACCATTGACCTGGCCCGAACAGTTTACCAGTCAAACCGTTAACTTTGATCGGTCTGACCGTTGAATTTGACTGAAAAAATCAAAATTTTTGAAAAGCTTTATTTTATGTTTTTCGACATCCTGAGTCCGATTTCAAAGTCCGTTTTGCCAAATTCAAACCCGAAAGCCTTCAAATTGACCCATAAACCTGAAAATGCATATTTATTTATGTGATTTAATTCAGTTAGTTTAATTCAATGCCAAGGATTAATTTATGTTATGGTATATTTAAGGTACTCAAGGATATCCTGACCATTTGACTGATCGACCCTGTTCCTCCTGATCTGCTCATCCGCGAGAGACCGTGAATACTCGTTCTTGTTCAGTAGAAGAGCGTAACAAAGCTGATGCTTGTAGATCTTTCGGACTGATACTTTTTACGAGGTGTGTTCCTTTTGTGTCGTATACATGTTTTAAATATATGCTTGAAAAATCATGTGCACATGACTATATTATCTACTTTGCAATGTGACTATCTTTTGACTTGATTCTGTATTATTTATCTGATTTAAAGACTGATTTCTGATTTACTAAAGTTTAAGCTTGATTATCTGATTCCTGTTCTCTGGTTACTATTTTTTTTACTGATAAATAAATATGTCTGAACATTGATTTCCTGCTATCACTGGTTACTGTCTGAAAACTATTTTTCTCCGGGGTACTCTGGGATCTTGTATGAAGACTCTGGCAAGTTCAGTCGCTCTTGGTAATTCCTTGTATAGGTTCAGCACCGACTGGTAATTCCTTATGGACCTAAGGTGAATCTTGGGTGGGCTCTTGGGCATAGTGGTAAGACCTTATGGACCCTAAGGCACTCCCTTATGGTGGCTCCTCGGCTGTGTACATTGGGTAAGTCCTTATGGGCATTAGGGCACTCCACTCAGGTGGGCACCTACGCTTCGGCTAGGGTAAGACCTTATGGACCCAAGGTGCTCCTTTAGGTTGGCACCTACGCCCTTTGGGCCTAGGGTAAGTCTTTATGGATGTAGTTCTGGGGAATTACATATGGGGTTCAGTAGGAGGGCAATAATGAAGTTTTAAACTAAAAACTCTACTGATGTTTTAATAACTATGATCCGAACTGATTTTAAAAATTTAATTGTATGTTTTATTTCTGCACTGTTGGAACACATTGAGCTCCCTAGCTCACTCCCCCAAATTTCTCTCTTTCAGATACTTTTGGATAGGCGACCCGTACCTAGCACTTGGAGGAGCTACACATTCGTACAATGACTTCTTTTTGTAATGTTTTATCTTCCGAGTTGCATTTAATTTGGGTGACATGTGCCTATGTTTTGAAAATACTGCTTTTGTTACTGATATTATATTTGCCTCGACACTGATTTCGAAATATTTTATTTTCTACGACTTTAATTTACTGAATTTAAACTTTGATGCTATTAATTATATTTTAAAGATATTTAAGTATAATTCGGATTTTAAATTATTGAAGAATGTCTTTGGAAAATTTTTATTGTAATCCACTAGATCTGGTTGTAACGTATAGGCCTGGTCTAGGGGTTACACATGTTTTCCTTATCCCCTATTGTAACACCCCAATTTAGGGGCTAAATTTTAGAAATTATAAAGTGGTGAATTTAATTGGAATTTTGGAAGAAATTGAGGATTAAATTGTAAAATCGTAAAGTTGGTAGACTGTTTAATAAAGTGCAAAAAATTTAGTGACTAAACTCTTGGTTTACCCATTTTTTTATGGGATGAATTATAAACCCCTTTGTCGTGCTCAGTTTCCAGATTGTTTCCAGTTTTGCTCTTCCCCTCAACCCTCCTTTCAACTCCGATCTACTCATCGTCCGACCAATGAACAAAAACCCTCAAACCTTTCTTCGTCGTTCATCATTAATTTCAGTTGGAAGTATAGTCAATTTTAACTCGATTTCCGTTGGTTTTTCGTCGATTCACGACGATCTGACCAATCGTTTTTTACAACTCCCATACCATCGTGTTCCTTGCATCGCTCCGAGTCCACTGATGTCCTCCGTTTCTCTGTCGTCGCCAGCGCATGGAGGGGTGAAGAAGTCAAAGTTTTTGATGTTTCGGAATCGAGCTCTCTGCCGTTCAAAATTGTAAACCGAGCTTGGTATTTGTCTCAAAATGCCTTAAAATAATTTTTTGGAATTTTTTTCGACACCGTATCACTGTTCACGCGCCGCACTGCGTGTAGGGGTGCTAATATTATAATTAATTTCTGTTGCGGTGATATTTGTGTAAAACTCGAGTGTTAGTTTTGTAAATATTTTTAAAAGATGGCTAATTTTGTAATTAATTTCTATTAGGGTGATATTTGTGTAAAACTGTTGACTGTTGGAAGTTGACCGCGTTGACCACATTTGACCAGAACTTTGATCGGGTGTTGAACGACCGTTGACTTTTTCTAGGTACACCTATCTTGACATTTTTCGACGTCCTGAGTTCGATTCCACAATCCATTTTTAAAATTCAGGCCCGAAAGCCTCGAAATTACCAGTCAAACCCGTTGACTTTGACCGAAAAGTTAAAATTTTTGAAAATCATATTTTATGTTTTTGGGGTCTGTTTCGCCAAACTCGAACCCGATAAGCTATTTTTGAGTGATTTATCACCCCAATTCGATCCGTTTTTCAAAATTAAACTCTGTTTTTATGAAATTTCTGTTGATATCTATCTGAAGAATTATTGGGCATTGAATTTCAAGATTGAAGGTGTTCGAATGGAATTTAATGGTCGATCAGTATGGCACGGAAATCGATGTAATAATTTACTACCTCTTAATGCTTTATGAAACATGTGCATAATTGTAAATGCATGAAAAATATAATGTTGGTCTCATTTGTGTAGTTAATTAATTTCTACACTCGATCCGAATACAGTAGAAATTTGGTAACTGATTATGGTTCAGATGACTTTTATAAGAAATTGAGGGATTGTTGGAATTAAATTACAAGTTTTGTGTTTAGTAATAAAGAAATCAACCTTGATCTGTATCTTATAATTTATTTCATCAAATGTTAAATGTCAAAGGTACTTGGATGGGAAATTATGAGAATATTCTGGTAGTGTAAAATTACAAAAATACCCTTATATTGTAAGATAACAAGAATTATCCCTGGAAGTTGGTTAATAACTACATATTGATCCGATAAAATTATAGATGTGCATAAGAAATGTTAGTTTTGCTTAGAAGATTTGGATAATTGGTTTTTAACCCCATGAGGGTTTGTGCAAGATGCTAGAAAGATGTTAAGGGAATCATTTCAATATGAGAGAATGTTCGGGAAATCAATTAATCATAGGATCTCTAAATTATATTATTTTCGTTAAGAGTTAATACTGAAGTTATCTGGTTAAGAAATTACAAAAATGCCTTTGAGAGGTAAAATAGTCTGAGTTAACCCTGTATGAGAAAGTACTTTTAGAATTCACAATTAACTCAATAAATTACGGATTTAATGGTTAAGATTCGTCTTTGTACAGAAAATTACTGATAACTTGTTTGTAACTTCTGAGAAGACAATTGACCTGAAAATCTCCGAGTTAAGAATAAATTATTGAGGGTACTCTTTTGTCTGAATTGTTCGAAAGAACTGGAAAATATGATAAGTTTGAATTCGATAAAAAGATCAGACGGAAGGAAATGATTGTAATACACTGGATCTATAAAATGACCAGAATACCCCTAGAATGCAAATGACTTAAGAATATCACCAAGCACATGAATGAATGCATATCCTTAAGTTTTGAAATGACATGAACAACATTAAGCACCAAAATGATCAAAATACCCTAATAGCCAAGAATAAGTAAATGTTTTGAAATCATTAAAGTACTCAAATAAATATGGATGTGGCATTGCTCATAAAAAGTTATGGAAAACACCTTATACGGGTCTGTCAACGATAATACTATGTCAGTACTTGAATGGCATAGATATCACTTGAATGTGTGTTGATTTTCTAATGTTTGGATCGATGATAAATATGGAAGTAATTGGCTCAGCTCAACTCTAGAGCTCATTCGGTACTAAGAAGTGCATATTCGTGAGACAAATCAACCACGAATATCAGAATGATTATTATATGTTTAAATTGAACTGAAAGAGAGTACAATATTTATCTGAAATTCAAAAACGTCTGAATTACTCTGGAAAACTATGAAGTAACCGGGATAGACATGATTGTTAAATGAACTAGGTTACCTCAATGACTGAGAATTAAATAAGTGATTTGGATGATCTGGAAACATTATTGAGCTTACATGATGAATTGTCCTTATAAATCATTAACCAGGAATCAAGTATGCATGTATTTCCTGATATCGTTGAATCGTATAAATGAAATAAAGACCATAAAAAGATCTATTCAACGGTGATTACGAAGATGATTTATGGACAAGAATTGTTAGTATTTAAGAGTGAATACCCCAAAAAGGTAATAAATTGACGGTTCGACATGCATTAATTCTGAGAGATTGTTCAGTTCGAATTGTTTGATAAACCGATCGATCAACATGGATTGTAAATGTCTGATTAGATCGGTTATTAATCGATTCTCTTCAATAGGACCTCATTGTTGGATTTCAATCAAATTGCATAAGTTTTCTGTTATCCATACTGATGACTTCAAAATGTCTCTAAAAAATATTTGGATTCTCTAGTGTGTTCCTTATATTTTGATAAATTGTTTAATAGTTTTAACATGAGGTACACTGAAATCTATGGTTATTGTTTTATGGATGCACCGACTTATTGGTGATGGCTTATGGAATTGTATCAATGTATAAATTGTATCATGGGGATACAGATTTGTAAAGTACAACTCTGATCAAGCTCGAAAATTTTTATGGACCTAATGTGACTCTTAGGTAGGCTCTGCAGCCCTGAGATCATTCTCGGGTTGTCCCTGCGGCCCTAAGATGTGTTCTTAGGTAGGCCCCGTGACCCCAAACTTTCTTGGGTGGGCTCTCAAGCCCTAAGATATTCCATTTGGTTAACTCTTTATACGATGGTTTTAAACTACGAGTTTAAAAAACTCCACTACAGTATGATTTATGAGATACTATGAATGCTTCCTATGAACTGAGAAACTCATGGCTTTTATTCGATGAACTACCAGTGGAACCCCATATTATTCTGAACATCGGTATGCGTCTGTTCAATAAGGAAATTATATGGTTTTCCATTTATCTACATGTCATGTAGTATCATCTGGTAGTTTTGTATTAATGAGCTTTCCGAAGCCCATTCTATTACTCACCATGGCAGGTTAAAAGGATTGTACCAATGTAGCTATTGATTTCAGTAAGGGAGTTCTTTCGACGTTGCTTGCAGAGTATGGTATATGTGATTAGGGGGCATGTAATTGTATTTTGTTTTATATAGGAGTCTGAAAGTCTGTTTTATTTCTGAATGCTAATAAAGCAATTATGAGTTACATGTTTTAAATAAGGTTTTAAATTTTCTGATATTTTTACGGTGGGTCGCTCCGGTGGCCCTAATGTGACACTCCAAATCGGATCGGGTTACCCGTATCGGTTTGAGGGGGTTACATTTAGTGGTATCAGAGCTTTGGTTTGAATTAAAATTTTCAAGATAGACTGGCCGGTCGAATTTCAAAAGATGTCTTATCAGTACATGCCCCTAGACTACAATCGTACCTCTCTGAACCGGAACTCCAAGACTGAGTCCCTATCTGTAACGAGTAAACCGAAGTTTCTATCCATTAAGGCTATACTTGTACAAAAAGTAATACCAGTAACATCTGTCTAAACGCTGTAAAGTACCTCACGAGCCATGTGAGAGTTATTCATCTAAGAATTTCTTACTCGACTTCGGAAATGACATTGGGATATGCTACTGCTCTATGAGTCTATTCTCATGACCAAGACTGAATTGATTACTCAAGGAAAATTTCGATCGGATTCTTTTATTGAAATGAGGGAAAATTCTGATAAGAATGTGTTGAAAACATTTTGATATTTCGATATAACAAATTAAGTTAAATGAATTTTAAGATTTTCCAAAATGATTTTCTAAGTATATTCGATAAAATTATTCGAATATCAAAAAATTACTCCAAATATTTCAAAAATCATTTTTAATCCTTACTTAAGTGTAAAATTAAGTTTTAATCTTAAAACAATTTCAAAATAATCTTTCAAAGTATTTCGAACCATTTCAAAGCCAAAAATTCCAGATTGCTCAGAGGGAACCGATTCCCCCCCAAGGGGGTACCGATTCCCCCCTGAACGGTTTGGCTCTGAGATTTCCAGAATGCTCAGAGGGAACCGATTCCCCCATAGGGGGTACCGATTCCCCCTGTTCAACGGTCGAAATATTTGAATTTTATACTTAGGGAACCGATTCCCTATGAGGGGGAACCGATTCCCCCACGCTCCAAGTTGTTTTATTAATTACTTTCACACTAAAACGGCTATATGATCTTCACTAATCATCCCCAACGTTCAGAAGTGATTCAAGGTGTATTTAAACAAGTTCTGAAGTCCTTGATCAACAAGAAAATATAGAGAAACAAGAGAGAAAGCATCAAACACCAAGTTTGTGCAAATCAAGTCAATTTTCCTTTCCATATTCATTTTGCTTTCAAGAACACCATTTGTGCTCATTTGTAATTATCTTTGAGTGTTCTTTTCTTGTTCTAGAATTGTGCAAACATCTTACCTTGTGAGGTTTTCCTTGTAAGTTTGCAATTTGTAATCTTCTCTTTGGGAAAGAATGTTCTCAAGAATTGGGGTATATTCTTCAGGGTGTTGTAAGGTTATCTCTTTGGCCTCAAAAGAAAGAACAAATTAGTGAATTTGTTGGAAAATCCTTAGTGTGGATAACTAAGGTAGTGGACGTAGACTTTGATTGAGAATGTCGAACCACTCTAAATCGCTGTGCAATTACTTTCAATTTTCTGCAAAAGCTTCCACCAAATTTTTAATTGCCAATTCACCCCCCTCTTGGCCAAATCCGTCAATCGATTAACTCAACAATTGGCATCAGAGCCTAACTCATTTGAAGGTTTAATCGCCTCTTGAGTTGATCCGGGAAGAGTTAAATCGATAAAGATGGCGTCCACTTTCGGTTCATTCTCCATGGAAGAATCCAGACCTATTGACGTGCCTCCACACTTCAATGGAACAAATTATCGTCATTGGAAGAGGTGTATGATGATATTCATCAAAGCATTTGATATGGAAGCTTGGATGATAATCAAGAAAGGATATTCCTCTCCTACTAAGAAGGCAAAGAAGTGGAGTGTTCAAGAACGGAATGAAGCTCAACAAAACTCAAAGGCTATGCACTGTTGTGTTGTGCAATTGATCCTAATGTATATAAAGGAGTTTCTTCTTGTTCAAGTGCCAAGGAAATGTGGGATAAGCTTGAGGAGATCTATAGAGACAAGGAAGAACAAGAACCAATAAAAGTGATGTCTCTATTAGCTCTCACAGAGCCAAAGGTATCTTCTAACTCAAATATATCAAATTCAAAATCTTTTAATGAGTTACAAGATGCTTATGATAAATTATTTTCGGAGTTTGAGACCATGAACTCCAAATACAATAAATTAATTTCTAAATTTATTGCTAAAAATGATCTTCTTTTGAAAGCTAAAACAGACTTGGAAAATCAAAATGAAATGTTGAGAAATGAGTTAGAGCTTTCAAAAATAAAATCTAAAACTTTGAAAAAAATTTTCAAATTAAACAAACTTCTTCTAGAAATGAAAATGGATTTTGAAATGAAATCTTGAAGAAGGTTTAGAACTCTCAAAAATGAATTTGAAAGTATTGAAAAAGAAAATTTCAATTTGAAAGATAAGCTTGAATGTTTTAACAAGAGAAAAAGAGATCATTCTGAAAAAGAAAATTCATCTAGTTCAATGACAAGCTATGAATGTTTGTCATTATCATGGTCATGCTCTAAGCCACACACAAAAGGGAATGGTACCTCTAAACTTAATTTTTTTTTATTTGGTTGATCATTTATTCTATTCATGCATGAGGTTTTAAATGTTAAATAATTCTAAATGATTATGTTTGTCTCATGTATGTTGAAAAATATTGTATGATGAACATGGTAATTTTTTTTATAAACTCTAGTTCGTCATTTTAATTTTTGGTCAAAATTATTTTTTAAAATGTAATTGATATCTCTTTAATAATTGATATTGATTTTTCAAGAACTTTGGTTTGCAAAATTTGATCTGAATTTTTTAATTTTATGCATAGATTTTGTTTAAATATTATAAAGTTTTAATGCATAACATTTTCAAAAACTTTATGCATGTGCTTACTCTCTATAATCAACATTGCATATGTTTTATATGTGAATGGGTTAAAAGCATAATCTTTTGAAAATAAATTTGATAAAAGATACAATGTTTTATTTTAAATGATTACAAAATTGATTGACATTGCATCTACTTTCGATTATGCTTGGTCATAAAATAGGACATATACTGGTGCTTTAGATTCTTTTGATATGACTAATTTATGCCTAGTTGCTAAGGATGACATGATAGTTGGTTATGGCATAGGAGACTAGGACATGCTAGTATGAGTGTTTTGCAACGGCTAATTCAAGGTGATTTAGTTCGAGGGTTGCCTAAGCTTAAATTTGATAATGAAAATCTGTGATGCTTGTGCTAAAGGAAAACAAAAGCGAGTTTCTTTTAAATCCATTAATGATGTATCACTAGTAGAGTTTTTATAATTGATCCATTTAGATATTTTTGGGCCAACTAGAACTACTAGCTTGGGTGGAAAACAATATGCATTTGTCTTGGTAGATGACTATTCTAGATATACTTGGGTTCTATTTTTAAATACTAAAGATGAAGCATTAGAACATTTCATCACGTTTTCAAAGTAATCCAAAATGAAAAGGTTACTCTATAAAGTTAGGAGTGATCATGGAACTGAATTTGAAAATCTTGGATTTACTGAATTTTGTAACTCTAATGGTATTAGCCATAATTTTTCAGCACTAGAACCCCTTAACAAAATGGAGTTGTTGAGAGGAAAATCGAAATTTAGAAGAAATGGCTAGAACCATGCTTTGTGAAAATAATTTGCCAAATATTTTTGGGCGGAAGCCACAAATACTGCTTGTTATGTTGTTAATCGAGTAATGATTAGGCCAATTTTAAAGAAAACTCCATATGATTTTCAAAAATAAAAAGCCTAACATTAGCTATTTTCAATCCTTTTGGATGTAAATGTTTTGTTTTAAACAACGGTAAAGAAAACTTTGGCAAATTTGATGCTAAAAGTGATGAAGGAATTTTTCTGGGTTACTCCTTAAATTCTAAAGCTTATCGAGTATTTAATAAAAGAACTTTAGTTGTAGAAGAGTCTATACATGTTGTTTTCGATGATAATCCCCTTCCAAGAAGGATTCTTGTGTGAATGATGATGCAGTGTTATAAATACAAATGTGTTAGACATGAAGTTGGAGAACCATCAAAGGAAGAAACAAAAAATGAGGAAACTCATGATCCTCTTGAGAACCCAACCATTGAATAAAGGGAAGTATCTTATCCAAGAGAGTACAACTATGTCAAGGGTGGTGAGATTATAGGTGATTCATCCAAAGGGATAACAACTCGATCTTCTCTTAGAAATATTTGTATTATGTTTGCATTTATTTCATGCATAAGCCTAAGAATAAAGAAGCATTAAATGATGAACATTGGATTATGGTTATGCAAGAAGAATTAAATCAATTTGAGAGAAGTAAAGTATGGACATTAGTTGAAAGGCCTAGTAATAAATCAATTGTAGGTACTAGATAGGTATTTAGGAATAAGCTTGATGAGAGTGTAATATAGTGAGAAACAGGCTAGACTTGTTGCTCAGGGTACTCAAGAAGAGGGCATAGACTATGATGAAACATACGCTCCCGTAGCTAGGATGGAAGCAATTAGAATGTTAGCATTTGCATGTTTTCATGAATTTAAATTATATCAATGATGTTAAAAGTTCATTTTTAAATGGTTTTATAAAAGAAAGTGTATGTGGAACAACCTCCAGGTTTTGAAGATTCAAATTTCCAGATCATGTTCTTAAATTGACAAAAGCTCTTTATGGTTTAAAACAAGCTCCTAGAGCTTGGTATGAAAGATTGTCAAATTTTTTAATTGAAAAAGGTTTTTCAAAAGGAAAGGTTGACACTACATTGTTTTTAAAGCATAAAGGTAAAGATTTATTAGTAGTTCATATTTATGTTGATGATATAATATTTGGTTCTACTAATTATGTTCTTTGCCAAGAATTTTCTAAGCTAATGCAAAGTGAGTTTGAGATGAGCATGATGGGGGAGCTCTCATTTTTCTTGGGACTCCAAATCAAGCAAAGAAAAGATGGCATCTTCATTAATCAAGCTACGTCAAAGATATTCTCAGAAGTTTGGACTAAAATGGGAAACCTCATGACACTCCAATGAGCTCTTCAACAAAGCTTGACTTAGATGAAGTAGGTAAATGTGTAGATGTTAAATTATATAGGTCAATGATTGGCTCTTTACTTTATCTAACTGTAAGTAGACCGGACATTATGTTTAGTGTTTGCTTATGTGCTAGATTTCAATCATGTCCTAAGGAATCACATTTACTAGCTGTTAAGAGAATCTTTAGATACCTTAAGGACACTCCTAGTTTAGGACTTTGGTATCCTAGAGACTCTAGTTTTAGCTTGCATGCCTTCTCTGATGCGGATTATGGAGGATGTAAATTAGATAGGAAAAGCACCTCTGGTACTTGCCAATTCCTTGGAAATATGTTGATTTCTTGGTTTTCAAAGAAACAAAATTGTGTTGCATTATCTACCACTGAAGTGGAATATATTTCAGCCGGTAGTTGTTGTGCACAAGTTTTATGGATGAAACAACAACTTTTTGATTATGGAATTGAAGTAAGTACTATTCCTATCAAGTGTGACAATACTAGTGCTATTTGTCTCACTAAAAATCCCATACAACACTCTAGAACTAAACACATTGAAATTAGACACCACTTCATTAGAGACCATGTCACTAAGGAAGATGTAGTTCTAGAATTTGTTGATACTTTGCATCAATTAGCGGATATTTTTACAAAACCCTTAGATAAGGAAAGGTTTTGGACACTTAGGAGAGAATTAGGTTTAACTGACCTATCTTCACTTAGTGTTTAAATTAGTTCAGCACTTTTAATAAATACTGAAAAATGCTCATAATAGTAATTTTTGATTGCATTCATTGCTATTAGTTAGGGGGATTATGATTCTTGATGAAAAATTAATTTTATGTCAAATTGATTAAAGATTAATTTAATTGTTGAACATAATTATTTTTCAATATGAGTTGCCTATACCACTAGAAAGATTAATTTAGCATTTTGTGTGCTTAAAAATCAGATTTTAGCATTTTGGTGCAGAGGGAATCGATCCCCCCCATGAGGGAACCGATTCCCCCTTTGAAGGGGAACCGATTCCCCCCACAGGGGAATCGATACCCCCCTGGGGTTCTGTTAAAATCGGGCAGAACACCCCAAAATTCCCAAAACCCTTCTTCTATCTTCGAGCCGTTTCACACCCTCAAACACTCAAATCTCCATTCTTACCTCAAATCATTGATTTTAATCAGAATTCACTTCAAATATCATCTCCTAAACTTGCAATCATCATTAAAATCGTGCAAACAACATCTAAATCCCCTCATTTTCATCTTTCAAGGTAAATTTTTCTAAACTCTCTATTTCAATTTTGAACATAGGATTAGTTTTAATTAGTTCTAGGTTGAAATAGTGATCGGGCATTGATTGTTTAGTGATTAGAAACTAGATGTTACAACTAATTTCATCAAAAAACACAAGAATTTTCCAAAAATTTTAAATTATCGAAATTAAAAAAAAATTGTTGTTTTTCAAATTATTGTGTTTTGATTAAATTATGTTGTTGTTATGAAAACTATACATATATTGTTTCTCAAAACCATATTTTTCAAAAGTTTTTCAAAAACTTTGCCCATTAGGATTGATTTAGAGAACCTTGAAATATTGAGGACTCAATTGAGTTTTGGGATTAATTGAATTGCATACATTTGTTTTTAAAATTGCAGGTTATTCAATCTATTCTGATTTCCTTCACCATGTCTAATCCTAAACGTGCTAGGTATTCATCTAGTCGTTCTAGTCGTCAACCAAATCCACCTCCAAATCTTCCTCCTATTCCTCAAAATCCTAATCCAAATCTTGATCCTAACTTAACTATCCAAAATTCTTGTTTCAATCAACCAGGTCCTAAAGATTATCGTTATTGGTTTTACCATATTTTGACTCGTAATAAGATTAGGGAAGAACGTATCCCATCTTCAAGCTATGGTTGCTATTAACTTTAAATATCTCCCTATCTTGCACGAATGGAAATTTGATAAACTTTTCGAACTTGAACCCGTTGTCTATCATCAACTTGTTCGTATCTTCTATTGTAATGCCGTTTGTATCAAAAATCGTGACAAAACCAAAACCATAGGAGTACGTTCCTACCTCCTAGGTCAATATTTCCATCTTGATCCGGCTTACATAGCCAATGCCTTAGGCTTGGATAATGAAGGTTTATCAAATGAAAAACAAGTTTTAGGCTCACATATAACGAATGATAGTGCAAGTGTTCTAGATCTTCATGAGCGTTTTCTTCATCTTATGATCACTTGGTGGTTTCGACCATCCGGGGGTCGTTATTCTACTCTCAGAGCTTTAGATATTTGGTGGTTGCAATGTTTTGAACACAATATAAAAATAAACCTTTCCGAGATTATCTTTTCTGAGATTGTTGAAACAGTTAACCTAGTGCCAAATAAGAAACTTTGTTCTTCACTAGTTTACGGTTTTCCGAGATTATCTTTTCTGAGATTGTTGAAACAGTTAACCTAGTGCCAAATAAGAAACTTTGTTCTTCACTAGTTTACGGTTGTATCCTTAGTAATCTCTTTTCTAAAGCCGTCACAAGCTCCACTCGAAGCGGACGAAGATCCATAGTTTGAACAATTAATGGGATATCGATGAAACCGAAGATGAGCCTGAGCAACCCGATGAGCACGGACAACAATCGACTCAAATGCCCCATATTTTCAATCCTTTATGGAGACATTGATTTCGATATGCGACCATGGATTCGCGCTTTACATCTATAGAGTCCCATTTATCCACAATGGGAGCTCAACAATTAGAAATTCTCCGAGAGATGCGAACAAAACAACGCTTCAATGAAGACGTATTGATGCACTCTCACACGAGATGGCCGCTATACGAGCTCGTTTCCTCCTCCCGATCCTCCTACGGATGATTGATTCTATATTTTGCTTTGAACTCCAACTTATGTTTTAACATTTTGAATATTTTGGAATGTTTGAATTTGTGGATTGTGAATTTGTTTGGATTTATGGATGGTGTGAACTTATATGTTTGTGTGATTATTCATTATTGCATCATTTACTTCATTTTAGATATAGACCAATTTGCCATATCACATTAAATATGAATATTGATTATGAAACTAATGGCTAATGTTTCTCTTGCTTGTGATCTTAGCAGCTTATATTATATATATTAATTGGCTACTGATTTCAAAACCTTGTTTAAATCTTTAAAATGTCTTTTTGATTTAACAAAAAGGGGGAGAAGTAAAGTGTTTTAAATGATAAATGGGAGAAGTGTTAAAGTAAGGGGGATAATTTCAAAACTTGATTTCAAAATCTTAAAATTACTAAAAGTTTTGTTATATCAAAAAGGGGGAGATTGTTGAAAACATTTTGATATTTCGATATACAAATTAAGTTAATGAATTTTAATATTTTCCAAAATGATTTTCTAAGTATATTCGATAAAATTATTCGAATATCAAAACATTACTCCAAATATTTCAAAAATCATTTTTAATCCTTACTTAAGTGTAAAATTAAGTTTTAATCTTAAAACAATTTCAAAATAATCTTTCAAAGTATTTCGAACCATTTCAAAGCCAAAAATTCCAGATTGCTCAGAGGGAACCGATTCCCCCCCAAGGGGGTACCGATTCCCCCCTGAACGGTTTGGCTCCGAGATTTCTAGAATGCTCGGAGGGAACTGATTCCCCCATAGGGGGTACCGATTCCCCCCTGTTCAACAGTCGAAATATTTGAATTTTACACTTAGGGAACCGATTCCCTATGAGGGGGAACCGATTCCCCCCACGCTCCAAGCTGTTTTATTAATTGCTTTCACACTAAAATGGCTATATGATCTTCACTAATCATCCCCAACGTTCAGAATTGATTCAAGGTATATTTAAACAAGTTATGAAGTCCTTGATCAACAAGAAAATATAGAGAAACAAGAGAGAAAGCATCAAACACCAAGTTTGTGCAAATCAAGCCAATTTTCCTTTCAATATTCATTTTGCTTTCAAGAACACCATTTGTGCTCATTTGTAATTATCTTTGAGTGTTCTATTCTTGTTCTAGAATTGTGCAAACATCTTTCCTTGTAAGTTTGCAATTTGTAATATTCTCTTTGGGAAAGAGTGTTCTCAAGAATTGGGGTATATTCTTGAGGGTGTTGTAAGGTTATCTCTTTGGCCTCAAAAGAAAGAACAAATAGTGAATTTGTTGGAAAATCCTTAGTGTGGATAGCCAAGGTAGTGGACGTAGACTTTGATTGAGAAAGTCAAACCACTCTAAATCGTTGTGCAATTACTTTCAATTTTCTGCAAAAGCTTCCACCAAATTTTTAATTGCCAATTCACCCCCCTCTTGGCCAAATCCATCAATCGATTAACTCAACAGAATGTATACTCAACTGGTTAAGGATTAGTGGAGGTTTAGTATATCTATAAAAACTACTTGAAGATATGGAAGAATTGATAAAATTTTTCATTTCTCCAATTCTGTGACATGAATGAATTTTGATAACGAAATTCTTTTAAGGAGGTGAGAATTGTAATACCCCAATTTAGGGGCTAAATTTTAGAAATTATAAAGTGGTGAATTTAATTAGAATTTTGGAAGAAATTGAGGATTAAATTATAAAATCGTAAAGTTGGCAAATCGTTTTATAAAGTACAAAAAATTCAGTGACTAAACTCTTGGTTTACCTATTTTTTATGGGATGAATTATAAACCCCTTTGTCGTGCTCAGTTTCCAGATTGTTTCCAGTTTTCCTCTTCCTCTCAACCCTCCTTTCAACTCCGATATACTCGTCGCCCGACCTCTGATCGACGAATCGAAACCACCATCGTGTTCGTTGTCGACCGATGAACAAAAACCCTCAAACCTTTCATCGTGAATTATCGTCGTTCGTCGTTAATTTAAGTTGGAAGTATACTCAATTTTAACTCGATTTCCGTTAGTTTTTCGTCGATTCACGACGATCCGACCAACCATTTTCGACACCTCTCGTACCACCCTGTTCCTTGCATCGCTTTGAATCCACCGGTGTCCTCCGTTTCTCCGTCGGCGGTGGCGCATGTAGGTGTGAGAAAGTTAAAGTTTTCGATGTTTCGGAATCGACCTTTCCGTCGTTCAAAATTGTGAACAGAGCTTGGTAAGTGTCTCAAAATGCCTTAAAATAATTTTTAGGAATTTTTCGGGAATTTTTTCGACACCGTATCACTGTTCACGAGTCGCACGCGCCGCCACTGCGCGTAGGGGGTGCTAATTTTGTAATTAATTTATGTTACGGTGATATTTGTGTAAAACCCAAGTGTTAGTTTTGTAAATATTTTTATAAGGTGACTAATTTTGTAATTAATTTATGCTAGGGTGATATTTGTGTAAAATTGTTGACTGTTGACCGCGTTGACCAGAACTTTGATCGGGCGATGAACGGCCGTTGACTTTTTCTGGGAACACCTACCTTGACATTTTTCGACGTCATGAGTTTGATTCCGTAATCCGTTTTTCAAAATTCAGGCTTGAAAGCCTTGAAATTGCCAGTCAAACCCGTTGACTTTGACCAAAAAGTCAAAATTTTTAAAAAGTCATATTTTATATTTTTGATGTCTCAAATATGTTTTTGGGGTCTGTTTCGCCAAACTCGAACCCGACAAACTGTTTTTGACTGATTTATCACCCGATTTGATCCGTTTTTCGGAATTAACCTATGTTTTTTATGAAATTTCTATTGATATGTATCTGAAGAATTATTGGGCATTGAATTTCAAGATTGAGGGTGTTCGAATGGAATTTAATAGTCGATCTAGGGCTGTAAATGAGACGAGACATATCGCGAGCTACTCGAGATCGACTTCGTCACGGCTCGATAAATACTCGGATCGAATGGACTCGACTCGAATTCTTAACGAGCTGAAACGAGCTACTTGATACTCGACTCGAAAAGCTCGTGAGCAGCTCGAAAATATAATATATTATGAATTTATTTTTTTTAAAAAAAATTATTAATAATATTAATATTTATGTGTTGACTTTTTTTAAAATACAATAAGGTTTTCATGTATTTAAGATTCAGGTTCGAGTTTGTGGATTCAATCTTGTTAAGTTTAAGATTTTTTTTTCAATTTGAGCCTTTTGGAGCTGCTCACGAGCTTCAGTTCAGGATTTCGAGTTCGAGTCGAGCTTAAAAATTTTAAGCTTGCGAGTTTTCGAGTCGAGTCGAGCTCAGCAATACTCGAGCTTGACTCGGCTCGTTTACACCCCTAGGTCGATCAGTATGGCACAAAAATTGAGGTACTACTTTAATACCTCTTTATGCTTTATGGAACATGTGAATAATTGTAAATACATGAATAAGATAATGTTGGTCTCATTTGTGTAGTTAATTAATTTCTACATTCGATCCGAATATAGTAGAAATTTGGTAACTGATTATGGTTCAGATGAATTTTATAAGAAATTGAGAGATCACTGGAATTAAATTACAAGTTTTGTGTTTAGTAATAAAGAAATCAACCTTGATCTGTATCTTATAATTTATTTCATCAAAGGTTAAATGTCAAAGGTACTTGGATGGGAAATTATGAGAATACTCTGGTAGGGAAAAATTACAAAAATACCCTTATATTGTAATATGACAAGAATTGTCCCTGGAAGTTGGTTAATAACTTTGAAAAAACATATTGATCCGGTAAAATTACAGATGTGCATAAGAAATGTTAGTTTTTGCTTAGAAGATTTGGATAATTGGTTTTTAACCCCATGAGGGTTTGTGCAAGATGCTAGAAGGATGTTAAGGGAATCATTTCAAGATGAGAGAATGTTCGGGAAACCAATTAATCATAGGATCTCTAAATTATATTATTTTTGTTAAGAGTTAATATTGAAGTTATCTGGTTAAGAAATTACAAAAATACCCTTCAGAGGTAAAATATTCTGAGTTAACCCTGTATGAGAAAGTACTTTGAGAATTCACAATTAACTTGCTAAATTACAGATTTAATGGTTAAGATTCGTCTTTGTACAAAAAATTACTAATAACATGTTTGTAACTTCTAAGAAGGCAATTGACTTGAAAATCTCCGAGTTAAGAATAAATTATTGAGGGTGCTCTTTTGTCTGAATTGTTCAAAAGAACTGGAAAAGATGATAAGTTTGAATTTGAGAATAAGATTGGACGGAAGGAAATGATTATAATACATTGGATCTGTAAAATGACCAGAATACCCCTAGAATGCAAATGACTTAAGAATATCACCAAGCACATGAATGAATGCATATCCTTAAGTTTTGAAATGACATGAACATTAAGCACCAAAATGATCAAAATACCCTTATGGCCAAAAATAAGTAAATGTTTTGAATTCATTAAAGAATTCAAATAAATATGGATGTGGCATTGCTCAGAAAAAGTTATGGAAAACACCTTATGCGGGTCGGTCAATGATAATACTATGCTAGTACTTGAATGGCATATATACCACTTGAACGCGTGTTGATTTTCTCATGTTTGGATAAATGATAACTATGGAAGTAATTGGCTCAGCTCAACTCTTAAGCTCATTCGGTACTAAGAAGTGGATATTCGTGAGACAAATCAACCACGAATATCAGAATGATTATTATATGACTAAATTGAACTGAAAAAAGTACAATATTTATCCGAAATTCAGAAACGTCTGAATTACTCTGGAAATTATGAAGTAACCGGGATAGACATGATTGTTAAATGAACTAAGTTACCTCAATGACTGAGAATTAAATAAGTGATTTGGATGAATCTGAAAACATTATTGAACTTACATGATGAATTGTCCTTATGGATCATTAACCATGAATCAAGTACGTCTGTATTTCCTGATATCGTGTAAATGAAATAAAGACCATAGAAATATCTATTCAGCGGTGATTACGAAGATGATTTATGGACAAGAATTGTTAGTATTTAAGAGTGAATACCCCAGAAAGGTAATAAATTGACGGTTCGACATGCATTAATTCTGAGAGATTGTTCAGTTTGAATTGTTCGATAAACCGATCGATCAACATGGATTGTAAATGTCTGATTAGACTTGTTATTAATCAATTCTCCTCAATAGGACCTCTTTGTTGGATTTCGATCAAATTGCATAAGTTTTCTGTTATCCATACTGATGACTTCAAAATGTCTCTGAAAAATACTTGGATTCTCTAGTGTGTTCCTTATATTTTGATAAATTGTTTTATTGTTTTAACATGAGGTACACTAAAATCTATGGTTATTGTTTTATGGATGCAACGACTTATTGGTGATGGCTTATAGAATTGTATCAATGTATAAATTGTATCTTGGAGATACAGATTTGTAAAGTACAGCTCTGATCAAGTTGGAAAATTTTTATGGACCTAATGTGACTCTTAGGTAGGCTCTGCGGCCCTGAGATCATTCTCGGGTAGGCCCTGCGACCCTAAGATGTGTTCTTAGGTAGGCCCCGAACTTTCTTAGGTAAGCTCTCAGGCCCTAAGATGTTCCCTTAGGTTAATTCTTTATACGATTATTTTAAACTACGAGTTCAAAAAACTCCACTACACTATGATTTATGAGATTTACTAAACTAACATTTGATTAGTGTACCTATTATGATTTTATTGTACTGTTGGAACACACTAGACATCCTAGTCGATCTCCTGAAAACGTGATACTATGAATGCTTCCTATGAACTGAGATACTCATGGCTTTTATTCGATGAACTACCAGTGGAACCCCAGATTATTCTGAACATCGGTATACGTCTGTTCAATAAAGAAATTATATGGCTTTCCATTTATCTGCATGTCATGTAGCATCATCTGGTAGTTTTGTATTACTGAGCTTTCCAAAGCTCATTCTATTACTCACCATGACAGGTTAAAAGGATTGTACCAGTGTAGCTATCGATTTCAGTAAGGGAGTTCTTTCCTCATTGCTTGCAGAGTATAGTACATGTGTTAGGGGGCATGTAATTGTATTTTTTTTTATACGAGTCTGAAAGTTTGTTTTATTTCTGACTGGTAGTTTTGTATTACTGAGCTTTCCAAAGCTCATTCTATTACTCACCATGACAGGTTAAAAGGATTGTACCAGTGTAGCTATCGATTTCAGTAAGGGAGTTCTTTCCTCATTGCTTGCAGAGTATAGTACATGTGATTAGGGGGCATGTAATTGTATTTTTTTTATATACGAGTCTGAAAGTTTGTTTTATTTCTGAATGCTGATAAAGCAATTATGAGTTACATGTTTTAAATAAAGTTTTAAATTTTCCGCTATTTTTACGGTGGGTCGCTCCGGTGGCCCTAATGTGACACTCCAGATCGGATCGGGTTACCCGCATCGGTCTGAGGGGGTTACACCCATTATTTCATTTTTTGTATTTAGTATATTTATGGTTCATAAAACCAAACAATTAATTTCATAATTTTATTTTTAATTATTCAGCAGTTTTAAGTATATATAAAATTAAAAAAATACAATATATAAATAGATTTATGTCATATACATATATAAGTGCATGATCTGTTTATACTCAATGTAAAACTAATTGCTTTACATTAAATTCAACATTTTCTATATTTTTAAAATAAATTCAATATTTTTTCAAACTAAATTCAATATTTTTTCTTACTTGTTTTTATAATTAAAAATAAGTTTAATGATATAAAAATATTAAATTTATTTTTATTTTAAATCTTACATTAAATACAGTTTAAATTTTATAAATATTTTATTATAAAATAATATTATATTTATTTAACTGATTTATGTTCTCTTATTTGATAAATTCTCTAGGTTCGAAACTTCATTTAAATAGTTTAATTTTTTAGGGATGAAATTAAAATATTCAAAAGTTTAAGGACCTAATGTGACTCTTAGGTAGGCTCTGCGACCCTAAGATGTGTTCTTAGGTAGGCCCCAAACTTTCTTAGGTAAGCTCTCAGGCCCTAAGATGTTCCCTTAGGTTAATTCTTTATACGATGATTTTAAACTACGAGTTCAAAAAACTCCACTACAGTTTAAATTATTAGTATTACTTAATCGTGGTGGATCCTTTTATCATACCTAAACCCTAAATCCGAGCCCCAAACCCAGACCAAAAAGCTCACCCACTACCCCTAGTCTCTTCCAGCATGTGTGGTGTGTGATAGGGATCCAACCCAAGCCCAGTCTCTTTGGATTCATTTTTCATAGTTTCTTATAGCTTCGACTATAGATGATTTCTTGAGGTCATGTCCTTCTTTTAGAGCCCATGGGGCGTATAGGGGGAGGGCTCGACAGAGTGGTGACAAGGAGACTAGACTTAGAGTTTGCTCGTTGAATGTAGGCACATTAAATGCTAGGCTGCTGGAGCTGACCGACGCACTTAATAATAGGAAAATAGATTTTGCATGTATTCAGGAGACTAGGTGGAAAGGGGCTCGCGCCAGAGAGTGTAATGGGTACAAGTTGTGGTATTCAGGCGTAGATAACGCTAGAAATGGGGTGGGTATCTTGGTATCCTCTAGGCTCAAGGAAAATGTAGTTGAAGTTTGTAGATACCGGGATAGGATCATGATGCTTAAGGTTATTATAGAAGAGGAAGTGGTGAATGTCCTTTCAGTGTACACCCCACTTGTTGGCCTAGGGGAAGGGGGAGAAACGTTGCTTCTGGGATCAGTTAGATGATGTACTTAGGAGCATTCTGGAGGACCAAAGAGTTTTCATAGGGGGAGACTTCAATGGCCATATAGGTAGTACAACCGACGGGTATGACGGTGTTCATGGGGGTTTCGGTTATGGTAGCAGGAACGATGAGGGGCGTACGTTGCTTGAATTTGCTACTGCTCACGATTTGGTGGTCACTAACTCCTTATTTAATAAGAGAGATGCGAACTTGATTACGTTTCATAGCGGGGGACATTGTACCCAAATCGACTACATCTTGGTTCGAAATCGGGATCGATGGGCTTGCATTGACTGTAAGGTGTCCCCTGAAGAGGCATGTGCATCGCAACACAAATTGTTGGTTTTGGTGTTCCGCGTACCGCACGGGAGAAAACTCTTAGGAGGGCTAAACTAGGTAAACCTATGATCCTTTGGAAGAAGTTACATGGAGCGACATCTGATGACTTTAGGAGTAAGCTTTTGTCTAATACAGGTTTTGGAACTACAAACTCAAATAATACAGATTTGTTATGGAAAAATATGGAAAATTCCATCAGAGATGTGGGCAAAAACACCCTGGGGTTGTCGACAGGGAAGGCCAAGGAACATAAAGAATTGTGGTGGTGGAACGACGAAGTCCAAACTAAGGTGAAGACAAAGCAAACTTGCTTCAAGGAGTTTTTGCAATGCAATGACGACGAAGAAAGGTCGAGAGCTAAACAAAGATACAAGGAGGCAAAGCGGGAAGCCAAGAAAACGGTGGCTAAAGCAAAGGATAAGGCATACGAGGAAATGTACAAGAGATTAGACACCAAGGAATGACAAAACGGCATCTTTAGGCTTGCAAAATCTAGGGAGAATAGGAAAAAGGATCTAGGTAGCATTAGATTTATTAAGGACAACAATGGTGTTCTTATAGCGAAAGATCATAATATTAAGAGGATGAAACGAGACTTGATCTCATTTGGGTTCTCTCTAAATGTGCAAACCTTAGCTTTCTTCAAAGACCAAATTCGCTAACACAACGTTTACCTTCTCTCCAAGTATGCCTAAGATTCGAAATTCATCCTTCCTTTCAATGATTGCTTTAAGCATTAGGTCTAGGGGTGTAAACGAGCCAAGTCAAACTCAAATATTATTGAGCTCGACTCAAACTCAAAAACTTTTATAGTAAACTCGACCCGATTCAAAAACTCACGAGCTAAAAATTATCAAACTCAACTCAAACTCGAAATATAATATTAAAACTCAACTCGAACTCGAAAAGGCTCGAACTCAAAAAAATTTCAAGAACTCGATTAAAACTCAATACTCAAACTCGATTGAAGCTCAATTTTAAACTCGTTTCAAGCTCGATTTTAAGCTTTATTCAAGCTCAATTGTTTACCAAACAGGCCGAGAAATGTAAGTTTTGAACTGCACAAGCCCGCTTCTTTTATAGGTAGCTTGTCCTGTCATCTTATAGTATCTGGACGATGTGGGATATTGTTGAGACTTGAGAGCACTACCTGTTCGAGAACTTCAGAGCCTTCATCTTCATCCTCAAACTTAAACACGAAAAACGCATGCCCATTGTTCAAATCCCGATCAAACAACCAGTTATACACGTCCCACGAGATTTGAATCGAGACCCCATCGACTTGAATCTTCTTGTTGCCTCTAAATTTCCATTTCAGCAGCTTTATTTGCAATACCCTTTCCTTGTCGATGCGGAAACAAAGCTCTGCAAATCCTGAAGAAGGCAAGTTTTCAAAGTCTGTTAACTTTTTCTTTAAAGCCTTATTTCTTTCATCGTTCCTTTCAACTCTATATTGATCATAATTGTTTTGTTACATCAATTACCGCACAGATGCTAATAGTTCAAACATTGAGATCCCGGAAAAGGGAAGCCAAACATCAACCTCCACTGGGTATGTGTTGCCGTGTGTGTTCCTATATATGGGGGCATATATGCATACATGCATACATGCATTGATTTTTTTTTTACAATATTCTCCCTGTTGGGAGATTCCAATATTTCATTGTTTTATTGAACTGCTGATATAGGTGTTTGCATGATTACTGCAGGGATATTAATTCGTCTTTGATTTTATCTGATGTTGACTTTTCATTAGAAGGGGGTGAAACAACCTTGGTGCGTATTTTACAGGAATACTCGAATAATTTACAGATATTTTACATTTATCTATGAATTCAGGGTGGTATATCAGTGCAGGAGGAAACATTATTATCATGGCATCATGAAATATCGCACTCTACGCATGCATTATAATTTGCAGGTAAGTCCTTGAATAGGAGAGGGATGTTTCTTAGTTTGATTCTTTTACCTAGCTTTTGTTATATTATCACCATTGGATAGGAGATGAGGTTCAAGACTTTATAACATTGGGGATTTAAAGGAGACCGTATTCAAGGGGTTGCTTTGGGGGACTGAAATGTTAATTTTCCATTTCTTTCACATGATTTTTGAGAAATTTCAATTTATTATTCAGTATGATAAAATGGAAAGTAATCCAAAATAATGTTGACTAAACATATTAATAATTTCCAAGTTTGACCAAACCAAATTACTATTCATATATAACAATAGTGATATATATGTTAATTATATTTACGTTCTTATATTTACTTCTTCTTTTTAGTTTTTATTAATTTTGTTCATATGACACATTCTTTTGTTTTTATGGTACATTTTCGGTCATTTGATAGTTTTTTCGTTAAATTTTTTCAATGTTGAATTTGACGTTACCTCGACTGATCAATATACGTCCTAAATATTTTTAATCATTTAACAATGAATATTCAATCACTATTACAGTTGTTGATGCTCAAACACATGTGAAGCCAATCGATAATTTAAGAATCATATTATGATATTAATGTATTAACACAAACATTTATGTGCATAACTTAACCCATATCACATAATCGGATTAATGGTTTAGAATTTAGGGTTTAGGGTTTATAATTTAAGGTTTATTATTTATGTTTAAGGTTTAGGGTTTAGGATTTAAGGTTCATTACAAAGACATTAATTAATCGATTTTGTACCGATTTATGAGGTAAGTACAATATAATATCTTGATATTAAATGCTCAAACCCTTGATATTTATGATATTTGAACCCGAAACCTCAAAATATAACAACAATTTAAAAAATTAGTTATTAAAAATATTATCTTTAAACATATATTAAATATTTGTCATTAGATAAATAATTTTTATTAATTTAAAATAAATATAAGAATATTTATTCAAAAATAATTTTTAACCATTTTAAAATTTTCTATTGTTTGGCTTTTTTTCTTATTTTTTATTTTATTTTTCTACGTTGTCAAGTACTTGTGCAATAAAAAGTTTAAAAAATAAAAAAATCAACCAAACACGTATAATCTAATATGTGCTTAATTAAATGAGCTTTTATTTTCCTTTTAGTAATATACAATGTAACAATTGGACTTGGACTGGTTAATTAAAAAAAATAAAATTTGAGGGTAGTTGTATTATAGAATTTTTAATACATTTTTAAAATTTTATAATTATCAATATTGTATTTTTAATATATTTTTAATAATGTAATTTTTAAAAATCTAAAATTATAATATAACATTTTTCGAGCTGCTCACGAGTTTTTCAAGTCGAATATCGAATAACTCATTTCGACTCGTTAAGAACTCGAGTCGAGCTCGAGCTCGAGTCCATTCGATCCGAATATTTATCGAGCCTTGATCGAGTCGATCTCGAGTAGCTCGTAATCTGTCTCGTCTCATTACAGCCCTAATTAGGTCAAGTGTCAATTGTGGCACGTGCCAACCCCTGATTGAAGGATTAATTTATTAAATTAAATTAAAATTAAGATCATATTGATTAAATATATAAGTATTGAGGATCAAATATGTAATTATACCAATTTTGTTAACAACAACATCAACTCTTCTATTACATGTTCTTTCTATTACATGTTCTACTGTATATGGCTTGATTAAAACCACTTAAATAATTATGCGGTCATATTGATAAAATTAAAAGTATGGTGATCATATCAACACCAGACCCATAGTATGGTGCTCTTTTGAGTAATTGACCCTAATCTTTATGCTATAAGATTTATTATCTAAATACAACTAATTACCAAATAATCTTAAATATAAATACAAAAGTTAAAAACGTGGGTGCTCTCCAACAAATATAGATTCTCAACTCGTTCCTAAATCTATAGGAAATTACTAATATCAAGTAACCTGATTTTATCATAGCCTTAAACAAGGACTTATATGAACTCGAACATTCTCCCTGCTGCTGCTTTTGGCCTTGTATGAACTCAAGAAAAGAAATTGTTGCACTTTTGGTTGAGGCATTTCATCAAACATTATGTCCCTAAACATACCACTTTCTCTCTGAAGAACCGTTAGATTGTTATTTCAGACCATCAGCATATAATGATAAAACCATCCTTGCTTTAATTCAGAAATTAATAAGAGGAAAAAGAATGTGTATTTCAAGCATTCTTCACTGCGTGGTCACGCTCTTTGCAAGATTCCGAGGCTGGTCGACATTGTATCCCCTTAACACGGTGAGATGATATGCCAGTAACTGCACCAAAAATGCAAAGGATGATTATCCAGTAAATTGCTAATTTCATGATAAGAAGCAAGCTAAAATAATTATGAAAAGGATACCTGAAATGGAACTATGTTAACCACAGGTTGAAGACAGTCCTCAACCTGAGGAACTTCAATTACTCGACAACCGCCTCCAGGACACACTGATGCAGCATCTCCTTTTGAACACATTACTATCAAGCGCCCTTTGCGGGCACGTAGTTGCTGAATAACCGACTGCTGCTTGCTATTAGAAGTCAGAAGATGTAAGTGCCAAGCAATGGAAAGCAATAAAATAACATAATTTCTCAAAAACCAAACCAACCTGAAGCAAGCATCACGAGTAGCAATCACAACAATGGGGAGATATTCGTCAACTAGTGCCAATGGACCATGCTTCATTTCACCGGCAAGTATCCCCTCACTATGCATAAGTGCAACTTCCTTCACTTTTAGAGCACCTTCCAAAGCAGTTGCATAATTGTATCCTCTCCCGAAGACGAGAAGTGACTGTTCAGCGATCAATAGTTTCGCAAGATCTTTCATTTCCTGGTCAAGCTTCAGTACCTCCCTGATTTTATCTGTGAAAGTCAAGAAAAAAAAAGTGAAAAGGGGGGAAATTTTTAGAATATATATAAAAAAAGGGAACAAGGTTTTAGACTAACTTGGCAGGTCGAATAGACCATCTATTATAGCCTCCCTTCTCTCTTGTTTAGAAATTGTGTCAGCTCCAATTGCCAAAGCTAACATGGCCATCACCATTATTTGACTCGTATATGCCTATTAATAACAGCGTGTGTTTTTTTAACTGAAAAAACAAAAGGACAAAGATTCCTTGATCCTGTATTTACCTTGGTACTGGCTACACCAATTTCACAACCAGCATTTATATGAACACCACAGTGTGTATTCCGAGCTATTACACTTCCAACAGTATTCGTGATGCCAACACATAACGCACCATTCTCCAAAGCATATTCCAGAGCTAGCAATGTATCAGCTGTTTCACCAGATTGACTAACAAAAACTACTGTATCCTCTCTGTATATAAGACCTTGCCGATCCAACAGATCACTAGCAATTTCCATTGTAACAGGTACCCCTATTTTTCCACATAAATCAAATAAACAAGTTGAGAATGAAAATAAGAAATTTTAATGTGTACAGAATTATATTTCCCAGACAAATAGCAGTTACCAGATAGTTCTTCCATGATGGGTCTAGCAGCTAAAGCAGCATTGTAACTTGTACCACAACCAATAAATACAATCCTTCGGCTTCGCCTAATTGTTTTAAGGTGATCCTTCAGTCCACCCAAAAGAACAGTCTTAGCCTTGCAGGAACCTCCACGTAGAAGCCTTCCTCTCATGGTAGTTGTTAGAGATTCTGGCTGTTCATGAATTTCTTTCTGCATATAATGCTTGTATTTTCCCTTATTTATTTGTTCAACCTCCATCTCAAGAATAGATAATGCACGTTGCACTGATGCAGGCCTAGCAGAACGACTGTCTCCGTTTCTTCCTTTGTCATTATTAAACTTTAGGATAGATACACCTCCTTCCTGAAGAAGGCAAGTAACATGAGGTGAAAATAAGAATTAATGGACCGTCACTTTAAAAAACTAATCAACATGGAAAACAAAAAAGTAGTATATGTCATGAGTTAACTATAATTCCATTTCTGCATATAATGATTGTATTTTCCCTTATTTATCCTATCTAAAGTAAAGATAAGGATGTGTTTTCGTCTAGTAAATCTCTATGTACTCAACCTAAGTACTCACTTTTCCAAATATACAATTTATCATCAGAATATTAAGAGAATAAATCAGAATTCTCTTTTCCAAAATACTTACTCTTTACATATATCATGACATAGGCGGCTTCGATTGGATGTTCGATTGGAATCTTTCCAATGGAGTATCTTGGACTTCCCCTTAGTTCGACGAAGAATTCGATTACTTTGTGGGAACCAATAATCCAGAGATGTTGCCAGAAATTGACGGGTTGGAAAGCAAATACTCTCTCTCCTGCAGGGAGGGTTGTGTAGGTGAAGTCGGCTTTAAGCGCTTTGTCAATTTATTTTATGTCGATGTTTAGAATGTCGAATAAGGTTCTGAGAAAACTGAATTCTATTCTGGCAAACTTCTTATGGGGGGTTTATCTCAGAAAAATAGTATCCATTGGGTTTATTGGCTGACAGTGTGTTGACCTAAAGTTCAAGGGGGTTTGGGTCTCATTGATTTAAACCTTATGAATAGGGCTCTCCTAGGGAAATGGCCATGGAAGTTTGCTACGGAATAGGAGTCTTGGAGGAAGAACTTGATGTGTTGCAAGTATAAATTGGATAATAGAACAATTTTGATGGATAATGTGATACCCTATAAGTCATATATGATTTGGAGGGGAGTTGTTAAAAACTGCTGGGCGAATGATGCTTTTGGACACTATTTTCGTAATCATTTTCAAATACGATTCGAAAAGGGTAATGATATTTTGTTTTGGTATGAAAGGTGGATTTGCAATGTCCCACTTAGGTTGAAGTTTCCTAGGTTGTTTTCTCTTTCCGTTAATAAAGGAAAAATCTCTGAGTTTGGTTTTTTTAATACGGGGACTGGTGTTGGGATATTCAGTTGAGAAGGAATTTATTGGACTGGGAAATCGAGCAGTGGGTTGAGCTTTTATCTTTATTAAGCAATGCTAGTATTCAGAATGATGCGAATGATCAATGTGTGAGGACGGGGAATGGGGAGGGCGCTTATTCGGTCAAATCATGCGTCAAATTACTGTTAAGAGGGTCTGTTGTGGATCCGATTTGGTCAAGGATGGTTTGGATCGATTATACTACCTCAAGAGTGGAGGTGTTTATGTGGCAAGTTTTGCATCAAAAATTGGCTATTAAATCTGAACTTATCAAGCGTGGTTGGAAGTGGGATAGATAACATTTTATGCCCTCTTTGTGATTTGCATCCAGAGACGGTTTCTCATCTTTTTTTTTCTTGTTCTATTGCGTAGGGCTTATGGGTGAGTTTCTTAAGGTTGTGGAATCTAACATCGGTCTTTCCTGAGAAACCTAATGTCTTCTTATCTTCTTGGGGAAGCCTAGTTCCTAAGTTTATTATTTGGAATTTTATTCGGGAGCTGTCGTGTGGTCAGTATGGAAGTGTCGAAACCAATTGGTTTTCGAGAAAGGAAGTCTTGATCTTACACATTTGTTCTTTATTTATAGATATAGAGTAACTGCGTGGTTTTCGACGAAATTTCTTAATTTTCCAGTTCTCTTAGATTGCCTTGTTAGTGACCCGAAGTTGGTTGATTCAAGTAATCCGTCCATGAAGGTAAGCTCCTCATAGGTCTCGTGGAGTCCACCACCCCCGGGTTTCTTTAAAATTAATGTGGATGGGGCAGTGAGAAGTAATTGGAAAAGCATTGGAATTGGTGGAATTCATAGAGATGCAGAAAGCAAGCTGCCGAATTCCTTCTCGGCATCTACTGGTCCAAGTCCGCCTATTTTAGCTGAGTTGAAGGCCATTCAAGCTGGTTTAGCTATGTTTTTGGAGTCAGAGTGATGTGGAAAGGGTCGGTTAATTATAGAGACTGATTCTGCAATTGCAGTGATGTGGATTAAGACTCTGGGAGGGTACCCTACCGTGTTTTCCCAGCTAGTTAAGGAAATTGTCAGTGTTGTATTGGAGTATAGTGTTATTATTAGGTTTGTAAAAAGGTTGTGAATAGGGAGGATGATAGTTTGGCAAGTCGGGTATAGGGTAATTTTTTGTAACCTTTTGTTTGGTTGATGTGTTTGTATAGATGATTGAGGTTAAGTTGGTGGGTGATGTTTGTAATATCCTGTTGTTGTATGAAGTGTAATTTCTTTTTAGTAATAAAATTTTGTGGCACTCTTTTCCTCCTTCCAATGTCCGTTGTGGTACTTATGTAGCGCGGCGGTTATGAAGGGAGCATTTAACGAGGCCACGTTTCTTATAAAAAAAAAGTCAGTCTCCCAGTGACTCGATCCGTAACCCAAGACCATAACATCTGGTTTAAATCTCCAGGCATAACTATTAGCCATAAAACAAGTCATTTCAATGTTAAGGCTTTTCAACAGAAGGTGGTTTTTAAGTCTTATGTTTTTGTGGGAAGGTATTAAGTTTGTTGTTAGGGGTGACAGTGTATTATTCTTCAGATTAATAAAATTATAGGCACTCTTTTCCTCCTTCCTTGTCCTTCATGTTATTTTCGTAACATGGAGGGTAAGAAGGGGGTTTTTAATGAGGCCTAATCTTCTATAAAAAAAAAGTCATTTCAATGTTTTTGGATATGGAGATTAGTAAAAATAATAGGCTGATTGTAGAGTGTGATTGTATAATCGCCTTGGATTGGGTGAAAGATCCTCTATTAAGTCTTGGCACTTTCTTGGAGCTGGTTAGAGAGATTGAAGTTGTCGTTAGGGAAAGGGCAATAGTTCTTCGTCATATAAAGAGGAGTGTGAATGCTAAAGTTGATGAATTAGCGAACCAAGGGATAGGGTAAAAGGGTCGTGCATATAGGAGTCTGGTTGTCTTTTGGGAATTAGGAAGGAGTGTGTTAAATTTTTCGTGATGGGCTTTTATATGTAAGGCGTACTTGTACTAGAACCTTTGTAATCGGTTTATTGTTGGAATAAAATCAGAGGTACTCTTTTCCTCCTTCCGCTACTTGTCGAAATACTCTCGCAGCGTTCCGAGAAGTATGAAGTATAAAGGGGGTTTTTAACGAGACCTCCAATTCTTATAAAGAAAAAAAAAACATCTGGTGTGCTTTCTATGTAAAAGGGGAAAATGTCTACCTAAATATGTTCACAATCATAACCCATGTATCTCAAACATTCCAATAAAAATTAAAGAAGATTATAGTCTTATAACTATAAAATTATCAGTCGGATTCTACATAGAATTTATTCTTGTAAGACATACATGTTATAAAAATGTAGGATAGAAACAGGGGGCAAACGAGGGATAAAACCGAAATATATATATATATATATATTTGTAGAAAATAATTGAAAAATAGAGCATGAAAGTTTTGTAATATACCAAGTTCACCATCCTCGATGACAAGAACTTTCTTTGTGTGTTCAACAATTGCATTTGCATCACTTGATAGAAAAAGTTCCTTGGGATTGCTATTTTGTAAGAGAAATTTAGCATCATGGAATGCTGATCCATTGCAGACATCATCATTTTCCTGAGAGAGCAATTTTATAAATAAAAAACACATCAATCTGACAGATAAAGTAATATGCAACCAAAAATAATTAAAAAGTCTATGCACTGAATCTGTAACCTTGTACCCTTTATACGTAAAACCATAACCCATTAAAAGTACAAATAGTAAATGGTAAAAGTGAGAAAGCTAAACCCTTATAAATGCTTGCACTGTAGCAAGATTTTTTTTATGTACTTTAGCAGAAGAGTTGAGAAAAGAAATTGCACAGTATAATACAGACACCTCTTAGGAAAAAACCTCCACATGAAGGAAGATAATCATGCTTCCCTATATTTCTCATTTGTACCAAATTGTTAGCCATTGACACATAAAATCTGTTCCTACAGCTGGTAAGGTTGGATCAAAATACCATGAAGAGGGAAAGCATAAAATCCAATCCATCAAAATACTATCAAGAGTGAAAGCATAACATTCAATCCTTCAAACTTCTTTACAGATGGACCTTTCAACTGCTATAACCCAAAGATAAAGATGCTAGTAGCCACATACTTGAACACCACACCATTAGTCCAAAAGCTAGGTACATGAACCTGGAGCTTAATCCAAATGGTTCACTCATTTCCCTTGGGAGGCAAATTTCAGCAAGTGTGGATTTGATCCCTAACACCTCCAAATTTCCCTTCCCAAAGGACCCGAAACCGTGGTCTCCAATGTAACAAAAAAGAAAAAGAAAAAAAAAGAACTATTTACTTTTAAATTTAAATATGGTAAGTGGCAAAAAGATTTCAAATCAGTCTTTTTTGTATTCTCTCGCAAAGAGTAAGGGCATCTTTTTTTTTTATAAAAGTTGGAGGTCACATTAAAAACTCCTTTCGTATTCTTCCACATACTAAGAAGTATGTTGAAGAACATTAGAAGGAAGAAAAGAGTGCCTCATAATTTATTAAATAGAACACCAAGTACATGTGAAAACACCGAATAGCCTCATAAGGGAATATACAACATTACAAAAAACCATAACACCTAAAAATCTCCCATCGTCAACAAAAAGGCCCCAAAGACAATAACTCGATTTCTAAAATACATCTCAAGAAAAAGGAAGAAAAACAACGTAAAAGAACATAACAGAACAAAAAACCAACACTTGCTATCATTAAAACTAAAAGAAACGCCTCTGAATCGAGCTCCTGAACAGTTACGATCCAATTGAATGAACAAGTTCTAATGAAATATCGCAATCTTCAGGGACCCAAGAATTTGGTTTAAAGAAATGATCAATTTCTTGCACCATGATTTTTGAACAAATTAGCACCGACCTTCAACTCCAACAACTCATCAATTCTTACTTGAGCCTTTGTGAGTATTTGAATTTTTGCCCGATCAAAAGACGATGGAAACTCACAGCTGTTGTCGATTGCTAATAATTTGCCCCACTTAGCTACAATGTTTTTGAAAGTATCCCAATTCCAAGCGTGAAAATGAACTCCTTTGCAAACAAACCACACGCGGCGGCACTCCACCACCAGACTCTCTGACCAAGCTTTAACTCTGGAAAACCATTTTGCAAGAGTCTCTTATGTATCATTCTTCACACTGCTCAACGAATCAGAGTCTTCAAAAACCATTAGAACTACATTTCCAGCAGCTCTCATTAGCGTGAAACCAGCGAGTCCTTTGGCTTGCATTTGGTTAGCAAGATTATCGATTTTGATGAAGTTCTTGCACCAGCCCACAAGACAGTTACTCAACACGTGAAGTTTATCTTCGTCCACAACACCCTCAACTTCACCGTGTTTTATTCCTCGAACCAACTTCCATCCCAGACTTACGTTGAACAACCGTCAAGTACTTTCTCCAATAAAACTGTCGAGGATTATATTTAGCCAAAGAAACTCTAATTTTGCTGCCGTAAATATGAGCACCATTCATCTTTGATATCGCTTTCCTTGCTTCTTCAATTGTTGCATAGCGAATGAACCCAAAACGAGCCCCTCTAGAATTTCTTTTGTTAGGAATGAAGGCATCAATTACATGACTGTGAGTACAAAATAAAGATCTCAGTCTCTTCCAATGGATCTTCTCTGGTAGGTTTTCAATGAATAACGTAAAGCATCCACTTCTGTACCCATTACTAGCATTTGTATGGCCTTCCTTCCACCAATCTTTTGATTCGATTATCCCATAATTCCATTGTTGTGAAGGTGGCAAACCTGCAGCCTAAATTTATAATCCGCCTTTTTGTTGGCCAAAAAATTCTCATTTTTCTGGTCAAAAAAGTCTCATTTTTTGCCGACGACACGTCCAAACGGGATTTCATATACTTGTCCTCACTCGACCTCGACTTCACCTTAACACCTCCCATTCTACTACCTTGATAATTTCCGGATGTAGAAGCACTTGTCGATTACTTCTGATTACCACCAGAACCACCATTGACAGTTTCCTTCACCAACATCTGGGTTCTTCTATACACGGCCCTCAGCAAGAGCTTGCATACGATCACAGTAAATACTCGCAGCAGTAGTGTTATACTTGGTACCGATATCTTGTATGAATGACACGATTAGTAATGGCCAGTTCAACTAAATGTTGCACAACTGAAAAGAAAAATATGTTAGAAAAGAGGATATATATGAGAATTTGTGCTAGATGTAAGGAATAAAGAGATAAAATAACAAAAGGTGCATAAAGGAAAATGCCAAGGTTGCCGCAACTGAGGGAAAAAATTGAAAACAGAAACATCTTTAAGATAGTTTGGATAAGTAGAGGGAACCCTACACATGCCAATTTGTGCAGATATTATTTAATTAGTTCTAATGAGAATAAATTTCAATAGTCAGGATGAATAGGGATTACTCTTACGACATTTATCTTCTAAAACTCTTTTTTCCTTTTTTAAGGACATAGAAAAAGAAATGTATTCTTACATCTTTTTTTTATAGGAATGGTAGGCCTCGTTAAAAAACCCCTTCATGATTAATGGAACACAAGGTGCTCCTTAATCAGCGGAATAAGGAAAAAAGTGCCTAAAAATTCATTGATAACCGCAAGTTACATAAAACTTAAAAACAACCATACAGTCTCCCTTTACAAATAACCAACCCAAAGCCTAAATGATAACCTAACCAAACCAAAACAGAGTATCTAGCCAATACCAACCTTTGCTAAACTATCAACCTTGACATTGGCTGACCTAGCAACCCATCTAATAATACCATTCAAACCTCTAAACTTAGCAACAATATATGTCACTAAGTCTATGTAGACATAAGGACAACGATCGTTGTTCTTAACCCAATCCACTGCTAATTTACTGTCAAATTCAACGATTAAACGTTCCTTAAAACGCTGCTGAATCGAAGCAAAATAGGATAAGCCCTTCTTAATTGCCTTAAGTTCTATCAAAATAGGAGGACCTGGACCAGCAGCCTCTTGGAAATAACCCACCACTGAGCCATCCTCAACTCTTAGAATGCCCCCAACACCACTTTTCCTCCAATCTGCAGTCACAGCCGCATCCACATTCAACTTTATAAAGCCCTTTGGAGGATGAGACCAAAACACAATTTTGATGATATGAGAGCTTGAATAAGAGCAACAATCCCCAAGTGATGGATCACTAATGAGAGAGTCCTTAGGAATAGATACATCCTTGAAGTTAGCTAAGAACCAAGTAGCCAACCTGCATCTTGCCATAAAAAATAGATCAATCTGATATAACCTCCCCCCATCGAACACAATGGCATTCCTACATTTCCAAATTGTCCATAAAACCACTCCAGGAATACATTGAAAAGTAAAAATGGTTCCTCATATAGTGAGCACATTTCCAAATACATATAAAACTTTTGTTAACCCTTTATTTAGTTCATTAAAAAGGCATATTTATGCTACTTGTATGCAATCCAAAATAGCTAAAATGAATTTGAAGAGAAGTCCTTTACATAAAAAAATTCATCAATAAAAATGACATCTTAACTGATAATTTTAACCAAAATAATTGTTGATGATTAAGAGTTTGCTTGAATAATCCGAATACAACCTGTAAACTTATCAATAAATGTAAGTATTAAAATCCGTTCTTTTAATGACGTGAAAAAGAAACAGAAATATTTATAGTTTGGGCATAATTTTTATTTGAAAGCAAGCATGTAAGTCGTCGTCATTTAAGTTATTGCCATTGTTACATATTCCAAAAAATTCTTCTTTTCATCTTTCACTTCTCTCCTTTTTTCCCTATTTTTTTATTATTTCTTTCCTTTTTTTCTTTCACCAATTTGAATTTACTATCATTACTAAAATTATCATTAAGATGAATGGCATTTTCACGAGGTTTCTTTGGGATGGTTCGTCGACAAAGAAGGGGATCCACTAGATCAGTTGGAGTGATGTATGCAAACCGATAGATCACGGAGGTTTTAAGGATAGTGGACTAAGCGGAAAAACTTTGGTTTCCTTGACAAATGGTGTTGGAGATTCGATAATGAGTCACAGCGCCCATGGAAACAAATTATTGCTGCAAAATATAACATTGGCCCCTCCGATATTTTGCTTCCTAACCATCAACCGAACATGGTCTCTTGGATGTGGCACGGTATCCTCAACATTTTCTCTGGGGTCGGTGAGGATTTGAGCTTGAGTGAGTATTTCCAACTGCAAGAAGGGGATGGCAGAGCAATTAAATTTTGGCATGATAGATGGATCGACAATCATCCTTTTAAGGACACTTTTCCGAAAATATTTGCACTGGCAGTGAATAAAGGGGGGATGATAGCAGAGTTTGGTGTTAAAACTGCTGTGAGATGGAACTGGTCTATCTCGCTAAAGAGGACCATTTTTTATTGGGAAGAAGCTCAATGGGAGGGGTTGCTCCGCCTCCTCAATAGCTTTGTAAGTTCGACTTCAAATTCTAACAGGGTTAAGTAAGTGGCTCGATTTCAGTGATGTTTATATGCTGTGAAATCTGCGGCTCTTCTTCAATATCCTTCAGGCCCTTCATAGTTTAACTAGAAGAAGATTGTTTGGGTAGGAATCGGTCCATTCAAGGTGGAGTCATTGGTTTGGCGAGTGTTACTGGTAGGGTACCAGTCAGGTCTGAACTAAGTAAAAGAGGGGTCCTTTTGTCGGATTTGATGTGTCCATTATGCTCGATGTTTCCAGAGTCCGTTCAACATTTATTCTTTTCCTGCGTCGGATCATGGAAAGTTTGAGGTGCCTTCTTAGCAATGTGGGGTATTTCGTCAACATTTCCTTCGGATCCAATCAAATGTATGATGTTATGGTTTGAGTCCCTCCAGCTGAATTTACATCGGAATATGGTCTAGAGCATCCTACCTTTTGCGATCATTTGGTCAATTTGGTTACATAGGAAAGACTTGGTTTTCACTGGTAAGAAATTAGATGTGTTGCAACTAGTGTTTCTGGTTAAATTCCGTGTACCATGCTGGCTGAAGGCCAAATTTCCATACTCCCCCATCTAGTTGGAAGCTTTGGCAGCTTATATTTCGCTTGCGGATGACGTCCTATTGAAGAAGACAGTAGTGAAGTCTGGCCAGTCATGGATCCCGCCTCCTAGGGGTTTCTTAAAATTTAATGTAGATAGTGCTATGCTGGTGGATGGAATCAAGGGAGGTATTGGCGGGATCCTACGCAACCACATTGGTAATTCGCTGATGCCTTTCTCGATTCCTATTGGGAGCGGATCTTTAGTTCAAGTGGAAATTTTGAAATGTGATTTTGCAATAAAGTTGTTCATAGACTCAAGGTGGTTTAAAGTATATGAGCTAATAATTGAGAGTGACTAGGAGGTTGTGGTTAATTAGCTTTCTAATCCTTCCTCTATCCCATCGAAATGGGTGTTTCTCCTCCGTCCTATCATTACGTTGATATCTCAAGGGAGTTTTATGGTTAAGTTTATACCTAGAAAGTGTAAATCGGCAACTGATCAGAGGGCTAAGCTGGCTTTTGATTTAGCTTCTCCTTTAGTGGAAGGGCAACTGAAAGGGTCCTTGGTGGTTCTGGCCTCATCACTTAAGGAATGGTTGTCCAACTACGGTTTCAGTTGAATGGGGAGCCAGAAGTGTATTGCGCCTCCTGGGTTGAGGATCGTGAACCACTGCCCAATGGCGATGGTAGTGTCCTGTGTGTTTTTGTTTTGTTTTCTGTTTGCTGATGGTGTTAGTGCTTTGTAGGTGTTTTGATCTCCTTGTTTCCTAGGCAGGGTTCGGTTCTAGTTCGTGTTTATTGTTTTGAGACACTCTTTTTCCTCCACCTAGGTCTAGGGATGTTTTTTTAACGAGACCTCTAACAATGTTTGTACCTTTTCCAGTAATAAAATTCCTACTTTTCAAAAAAAGATGATAATACTAAAGTGAAGGCAAATTATGAGAAAATCAGAAAACAAATAAAAGACGAATTATCTAATAAAAGTTTGCTAAATAAAACAACACAAAGCAAATGAACAACCAAACTGAACCTGAAGTTTTCAAGAGTAGTGGCTAATCAAAAGCCCAAAATGACACCTACCCAAAAAAACTTATATGCACAAAAATTACGAAATGTATTATTTGGTGCAGAAATCATGAAATAAGAAGCTTGGTTCGTAATTATACTTACTTTCACGCCTAAGAGCAATGGACTACCACGCTTGCAAGCAATAAGCTCATTTGGGTAATGCCGACTTTTGAAAATGAGGGCATATGCTCCCTCAAGATGCCTCATAACTTCAAGTACTACTTGACTGAACGTTACAGTCTGGTCACCTGAAGAACATATATAAACACAATAAGTGCATTTGATTGAAATGTCTCCTCAAGCACGTGAACAAAAAGCTCTTTCAGTAAGGTATTAGACTAATTGCAAAGAATGTACTTGGAAAATAATGAAGGCAAAAGAAAACAATATACAGATTGTAACCGAATAAGATATGTATTTTAATGTGTATTCTAGATGTATGTTTATCTACTCACAAGATAAGTTAGATATCTACTAAATAGTTTATATACGTAGGACTCCAATGTAAACACTAACCTAATAGGACTACTCAAAAGATAAGTGATAACTCCGTAAAAAATAGTGTTCTGGGTCTTTTTACTTAGGTTTTTGTTTGTCTAAAAGCCATTTGTCATAGCATTATAGTTGCATATAGTTGCATGTAGGACACATTTGCATGTGGTGGAAAAGTTTTGCCGAGACGAACTTTATTTGGTTTAACTGATGTTGCTGAAGAGGAAGGTTGTTTGCTGATTGTGTTGATGCAAGAAATGACGAAGGAATAATTTATTTGCCGAGACAAATCAATTTGCTAGGGCCAGTGGAGAAGAAGAAGACGACAGTGAGGAATATATTTTCTTACCTAGGCGAGAGATATCATGCAAGTCTGACACAGTTTGACGACACTGCTGACATCACTTGCCCAGCTTCAACCTCACGTGCACTCATGCCCTTATTAAATTAAGACCACCTCCAGTTGTTATAACATTCACAAAATGGGTATAACATAAAAGGTATTTACGGAATTTCCAAGGGCACAAAACCCTGGAAATTCCCACTATAAATACCCCTTTATAATTCTTCATTAGAGGAGATCGAGAGAAGAGAGAAAAATACACCCGAGGCTTGGAGTAGGCAACTGCAGCACTCATTTTCATACCGTTCCCCACTCGACCGTTCTTGGTGCCCTCCATAGCAGGACTTCATTGGAGCGGCGACCCGGCCTCGAGAGAGGCTAGTCGCCAGAACAGGCATGGTGGTGATCAGAATGTCACGGCAGAGCTCTGATTTTGGGAGTTTTTCTTCCTTTGTTTTTATTTCCATATCGGTTAAAGGGTTGTACTTAATGAACGATTCTTGGATGATATTTACCACACCATAATTGTTTTATTTGGTGTTGGATGATGCTTGAAAGATACTTTGTTCATTGTTTCAATATTTTGCCTTGACGCTGTAAGAGCTTTTGAGAAATTGCCTGGTGCCACTTCAAGAGACTGTCACTCTTCTAGGAGTAGATGTCTAATATCGAGAGAGTTAGGGTAGATCTACGTGAACAAGGGAACTAATTCGGGATGGTGAGGTTCTAATCCGCCTTAGAGATAAGGAGAGGGTTTCTAAAAAGGTAAGTAATTGAGTGAGATAGGCCAAAGGATATAGTTTACACTGAGTGGTATTGCCACAACAACAGTTTGACAAACCAAATGTTGTAGTTCACGCCGAGTAGTATTGTTATAGCAAAAGTCCTAAACCACTCTAGTATATCATGTCGGGCAGCACAAGCATAGCATTTTGAATCTTCATAAACGTAGATGTCGAGAATATCTAAATTAAATATTAGATAGGATCATTTTTAATTAGATAGAATCAGTTTTTATTCTATTAGTTATTAGATAGAATCATTTTTAATTAGATAGAATCAGATTTTTTATTCTGTTGCTAATTTTATGCATCTTTTTATGTAAAGTTGTTACATTGTAAACTCTATTTAAGTCAGCCATATTCAGCAGAAATAAACACGATTTATTCGGAACAAGTTTTTCCCGTCTTTATGGTGTCAGAGCCAAATGGCCAAACCCTACGATGATACCTCTGGTATCGACTCTATGAGTTCTACTCGCTCACCTTCAATCACCCTAAACACTGAATCCTTCCAAAACATATCCATCACTTCTCACAAGTTGAATGGAAATAATTTCTTACAGTGGTCAGAATCTGTGAAACTGTTTATTCGTGGCCGTGGAAAATTCGGCTATCTCTCAGGTACCACTACGAAACCTGCCGAAGAAGATGAAGAATCTGAAAGATGGGAGGCAGAAAACTCGATGATTATGTCTTGGCTCATAAATTCCATGGATCCGAGTGTAGGGAGAACTTATCTCTTCCTACCTACTGCTCATGACATTTGGAATGCTGTGAACGAGACCTATTCTGATCTCGGGAACGCAGGACAATGGTTTGAACTAAAAACTCGGTTATGGAGGCTAAAACAAGGAGAAAAAACTGTCACTCAATACTACACTGAACTCAAGACCTTGTGGCAAGAGGTTGACATGTTCAGCGACTACGAATGGATTGTGCTAAGGACAGGGCTCTATTCCAGAAGATGGTGGAAAAGAACGCGTCTTCGAATTCCTTGTCGGCCTTAACAAGGAATTGGATGAAGTCAGAGGGCGCATTCTTGGTCGTGAACCACTACCAAGCACAAAGAGAAGTCTTCTCCGAAGTCAGACGAGAGGAGAGCCGGCGGACAGTCATGCTTGGAGGCCACTCACCAAATCCCACCGAGTCTTCTGCCTTGTTCTCGGGTCAGCCACCACGTCGCAACGATCGTCGGAACGACAGAGATCGGCCAATCTGCGAGCACTGCAACAAGCCGGGACACACTAAAGCCAAGTGTTGGAAGCTACACGGGAAGCCAGCCGAGAATTTTTCAGCCAATCGAAATTCTCGTAATGCAAAGGGATTCCATGCCTCATCTGAAGATGCTTCTGAAGAGCCGAAACCTGCCTCAGAACTGTCTGCCTTCAGCAAAGAACAGCTAGAGCAATTGTATCAACTAATGAGTTCTCATTCCATATCCAACACTCCTAACCCATCATCTTATATTGCCTCTTCATCATTAGCCTAGAAAGGTACATATCCTACAGTTTTCATAGCCGGTTCTAAATCAAACCCTTGGATCATAGATTCAAGGGCAACAGATCACATGACCGGTAATTCTTCCATATTCTCATCTTATTTTCCTTTATCTGGTAATCTAAAGGTAAAAATTGCTGATGGCTCTCTAACCTCTATAGCTGGGAAAAGGCTCTATCATTATTTCTCCATCTCTCACATTACTAAATGTCCTACATGTCCCAAAGCTCTCTTGCAATCTCATCTCTGTTAATCGTATTATTCATGATTGCAAATGCATTGCTACAATAACATTTGCTGGATTTGAATTTCAGGACCCTTGTTCGGGGAAGATGATTGGCAATGCTAAGGAGGTTGATGGACTCTATCACTTGGTCACGGACAATCCTTCAGATAAACAAGTTCAGAAACCGAGATGCTTTACTACCTTGTCTTGTGAGAATGAAATAATGTTGTGGCATTATAGGTTAGGCCATCCTAGTTTTAATTACTTGAAATATTTGTTTCCAAATCTTTTCAAAAAAAAAGGACGGTTTTTCTTTTCAGTGTGAAGCTTGTGAATTGGCAAAACATCATAGATCTGTTTATCCATCTTTAAAGTATATGCCATCAAAACCTTTTTCTCTTGTGCATAGTGATATTTGGGGCCCTTCACGAGTAAAAACAGCCTCAGGATCTAAATGGTTCATCACATTCATTGATGATCACACTAGAGTCACGTGGATTTATTTACTAAAAGAAAATCCGAGGCAGCAAGTGTTTTCAAAAATTTTCACTCACTGATCAATACTCAGTTTCAAGCAAATATTCAAGTTCTTAGAACCGATAATGGTCGAGAATATTTTAATGCAATCTTAGGTGATTTTTTGAAACAAAAAGGAATTATTCATCACAGTTCTTGCGTTGATACTCCCCAACAAAAATGGAGTTGCTGAAAGAAAAAATAGGCATTTATTAGAGGTGACTAGGGCTTTACTGTTTGCTATGAATGTTCCTAATCGGTTTTGGAATGAAGCACTCTTAACAGCGTCTTATTTGATAAATCGAATGCCTACAAGAGTTCTTAATTATATTAATCCTTTGCAAGCTCTAAAGAATATGTTTCCTGAAAATAGATCTTTCACTGATTTAACACCTAAAATTTTTGGTTGCATTGCTTTTGTTCATATACACGGCCAAAATAGAGGAAAACTCGATCCCCGAGCACATAAATGCATATTTTTAGGTTTTTCACCAACACAAAAAGGGTATAAATGCTTTGATCCAAAATCTGGGAAGTATTATGTGAGTATGGATGTCACGTTTTTTGAAAAACCTTTTTTGACAAAAACTCTCTTCCGGGGGAGGAGAATGACTCTGAAATGAGTTTTTGGGAACAAACATCCTTGCCAAAATCGGTTGTAAATAGCTCAGGTAGAAACCAACTTGGAACCACCTACTGAACTTCGTGTTTATTCTAGACGGATGACTCGACCAAGTAATGTTCCACCGGCCCCCAAGGTATGCCAACCATCGGACTCGACTATGGTCCAAGGTACGACTTCTCTTTCTCCTATTTCTTCTCCAAATTTAGAGCCTTCTACAGAATTCTTTGAACCCATAGCCTTGCGCAAAGGTGTTAGATCATGTACCACAAAACATCCAATATCCAATTTCTTATCTTATAATAAACTCTCTCCAGATTTCAAAGCTTTTTCTACCAGGATTATGGATGATGCACTACCTAAGTCGATACATGAAGCTCTAGAAGTTCCGAGATGGAGAGAGGCAGTTTTTGAGGAGTTAAAGGCCCTGAAGAAGAATGACACGTGGGATCTAACTCCTTTACCTGAGGGGAAACGATCTGTAGGCAGCAAGTGGGTGTTCACCATCAAATACCATGCAGATGGCTCGGTCGAGAGATACAAGGCAAGACTCGTAGCACGAGGCTTCACTCAGACATACGGCCTTGACTACGAGGAGACCTTCGCACCTGTGGCCAAACTAAACACCGTACGTGTCCTACTCTCACTAGCCGCCAATCTGGATTGGACTCTCAGACAGTTTGAGGGTCTGCAAGCTAAAGAAATCCTTTATGGATTGAAACAATCTCCGAGAGCCTGGTTCGAGAGATTCACGAGAGCTGAAACAACATGTTACACTCAGACCCAGTCTGATCATACTGTTCTACAACACAATAATGGTAAACAACATGTTACACTCAGACCCAGTCTGATCATACTGTTCTACAACACAATAATGGTAAAATTGCTATTTTAATTGTGTGTAGATGACATTGTTATGACAGGAGATGACACAGTAGAGTTGGAGTCGTTGAAGGACTTCTTATCCAACCATTTGAAGTCAAGGATCTAGGACAACTCAATTTCCTTGGAATGAGGTGGCTAGATCCTCAAAAGGTATAATTATCCCGCAAAGGAAATATGTCCTCGATATCTTGAAAGAGACCGTTACTCGGATGTAAACCAGTGGCGACTCTTATTGATCCGAATCAAAAACTCGAAAAAAAAGATGGTGCTGAGCCTGTGGACAAGAATCAGTATCAGAAGCTGGTGGGAAACTGATTTATTTGGCTCATACGAGACCAGATATTGCATTTGCTGTGAGCTTGGTTAGTCAGTTTATGCATTGTCCCTCAGAAAAACACTCCAAGGCTGTTTACCAGATTCTTCATTACTTGAAAGGGAGTCCTGGTAAGGAATCATGTTTTCGAAGAATGGAAGTCGAAGAGTGGAGATCTTCACTGATGCTGATTGGGGAGGAAGTTCTACAGACAGATCTACTACCGGTATTGCTCCTTTGTCTGGGGCAACTTAGTTACTTGGAGGAGCAAGAAGCAACCAGTGTCTCTAGAAGCAGTGCGGAGGCTGAGTTCAGAGCCATGGCGCAAGGAGTATGTGAGTTGTTATGGCTTAGGAGGATCTGGAGGAGCTGAAGGTTGAAGGAGATAAACCGATGAAGTTGTATTGCGACAACACATCGCAATCAGTATTGCTCAGAATCCTGTACAGCATGACAGGACCCAAACATGTCGAAATAGATCGACATTTCATCAAGGAGAGGCTGGAAAATGGCGATATCTGCATACCGTTTGTTCCATCATCAGAGCAGCTCGCCGATGTTCTCACCAAGGGACTGTTTACTACGATGTTCGAAGGATTTCTGTCCAAGCTGGGAATGATCGATATCTATTCTCCAGCCTGAGGGGGGGTGTCGAGAATATCTAAATTAAATATTAGATAGGATCATTTTTAATTAGATAGAATCAATTTTTATTCTATTAGTTATTAGATAGGATCATTTTTAATTAGATAGAATCAGATTTTTTATTCTGTTGCTAATTTTATGCATCTTTTTATGTAAAGTTGTTACATTGTAAACTCTATTTAAGTCAGCCATATTCAGCAGAAATAAACACGATTTATTCGGAACAAGTTTTTCCGTCTTTAATAATTTTTCACCGTAGCAAGTCCAACCCAAGTGCTCCGTTAGAAGTCTGATTGTGAGAGGTTTTTCTGAATATTTGATACTCATTAATTTTTATTGCTTTGATAACTTTTATTTGTTTACCTTTGCATATTTTTATTGCCTCGACCAACCTTTTCTGACCACTACACTTTACAATTTTTCTTACCTCGACAATACATTTCCATCTGCTCATACACTTTATTACTGTTTAAACAATAATCGTAGGACTAGTTAGTGACACCTAGTTCTAGCTATTGCGAACATCAAAAATTCTCATCAATCCCTTTGGAAACGATAACTCACTTACTACTATATTACTTTCATCGATTGTGTATACTTGCACAAATTTAAGTGCAACAACACACACATTTGCACGCGATCAATAAGTTAGATATCTATTAAACAGTTTTATAAGTATGAGAAAAAATAGAAAAGGTAAATTCTGTTTTTCATAAAACTCCTCTCTTCTTCATAAAACTTACACAATACACAGTAAACGCCCTAATTAATATGCCTGATCAGTGAAGGCAATAGAACACCAGATGATTGATCTGGCATTCAGTCAGTGTTTCAACATCATAATTTAAACAAGATATTATGAAAATTTTCAGTTGTTTATAATTAAATTAAAAATTATGAAAGATTTTGAGCTAAAGACTATTATTCTTGATATGGTGGCACGAGTGCATGACCATCATGCAAACAGGTTATCAAACATTGAGAGTCAGTAAGGACGAAGGAAACCTGACTCAGACCACATAACAATAACTTCAACTGCCCCTAGGAAACCTGACTCAGACCACATAACAATAACTTCAACTGCCCCTAGTATAGTGGTGAAAGAGTCGAAAAATCAGAAAATTGTCCAAGTAATTTGAATTGACCCTCAAAATCAGATTAACACAATTTAAAAGCAAACAACCGTTCAAGAAAGAATTTAGGTAAAAAAATTGCATATTCGGAATAAACAAACCACTCAAAGAAGCTTAAGTGGTATCGAAAATCAAAAGAGGATGAGAGATGGAAACAAAACATAGACTTTGTTCCTTCCAAAATTTGTTGTTTCAATGTTGAGTTGTCCTTTTCTCTTGTTCTATAACGATGATGTATGCCAACTATTGTATATGAATGTGACATACTCCATGTCCCACTTATGTTCAGTTTCTTTGACTATGCTTTTCCAGCAACCACTTCCAAGCCATTTTGAGAATTTGATGTACCCTAACCTACCTATGTGCCACAAAAGACAAAAGATCTAGTTTAACGTTGAAGTTTGCAAGACTCCTAGGGCCTAGGCTGAAATATATAACAATAAGATTCCATGAAATGAATTGGCATTAAGTATAGGTGTATTATAAAGTCCATTGCCAGCGATTTAAAACTGAATCATCCCGTGAGAATCACAGCACCTTATAAAACAAGTGGTTGCTTGAACCCCTTTCCCCATAACCTCTTCAGCCTTCTCAGTACTACATTTCTCATACTTGAGCTCAACTAATGACATTTGTAATTCTAGGAGATCAAGTTACTATAATACTATCATAGTCATGGTCCAACAAACCATTATAGCGATTGATTTACATGCAAGCATAGTAGAAGAAACTATTGAAAGGTCAATGCACTTGTTATTGCATATCACATCAAAAAGGAACAAGGGAAACTCTATGCACTAGGACCTTTACATCGCCTCAAGTACAAGGCACAAAAGAAGTGCAATGTAACCAAGTAGTAGGACTAATTATTAAGTGCAAAAGCACTGGTATAATGCATTTGTGAAATGGCAAGGTTGCAAAGCAATAATCATTGAAAATAAATTACCTTCTTCATTTGCTTTGTCAAAAACAAATTTGGCAAGCTTTGGTATTACTTCTGTGTCTGTTTCAGATTCAAAAGTGAATCCATGTCGAACAAGGGTCTCTTTCAAAAGAAGTGCAATGTAACCAAATAGTAGGACTAAATATTAAGTGTAAAAGCACTGGTATAATGCATTTGTGAAATGGCAAGGTTGCAAAGCAATAATCATTATTGAAAAATCAATTACCTTCTTCATTTGCTTTGTCAAAAACAAATTTGGCAAGCTTTGGTATTACTTCTGTGTCTGTTTCAGATTCAAAAGTGAATCCATGTCGAAAAAGGGTCTCTTTCAAGACCTGAATATACACGCACATTTTAAAGAAAGTAAAATTTATGATTATGCAGTTGCATAAAAAAAAGAATGGACACAATCAATGAAAAGATCGTAAGCGTGGAAATTTGCTGTGATTAAATATTTAAGAATAAAAGCTGCAGACAGATTTCTACAAGGCTATTAAATGATGAAGCTAGCAGTTTTATAGCTACATAACCATCTTCAGACAAAAGTATTGTCTTCTTGCATCCTAATCACCCGTTTACAATTTTTAGAACCAAGCAGTATGTTCAACTACTAACATTAAGTAATCAAAACAGTTGGAGAGTAGAAGAAGCCCCACAGAAAAAGAATAAGATAAAATATCAAAATGTAAAGGTTGCAAACTGTTTACGTCTTGCTGGGCAAATTGATAAAAGGTTTGTTCCAAAATTTTCAACTCATGACTCTATTCACCAGCAAGAAACCAAAAGTAACTACTTCCAAATTATCTGTAAGTTGTAGGTTGTAAATTAATAGATTGTAGGCTGTAAATTGAAACAGATTGCAAGAGTTTGGAAGCATAATTCCCTAATTTATAGCTGTTGATCTTTAGGGATTTTACCATAATGTAGATGCTGATTTGCTGATTTTATGTATAGTTTCTTAGATTAGACTATCTTTGTAATCTATATATAGGCACCATTTTATCAATAAAATGCAAGTGAAAAGAAATACAGATTTCTCACCATTGAGAATCTGATTCAGACACCTAGTTTCTACATGGTATCAATTTAGGTTACACGATCCATCTTCATTGACTGCTACAACACATGGACTAGGGACTTGCAATTATTCCAAACCTTTCAGAAAGTATTGCCTCAATCCCATGTCAAGATTGCAAATGGATCTTTATCCACTATTTGAAGGGAGTGGTTCAATTACCCTTAACCAAAATATTGAATTATCCAATGTGCTTTATGTGCCTATCTTAGCTTGCAATCTTCTCTCAATTCATAAATTATCTCATGACTTACAATGCACTAATAATTTTTTTCTCAAATTTTTGTGAATTTAAGGCTATGGGTTCGAGAAAGGTGATTTGCAATGCTAGGTTGTCTGGTGAACTCTACATTCTTCAAAGGAAGCCACCTCTTAAACGACAAGTCTATTCAAGTTGTTCTTTTCAACCTTCAAATTTATTCATTGTTCCAAATTCCTCTCAAGATATCCTATTATGGCATTTCAGGTTAGGTCATCTAAATTTCCATTACCTTGCAAAAATGTTACCTACTCTTTTTACTAATAAAAACCCAAAGTTGTTTACCTGTGACATTTGTCCTTTGGCAAAACAAACAAAAGGCTCTTACCATCCTTCCACTTATAAACCCTCTCAAACTTTCTCTGTTGTTCACAGTGACATTTGGGGCAAAAAATTTAGATGGGTCTAGATGGTTTATCACCTTTATAGATGATCATTCAATAACAACTTGGACCTTCCTATTCCTAATGAGAGAAAAATCTGAAACTGAGAACATATTGAAAATGTTTCAAAATAGGGTAGAAACTCAATTTGGGAGAACTATTCAAATCCTTCAAACTGATAATGGGAGTGAGTACTTCACTAGAACCTTAGGACTCTACTTTCAGGAAAAAGGGATTATACATATAAGTTATTGTGTTAATTCTCCTCAACAAAATGGGATAGCAAAGAGAAAGAATAGATACCTCTTAGAGGTAGCTAGATCCTAGTTATTTTCCTCAAATGTTCCAAAATATTATTGGGGAGAGGACACTCTTACTGCCACATACTTGATTAATAGAATGCCTAGTAAACCTATAAAATTTCAATTCCCTAGAGATGTCTTACTTTCAAATTTTTCCTACTTTAAACCTTTTTCTTCCTATCTTCCGTTACTGCTTTTGTTCATTATTCTAACCCCTATAGGTCTAAATTAGATCCACGGGCTCTTAAGTGTATTTTCTTAGGATATTCTAGAAGGGCTATAAGTGTTATTGTCCCACCACAAGAAAAAACCTATATCTCCATGTATGTCACCTTCTTTGAACATCAACCTTACTTTACCAAAACTGCAATTCAGGGGGAGAATGTGACAGAATTTCAGATTCTTGAACCCATACCAGCAGCAAATTTCTTTCCAAACCAACAACCTTCCCAACCAGCCAATCCTACAGCATCATTACCTCCAAACCAGCAACCTTCCTCTAATCCAAAAATACTTTTTCCAGAACCTTCCTAATCAGCTAATCCTACTGCATCATTACCTCTAGACAAGAAGCCTTACTCTAATTTAGAAATACTTTTTCCAAAACAACTCTCTTTTTTTCTAGACCAGTAGTCTTCCTTGCCTCCTCCAAGACCAGTAGTCTTCCTTACCTCCTCCAAACTCACTGGTAACTCCCCAAAGAACCCAACCTGTTCAACTTGAAAAGAAATAACTAAGTGTCTACAAAAGGAGGCAAAGGTCAACCATAAAAGCTGTTATACAACCTGGAAACTGCCAAGTGTTGGACTCAAGTCTATAGCCTCAGAAAATTCACAAGGTAAGGAATTATCACAAACTAAAGCTTCTATTCCTATTTTTAACAATACTGATATGCCTATTGCTCAAAGAAAGGGTGTGAGAAATAAATCATCCAATTCAAAGATTTGTAGCCTATGGAAACTTAAAGCTTTCATTTAGGGCATTCACTGCCCAACTTAACAAGGTTGTTATTCCCAAAACTATAGAGGAAGCTTTAAAAGATCCAAAGTGGAAGAAGACTGTTGAAGAGGAAATCAGTGCATTAGAGAACAATGGAACATGGATATTAACCGAGTTACCACAAGGAAAGAGACCAGTTGGGTGTAAATGGATATTCACGGTAAAATACAACTCAGATGGCAGCATTGAAAGGTACAAAACAAGACTTGTGGCTAAGGGGTTTACATAATCCTATGGGATAGATTACCAAGAGACTTTTTCTCCAGTTGCTAAGCTAAATACAATAAGGGTTTTACTGTCATTAGCTGTAAATGAAGATTGAATACTTCATCAATTGGAAATCAAGAATGACTTCCTAAATGGAATACTTGAAGAAGAGGTGTACATGCAAGTGCCACCAGGAATGGAAGAAAAATTAATTTTTAAGGTTTGCAAATGGAAGAAGTCTCTATATGGTATGAAGCAATCCCAAGGGCATGGTTTGAAAGATTCACAAAAGTCATTATTAAAAATGGCTATAAACAATGCCAAACAGACCACACCTTGTTTGTAAAGGTAACACCAAGTGGTAAGAAAGCTATTTTAATTGTTTATGTTGATGACATTATAGTTACTGAAAATGACAATGATGAAATAGGAAACTTGAAAAAGCTGTTGGCGGATGAGTCTAAGACAAAGGATCTTGGAAATATATCCTTGATTTACTCTCGGAAACTGGAATGCTAAGGTGTAAGCCAGTAGATACTCCCATGGAAACCAACCTAAAGTTGAAATGGGAAGAGACAGGCAGTCCGGTCAACAAGGAGCAATATCAAATATTCAAAGGTTAGTTGGGAAAATCATATATTTGTATTTTAAAAGACCTGGCATAGTTTTCTCAGTTATTATTGTGAGCCAACACATGTATAATCCTAGAGAAGAACATTTTGAGGCAGTCAACAGAATCTTGAGATACCTTAAGTTTACTCCTGGACATGGTTTATTTTTCAAGAAAAATGAAGACATTACAGTTAAAGTTTTCACTGATTCAAACTAGGCAGGGGAAATAACAGATAAAATGTCAACAAGTGGTTATTGCTCATTTTTGTGGGGAAACTTGGTAACTTGGAGAAACAAGAAGCAGTCGGTTGTAGCCAAGAGTAGTGCTGAGGCAGAATACAAGGCACTTACACTAGGAATTTGTGAAGGAATGTGGCTACAAAGACTCCTAACAGAATTGGGACTTTGTGGTTCCAAACAATTTGAGCTACTGACTGATAGGAAATCAGCCATTTGTATAGCTAAAAACTCTGTGCACCATGATAGAACTAAACATATAGAGAGATAGACAGACACTTCATCTCTGAGAAGGTGAACAATGAAGTTGTTGAACTCAAGTTTGTCTCTACAAAAGACCAACTAGCTGATGTTCTCACCAAGGCCCTTTCAAGAGTTACCTTTGTTGAAATTACATCCATGTTGGGACTCAACATCATATACTCACCAACTTGAGGGCGGTGTAAGTTGTAGGTTGTAAATTGATAGATTGTAGGTTGTAAATTGATAGATTGTAGGTTGTAAATTGAAACAAATTGCAGGAGTTTGGGTGTATAATTCCCTAATTTATAGTTGTTGATCTTTAGGGATTTTACCATAATGTAGATGTTGATTTGTTGATTTTGTGTATAGTTTCCTAGATTAGACTATCTTTGTAATCTATAAGTAGGCACCATTTCTATCAATAAAATGGAAGTGAAAAGAAATACAGATTTCTCACCATTGTGAATCTGATTCAAACACCTTATTCCTACATTATCAATAAAAAACGAATGGAAGAAAAAATAGGAGAGCAACACTAGAGCAATACCTACCATTTGAACTTAGTATATACTCTGTTATTCTCTGAGTTTCCATCTTATTAATTCATATGTGCATGTGACTTTATTATTTAAGAACATAAACTACTTTAGTCACATTATTTAACATGGCTTATTCTATCTAAGTGGCATGGAAAAAAAGGGAGAATGCGAGAACAGAGGGAGAAGATGAAGGTAGAGAAAATGAGCACTAGTGGTTCATACAAACATAACTTGAGCTATCTATCAATCTCTCCATTAGTTGCTTACCTTATACGCATGCAGTATCTTATGCTCTTAAAAAATGCTAAATAAACAACAATTGCAGCATAAAAACTTGAGTTGCAAATCCATCAAGAATGCATAAGCGAGTTTAGTTTAGAAAATGTAAAGCGTCATTGAAAAATTAAGCAAACCTCATAATTAGTGATAACACCATTGTGAACAACCAAGAAGTCATTCCCAGAACCAGAAGTCTGAGGATGACTATTCCTTGGAGCAGGCTTCCCATGAGTAGCCCATCTGGTGTGTGCTATACCAGCATGTGTAGTAAAGGATTTCTCCAAGTTCAACTCTGTTGCAGCTACCTCTGAAAGGACCAAACCACCATTAATTCAGCCACCAGAGAAAACATTTTTACTTTTATTTTTTTATTTGTAACATTAACAAACGACAGAAAAGAGCATGGAACAAATCCTGTTTTTTCACTCGAAATGAATTCTTCTCATAAGAAGTTACAATTGCACTGCGATAAACAGTTAAGATAACATTTTAGTTCACTAATAAACAAATCATATACTTTCATTTTGATTCAGTGTTAAAAGTAATAATTTGTACCATTTAATTAATCAACTTACATATCAGCATCACATAATTCTGTGGAATATATATATCTATAAAGGATCCAATTACACACTTTGACAACCTTTTATATTATTAATAATTTAACAACTCAACCGTCATATCTTATGGTCTATTCACTAACTTCAAGTAAATTAAAAATGTATAACTATTTCTTTAATGTAACATTTTCAATCTTAAGTATATATCAATAAAAGCCAATAATTTCAATAAATAAAATGATAGACATATCATATTGATTTAAAATTTACTTGCATGAGGCATTTAATTATTTTGCTAAATCTAAGGGTCCAAGACGTAAAACATCAATCATACAAAAAGCTAGTAAAGAATATAAATCTAAATACAGTATGACCCTTCTTTTTTACACATGTAGCCATCATGCATGAACACGAACAATCATGAGCTTAGTGACCCAGGCTCCACCCTTTTCGTAGAAACCAACCGAAAAAATCCAAAACATCAGAACACTGACATAGAAACCGTGGAGGTAAGAGGTTACCTTGGTACACAGATTTGACAAGGGATTCGATATTGCCTTCCTGGCGAAAAACGATAGGGGGAGGCGACAGAGAATCGTTGGAGGATGATTGAGGAGAAGACAAGAAGTAGTCGTCGTCGATGGAAATTCCGGCGGAATCGTAGCCTCTGTACTCGAGACGACGAAGGCCATTGAAGAGAACTTGAAGAATGTGCCTTCTTTCTCTGTTCACATTGTAATTCAAATACGCAAAGATTCCACACATTTTTCTTATTAATCTTGTTTCTTCGAATTCTCAATTGCAGAAAATAAATCAAACCTCTGAGGAAAAGAGGGAAAATATGTCCTGAGATTTTTTCTTCGATCTCTGTTCTTCAAGATCAAAGAAGGTGTACCCTCGAAAATAGTAATATTTTTTAATCTGATCCTTATCTTTTTATTCACGATCAATCTTTGAATTTAAATATAAGGTAAATTATATTATTTAGTCTTTTTATTTTTGTCTTCAAACTTTTAATTTGATCAATTTGACTATCTAATTATTTAATTATAATCAATCAAGTTACTAACCATTATTATATATGTAATATAATTACACATATGATCTTTATTGATTATATATACTTTTAATTTAATTATATTTTTATAAATTAAAATAAATTTACTAATCTAATTCATAGTGTCACATCTCATCAGTAGTGACACATGATATCATTCAATTGAATGATTAAATTTATTTTAACTTTATATATTTTTTACTAATAAGATGATGATATATCATCTTTTGATCTAAAGAGAACAAACCAAGCAAAATAGAGCTGGGTTGATTCAATCAAATGATAGAGGGGAAGAGAATAACAAACCCAACTACTAATCCAAGTCCAAATATAGGTTTAAAGTAGACAACACTTTATATATATTATGTATCTTTGTGTATAAATATTTAACTTAAATTAATAATATTTTATATATCTTTAAAAATATATTTTTTTATTAAAAATATATATTTTTTATCTTAACTTATTAAATATATTTTTTATAAATTTAACTTACGATTTTTTTTTATTTTTTTAATTTAAAAAATTAAATTTTAAAAAATTTATAAATTAAGATAAAAATAAATATATTTTAAAATTAAAATAAGAATGAAATATATATTTAAGTTAAAATAAGAATAAAATATATATTTAAGTTAAGATAATAACAAAATATATATTTTTAAATTAAAAATAAAAATCTTAAATTAAGTTAATAATAAAATATATTTAATAAGTTTAAATAAAAATAAAATATATTTAAAAAATATATAAAATGTTATTAATTTATGTTAAATATTTACACACAAAGATACAAAATATATATCGAGTGTTGTCTAGCTTAAATTAATGTTTGAACTTGGATTAGTGGTTGGGTTTGTGCTTAATTTCCCTTCATCCTTGGATCAAATCCCATCAATCCTAATTTTTTTTTTTTTTGCTTGTGACGATGAGACGGGACATCATTCAATTGGATGATTAAATTTATTTTAATTTATAAAAATATGACTAAATTGAAAGGATATATAAACAAACCAGGTGTTGAATTATACCAAAATATTTAACTATCATATCAGTATTTCCGTCAACTGATAACGACTAGCAATTTGATTAGCTACAATTAAATAGTTAGGTGGACTGATTGACAAAATTAAAAGATCAATGACAAAAGTAAAAGGACTAAATAGTTAAGTAGTCAATGGTATAGTTTATCCTTAAATATATATAATATTTTTTATTAATTAAGGGTAAATACAAGACAATATCAGTTTAATGATAAATATTATTATTTAACATTGAACGCCCACACTCATTGACATTCCTTGTGCTCCATTCAGAGACTTCAAAGAATAACGATAATTCATTTACCACCGATGTCACTTGAATTATGTTATAAAATATAATTTTCTTATACTAATATTTTTTTATTTTTTTTATAAATTATATGAATCACCATTCAACTATTTAGTCATTTTATTTTACGATTGATATTGCTTTACAACATTTGTTAATAAAGTTTATGACAGAAAAAATATAATTTTATAAACTACAAAATATATTTTTTAATCTTAATTTTAAAATATTATAATAGTAAAATATAGATATCTAATTTAAGAAAATATATAATGTATTTTTTGGGTACTTTTAAATTATGATAAAATAAAATATTTTAAAAAATAAGAACAACATATATTTTTTTAGGTTAAGATAAAAATAAAATATATTATTTTAGTTAAATTAAGACTAAAATATATTTTTAAGTTAAAATAAGAATAATATATATTTTTAAGTTAAAGATAAAATGAAATATATTTTTAAAACAAGATAAAAATAAAATATATATTTTTTAAAATTAATATGTTAATTTAATTTAATATTTGAATTTAAGTTTAGATATATATTAAAGTTTTACTAATTTAAAATACAAAATGTATAGTCTAAGTTGGAAATTGTAGAACTAGTTATAAACCTTGCTCAGTAGATCTGTATTTGATTCTTTGACATGGGTTCCATGTTTGAGCATCCCTTTCCCCTTTTATTTTGTTTTTTATGTTATAAATTGTATTAAAATATGTTGTGAAGCCATAACAATTGTGGCTTTTGGTCTGATAGTAAAGCTGCGTGAAAACCTTCTCCCAGACAGACAACTCATTTTGACACCAATTAAAGAGGACATGTGTCACTCTTTGATTGGATTTTAAATATATCAAATTAAAATAAACTTAATTAAATGGTGACAAGTGCCATTATTTAATTGAGAGATTATATTTATTAAATTAATTTAAAATTAGGGTTAAATTGATAAAATATATGAAATATTAAGGATTAAATGAATAATTATAACAATTTTATTAACAGCCACGTCACCGCTTTTATCAATTATTAACGGTAAGTTATTTGATTAGATACAATTAAATAATTAAATGGTCTGATTGATAAAATTGAAAGATCAATAGTAAAAGTAAAAGGACTAAATAGTTTAGTGATCATTCATATAGTTTACCCTTTTTTATATACCATAATTTCGTTCATGCTGGGATATAACATAATTGCGGGTAAATTATTTATTTAGTACTTAAATTATTAGTTTTGGTCCATTTCAGTACCTAGACTTTCATTTTTTTCATAATCATACCTAAAGTTTAGTTTTTGTTTCATTTCAGTACCATGTTAAAAATTAAAAGTTTAGGTACTAAAACGGATCAAAACTAATAGTTTAGGTACTAAACGCATTAAATTTTTAACAACAGGTACTAAAATGAAACAAAAACTAAATTTTAAGTATAATTTTAAAAATTTTAAAAATCTAGGTACTAAAACGGATCAAATTGATAGTTTATATATTAAACTCATAATTTACCTTATAGTTTTTTATACAAAGTTTATAATCCTCACTCATAAATTAAAAAAATATTAAATGTTTTTTATTAGTATTGAGAGTGAGTGAATCCAATATAATATTTGTTTTAAAAATCAAAATCACTTGACAATAAACATTCATACACTTCTACATATGTCGTGCTCAAACTTAAAGCCTCTTACAATGCTAAATGTTTAAATATATTCAATTTTTTTATTCTTTTACGTAATGTATCAAGAATAATAATATTAATTGATGAACAATAATTAGTTAAATCTAATTAATCCATTAAACTGAATTGATTTAACTAGTTTTAATTTATTTCAATTTTTAATTAATTCAGTTTTGAAAATCTAAATCAAATATATTTTCCTAATATTTAATTAGTTTAATCTGAATGCGAATCTAAATATCCAAACGTAAAATGACACAATTTAATTTTACCTATAATTTTTTATTATATAAATCAATTTTAAAAATAATCTAAGTTGAATATGAAAATCAATTAATCTTATTCAATTATCGATCTATGAAAAATCAAATTGATCTGAAGCACACTCTTAAAACTTAAAAAATTAGTATAAATAAGATCTAAATTAAATATTATATATGGTTTTAAAAGATAAATTTTTTAAATTATATATATATATACACTTTTAATCTATGTTGCAGATTTGAGGATAGATACGAAGACGTTAAACGATAATTTTTATAGTTTTATGGTATGAGAGTGGTAAGGATACGATTAATATAAATAAATTTTAAAATTTATAATTATTATAAAATTATGTATTAGATTTAATTTTTTTTACTTGCACCATCTTCATTAAAACAGCCATATTTAAATTTTCGATGTACGATTAAGACGATTCATAATGTGTCATAAAATTAATTAGAAGACAATTCATAAATAAAAAGACATATCGTAAGCTAGATGATATTTCATGCTTCAAAATCAACTTCAATTTCTTATTTAAATTTTTTTTATTTTAAGTTAAATCTCAAAACTAACTTTGGGTGGGCACGTGAAGAACAAACATCGTTCTCAATATATTCTCAAAAATCTTTCTAACGTATCTCTAACTAGTTTACGAAAATCTTTTTGACGTATCCAATTAGTTCCAGCCGTACCATTTCAACACGAGATGTTCTTGGTACGTACCCAAATTGATCAGTCAGGTACTCATTTTGGGAATGTATTGGACATTCGAAACTATATTGGGTTGACTTACTCGGGCCAACATAGGGATTTGACACGGGATTTGAAATTGATGGTTCCGACCGACCTTATCGGGTCGGACTTTTTATAAAAAAAATTAAGTTTGAGTTGAATTGGGTCTAGTTTTTTAAATGTTATGTTTTGGTCGGATTTGAGTCGGGTTCGAATTTAGAGTGAAAATTTTGACTCGACTAGACCCGGAAAAAATGTAATTTTATTTATATATTTAGGGATGATTGTAATAAGGCCCCTTTATATATTATTTTTTTCAATTAAATATATATTTTTTATTGAATAAACCTAATATTTTTTTTATAAATATATTATTTCGGGTCGAGTCGGATCTAATTCAAGTTTTATCTCAAAAAGGGCAAGTCAATTCAGGTTGGGTGAGTGATATATAATTTTCAAGTATGATTCGGTTCGAATAAGGATATATAATTTTTAGGTCAGATCGAATTGACAATAAATCCTAGCTATGTGCATCCCTAATCCAACATAGCTTTTAAGTTACTATAAATGCTTACTAACTGAAGAAAAGAGAATTGAGGGGTGGATATAACCTCAATCTGATCGCCAATGTGAATAATGAGGGCACCGGGGATGTATTCGGCTTCAATCCAAAGGCCATCTTTGAAGACTTGCAAATCAGGGACCTCGTTGGGCACCAAAACGGTCATGAGGGATAGATCGGTGTGGGAAGGCACGCCGAACGTAAGATCAGGGCGTGGACATGGCGGATAATAGTTTATCTTCATCAAGTACTCAATCTCCTCACCTCTGGGATGTCTCCCGTACGGCAGCCCAATATACGGTTAAGAAAATACGTTATCAGAAAGGTTTATTTTTTTAATATTTCCGGTAAAGCGCTATCAAAAATATTATTTTTTTCTACTGAAAATATTAATATTTGGAGCTACTTAAAATGTTATTTTTTCTATCGGTTTTTCTACGGAAATTAGGTAGCGAAATTAACATTTTCGGTAGAAAAAAATAATGTTTTAGGTTGCGTTTTACCGGAAATATTAAAAACCCATTAACATTTCTGATAGCGTCTTTCGTTAACCGTATATTAAGATATTGTACTACAGAACTACCACTCACCTCCTACTCCCTCTTACAGCACATTTGGTTCAAGCCCTAGCCCCATTGACAGCCATTTCAACAGCTTATCCACCACCTTCCTCACCTCCTGCGCATACTCCTCGTTCACCTATCTGCAGCCAAACCAAAATGTAATGATCATCTCATGTGTAAACTATGGGTTTAAATTAGAGCGTCTCGAACATTTTCGAGGTCATGAGCGAAAATTCAAGAATAGACCCCCTGATTATAGGATATTATTTTATTGAGTTTTCCAATTATCAAAAGTTATAAAATGATCCCTTGCTATAGGATGTTGCTTAGTTGAGTCCCTAAACTATTAAAAGTTACAAAATTGTCACTTGACTATTTATTATGTTCCAAACTCGTCATTTTTCATTAAAAGATTGGCGACAATTTGAGTAGGATTTTAATATGTTATATGAGATATGATAGTCGTTTGAGATTCTAGGATCATATTTTATCATAACTCACACAGTAGGTTCACATCTAGTTCAGACCGTCGTCAATTTTTTTTTTATGAAAAATGACGAATTTGGAACATAATGAATAGTAAGATGACAATTTTGTAACTTTTAATAGTCGAGGGAATCGATAAAGTAACACCATATAGTTAGGGGATCATTTGTGTACTTTATCCTTTATGTTGAAAACATTTTGATGTTTCGATATAACAAATTAAGTTAAATGAATTTTAAGATTTTACAAAAGATTTTCTAAGTATATTCGATGTAATTATTCGAATATCAAAATATTACTCCAAGTCTTTCAAAGTTCATTTTAATCCTTTCAAAGTTCATTTTAATCCTTACTAAAGTGTAAAATTGTGTTTTATACTTAAACTATTTTAAAACAATTTTACAGAGTATTTCGAGCTTTAATTGAGCCAAAAATATTTTCTTTTTAAAGGGTTTCAAGAAAAATCAGATTGTCCAGGGGGTACAGATTCCCCCCAAGGGTACCGATTCCCCCCTGTCTAACGGTCAAAAATAGATTGCAATTAGGGAATCGATTCCCCATGAGGGGGTACCGATTCCCCCCACGCTCCAAGCTGTTTTATTAATTGTTTCTCTCTCCAAATGGCTCCAAAACCCCAACGGCTATATACGACTTCAAACACATTCCAAGCTATAAATACAACCTAAGGACACTTGAAGATGTAAGAGAACAACTATCCAAGCAAAAACAAGAGAAGAGTTTTCATTCTTATTTCATCTTTCTCTTATAAATATTTTGTTCTTGTGAGCTCAATCTTGTAAACACCTACCTTAGAGAGGTTTTCTTGTTTACTTATTTTATCCTTTTGTAAAGGGGAAAGGTTCTAGCTTATCCCATGTAAAAGCTAGGGAAAGGTTCTAGTTTAGCCTGGAAAAACTAGGGAGTTGTAAGGTTATCTCTTTGTCCTCAAAAGAAGAACAAATTAGGAATTTGTTAGAAAATCCTTGTGAGGAGCTAAGGTAGTGGATGCAGACTTTGGTTGAGAAACCACTCTAAATCGCTGTGCAATTTTCTCTTTCAATCTCTTACTCCCTAAACAAACCGTTCCGACCCCTCTTTGCAAACCGTTCCGGTTGTCTATTCGAGCTTCCGAAAATCCCAACACTTTAATATTATATTAATAAATCATAAAAAAATAGATTTTGTCAAACTTCATTTTCATTGTTTTCTTAAGAAAATACATTAAATACAACTAAAAAATAAATAAAAGAATTTGAATTTGAATTTGAGTACCATATTAAGCTTGAATTTCAACAATAAATTAAAAATAGTGTATCATTTTATCATTTGATTAAGATTGGAGAAGACTAAGAGTAAAGAATACTTGATAATTGAATAATGAGTTTTTGAAAAGAAAAAGAAGAAGAAGAAGAGAAAAACAAGATTAGATCTAATTCGAAATTATAGGAATTAATGAGAAAAAAAATATTAACAATTTGATGAAATATTAAAAATTAGGAACTTTAATTATAAAAGTTGTAAGTGAAATTGAAAAAATTAACTCAACTATAAAGGTAAAAGGTGATATTGAAAAATATTAGGGGCGCCAATTATAAAGGTAGTAATAGAATCCATCATGTGAACTCGGGAGTATTGTTCTCCCTAAAAATATTAAGTTCGAACAGTTGTACAAACTAATGGTTAGTTTGTACGCGTGTTGTCAATCGTTAAAAAACATTCTAAATAAATATTCCAGTGCGATCACCGGGTTCAGTGACTTAATCACCTGTAAGAAGGGGGATTTTGGGCCAGAAGTGGTAGTTAATACTAGTAGGAGGCCATATGATCCTGTGGAAGAGATGATCAACCCAGTTCTTCTTCCCATTAACATCTCTCGCAAGCTTGCTCCCGTACCCTTCAATGGAAGGTGCACTGGCTGGGTTAGCGTACACCTCTTTCTCCTCCTGTGGAAGCTCGAAGAACTGCTTGCCGACCAGCTGCAATCGTCGGATCAGATCCAACGGTATGCCGTGGTTCACCACCTGGAATATCCCCCAGTCCCGGCTAGCCTCGGCCATCGAACGGACGATATTCTGCCGACCAGGGTGGCCGAAGTCGACGACAGGGATATCGGGGATCAGACCGTGGAATGTGGTGATGGCAGGCTGTTCATCTTCGGGTCGAATGAATTCAATGGGTATGTTTACTTTGGTTAGAGACGATGAAGCAATGGCCTGCACTCGCTCTACCTCCATTTTTTCTTCTTCTTTGCCTTTAGGAAACTGATTTGGCTTTAGCTTAATTGCCCCCTCATATTTGATGCATGACTGTTTTATAACTAGCGTCCAAGTAACATAAAAATACTAGGGTAGACTAGGGATGGCAATGGGTCGGGTCGGGTTTTTGGGCCACCCGACCCGACCCGAGAAGAAAGGGTTCTCCACCCGTGACCCGACCCGACCCGACAAAATTAATGTTTCACCCGACCCGACCCGACCCGAATATATGACTTAGAAACCCGACCCGACCCGAAATAATAAAAAAAAATTTAATTCAATGAAAACAGTGACTTAATTGAAAAAAATTATATATAGAGGGATATTATTGTAATTATCCTTAAATATATAAGATAAAATTATATATCGGATTTTTTTACCCTAAACCCGACCCGACCCGACCCGAACACGAAATTTTTTTAAAAAAATCCGACTCGATCGGGTCGGGTCGGGTCGGAACCCGTCGGATTCGGGTTGAGTTGCCATCCCTAGGGTAGACTACAATTTAGCATCTAAACTATTTTTTCACTCCATTTTTGTACTTAAACTTTATTTTTTTTCAAAATCATATCTACGTTTAGATTAGATTTCATTTTGGTTATTGACGTATCACCAAAAGATAATGTCACAACATCAATGAAAAACAAAAAAAAAGTCACATCATCGATTCTCTTAATTTTTTAACTACGAGTATCAATATGAAACATAAACTAAATGTCAGGTATGAACCTAAAAAAATAAGTTTGGATACCAAAACAGAACAAAAGTCCACCTATTTGTGTGGTCCTGTTTTGGTCACTCAATTTTTGCATTCTTTATAAATCATATCGAACATTACATTTTGGTTCCACTAAGGTCATCTCTTGTTAAAAAATTAATGATAATATTAATGTGTCACTATAATGTAATGTCATATCATTATTGAATAAAAATAAAAAATTACCACGTTAGTAATTCTATTTTTTTTAATGGCGGATGACTAAATTGAAATCAAAACGTAACGATATGTATGATTTAAAAAAATAATTAGGTGATAAAAACATACTCATAAGAATAAATGAGTAACTAAATACTTAATTTACCCTAAATAAATTTTTTAAAATAATATTAATTTTCTCTCTTTTTTTCTTATTTCTTTTTTATTTTTGTGATCGACGGCGACATCAGTTTTAGTGTTGATCGCTGACCGTCAATATTTTTTTTTACTTTATCATAGTATATCTTTATATTTTTCTTATTTTTTATTTTTAATAATTCTTCCTTTTTGGCACATATTCTTCTGTCTTTATGACACGTTTTCAGTCGTTTGGTTGTTATTTTCATTTATCTTTTTTTTTTCATGACTGGATTTAATATTGCCATGACAGATCAAGATGGCGCTTTGTCGTAACGTTTTTTTCAAAAGAAAATGAATTTTATTTTAGGCTATATGAAAAGTTAAGTGCTTGGAAAATCAAATAAATTTTAAATTGGTTGACTTAAGAAAAGATTCGGAGTCGCCATCGATATCTAGGTTATGTAGGTTGAGTTCCTTAAAACGTCTTAAAAAATAATTTATATAGAAAAATTATTTTTAAAGTCTGATTCGGTTCGAATAAGGATATAATTTTTAGGTCAGATCGAATTGACCAAAAATCCAAGCTATGCCCATCCCTAATCCAACATAGCTTTTAAATTAATATAAATGCTTACTAACTGAAGAAAAGAGAATTAAGGGATGGATATAGCCTCAATCTGATCACCAATGTGAATAAACAGGGCATCAGGGATGTATTATGCTTCAATCCAAAGGCCATCTTTGAAGACTTGCAAACTAGGGACCTCGTTGGGCACCAAAACGGTCACCTAAAAAATGTCCTTTAAAACAAATTTAGAATCGAATTTTATTAAATGATGATGGGAGTCGTCATCGACCTTTCGGTTAGGTAAGTCAAATAAAAAACGTCATTTAAAACAAATTTAATAAAAAAGTCATTTTAAAGATAAAGCATGTCTTTGTTAACCAAAGATTTGTTTTAAGGGCTTGGGATTAAGTTACGTGTGGGGAAGGATTAGCATCCCACAACGTTCCAAAATTGGTACAAAATTGCTTAAACATTGTTATAACAATGAAATTTGTAGATTCGAATCGAAGTTTAAAATATAATCTTTTTATTGACAATCGGTCAATTTATTTTGAGTTATTTGTTAAAACCTCATATTAAACATGAATCAAATAAAATAAATAAAACAACATTATCTAAACAAATTTTTTTTTTATTTTTATCAAATCATTCTTGATTATTTTTAAGTACTCTTTTTTTCAAACGTCGTATTAAATCTAACTACCACAATAGGTTGCACTTTTCACGTCCATTCTACAAAATTTGTTTTTGAACATTCATATGAGCCAATATAAGAATTAATGGTCAAAATTATTTAACCTAAGGACATTTTTACCATTTTAATAAAGGTATTTAGAGCACATGGATCATATTAATTTCTAATAAATCAAGATAGGCACGTATGTTAAATAAATAACACTAATAGACAAAACCAGAATAAAGTTAGATCTATAGGGACCTATTGGCAATAATTTCATGTTTATTTTATAGTAATCGAGCTAATTAATGATCAATATACATATTTAGTAAAACCAGGAGGACTTGAAGCATAAATATTACAAATCCTAATACATAACAGATCGGGGACTAAAATGCATTGAAGATAAAATGTAGTGGATGGAATTGAACATTCAAGCAAAATTTAAGGACTGAATCATGTATTTACCTTAAAAACATATAAACATGCATAGTGGTTAAAATGGAAACGGAATAAAACTTGGAATTCAAATTAAGAATAGAAAAAACATTCATTTTAGTGACTAAATTGAACTATTACAAACTACGAATGGCTGCAGAGAGCATTAATCCATGTACTAAAACATGCGCCAAAGACCATTAAAATGATATTGTTTTCACACGAGCATAAAACCCTAAAAACAAGGCAAAAAAAATGGCCACTCTCCTTATTTTGCTTCTTTTTCATTTTTTGCCAATGGGGAAATTTCATTTCTCTTTGCCCTCTCTCTTCTCCCTCCCCACCGAGGGAGGTCAAAAGTGCTCCAACCGCCATATTCGACCACCGTAGACGGTGATCAAAAATCCTAAAGTGAGCCAAAAATGCTCATATCCTCCCCCTAAACCCGAAAACACCCCCTAAATGACCTAGAACCCACTCCCTTGCCTTAATCCTAGCAAGTTAAAAAGAGATACCTTCGGCGTACGACAGACTTCTCACTTGGACGGTAAACTCGAATGCTCTCGGTAAGAAACTGTAACATCCTCAATATCGGGTTAGTGACCAAATTGTAAAGTTTTAGAAATTGGTGATTAAAGTAGGATAATTGAATAGTTCAATGATTTATTGGAAATATGATGAAGGTTATTTAGTAATTATGGATTGAATTAAAGGGTAAAATGGTCAATTGACAAGTAAGATTTTTATATTTCTTTTATAAGATAAGAAACCACGTGGAAAAGAAGAATTATCTAGAGTTTTCTTTCTTCTTCTTCCTCCTCCCGTATCTCCAAGCTCAAAGGTGAGTTTCTTTGTTTATGGATTAATTGTTGATTTTAAGGTTAGGTTTTGATTATTAGATGATAACTAAGCTTAAGGAAAGCTTAAGTTATCTTAAAATCAAAGTATGATGGAGTTAGTAGGGATTAAAGATTTAGGGTTCTTGGGTGAAATCTTGAAATAGAGTTCATTAATCAAATTGAAAGATAAATTTGACTTGTCAAGGGTTAAATTAAGAGATATGAAGTGATAAAATGAGTTTTGAAACATGTTGGAAATCTGGTATAATTCTTGAAGTTAATAAAGAGAAGAGGATATTAAGGTTCAAGACGAGATAAATGAATATAAATGAGTTTGAATAGGAGTAAGTAAGTTAAGAATACGAAATGGAATGATGTATGAAGTAATTAAGTTGAAAAGAGGGGATTTTCGGGCATAAATTGGATTTTTGGGCTATGTGCATCGATGCACATTCAAGGTGCACCGATGCATCAAGGGTAAATTTCCAGAAATTGTTCAGTGTGTATCGATGCACATGAAGTGCATCGATGCACCCTTAAAAATGGAAACATCGAATGCAATTTATGCATCGATGCATAAGGAATGCATCGATGCACTTCAAGGGAAATAGAATTATACCTTTTTTTGTCTACGAAATGATAGATTGGAGTATATCAATTGGATATTGATATGTATCAATGTATGATCATATAGATATCGAGCACGAACAAGTCCCGGAATGATTATCAAGTCAAGATTCGATCGAAAGAGATGAAAGCATAAAAGTGGATTGGAACTTAATGAGGCTCAGGTGAGTGCATACAAGTTAGTTTATGATGCTTAATGGAAATAAGACTTGCGACGAGTCTATTTCCTATATTAGAATGCATTAATTTATGATCATAGGCATATGTTTGATTTGGGTATATGTGATATATTTTACAATATGTGTTAAATGATTTGTGTGAATACATGTATTGTGATAAGTATAGGAATTAATATGAATGATCTATATAATTACATGGGAATGTGAAATAGGTTATATGATAGGTGACCATACATGTTAATAGTATACGTGATCAATTATAAGAATCAATATAATAGATTTATATGACTACATGAGAAAGGTGATGAGTTAAATAAGATTAGACTATAGAGTAATATGAGAATAATATATTAGTGAAGGGAATTGAGTATAAATGATGATACCAAACCATAAGATAAGTATTTACTTATAGGATAATATGATATTATATGAATATTAAATATAACTTTATGAGGAAGAATTGAGTGTTATATGATTTAGGTATGGAAATGATCTATGTGTAAGTAAATTACGTGATTATGTGACTATGTGTGAAATAGAATAAACTAGGTAAGTATAAGGTATGTAAATATATGGTGATGGAACAAAGTATGTAATAATACAATGTTATTTGAGTTATTTAACAATACGTCATAAGATTACATGCATATGTAACGTAAGTTATAAGATAAGAAAATATGGGCTTACAGGTATTTGCGGATATATATATATATATATGAATAAGGTATGATATACGTTTATGTAAAACCATGCAAAGTGATATGAGAAGGGAACTACATAATTATGTGATCATATAAGAATGAAATAAAGAGCCATGTGATATATGCCATGAGATATATGAAAGAAAAAGTATATGTGATAAGTGAAAGTGAATCATATGATTATATAAAGATGTTCTACGTGCAAGTGATCTACGTGTATGTGTGATTTATATGGAAATGAACTACTTGACTACGTGTGATCTTATAAAAATGTAATAAAAAAAACTATGTGTATATGCGAATGCGTGATAACATAAAGATTAATGCCCATGTTATGTGTCATGAGAGCTAGAGGTATAGTTGACATGCCAAGAGTCGAGGGTCTACGTAGTCCTTCGGGATATATATGTATTCTTTGGAACTTGTGTGAGGTCTTTTGAGACACATACTTGATCCTTGGCATATGTATATGATTCTTAAGGAATGATATATGGTCCTTAGGGACAACCTTATATGGCACTTCGGTGCATTTCTACGCGGTACTAGGGTGTAATTCTACGTGGCACTTCGGTGCATTTATACGAGCTGTGGTGACAGCATTAGTGCACAACCTCTATAAACTCACATATCTATAGTTCTCAGAAATGTACATAGGCTAGACAAAGATATAACAATAAATATATTACATGTGAAAAATATGCTTTTGTGATATATGTTGATATGTGTATTGCACGAGTCATATGATGATATGTGTATTGTTTGGTTACACGAAGCATATGTTGGTTAACAAGGTTAAGTTCAAGAGGATATGATCAACACATATAAATGATAATAATATGGATAGTGAAATAAGGCTAATGATAGAAATGATGAGTGAGGAATATATGTGTTTTTATATGTAATGATACATATATTGCATATGTGTTACAGGGATTTGTTACATGAATAAGGGTATGAGTGATAGTAGTAATGGTTTATACATGATTACAAGCTATAGTTTATATTTTATGTTTATTGCCTCACTAAGTCATCGACTTAGCGTGTGATTGTTTCACACGTAGGTTACCAAAGTGAGAAGAGTAAAGAGCAATGTAGAGCAAGACAAGTAAGTTATTCTTACCAAAGGTCAGATCAGAAGAAAGGTGAATAATATGTATTTTAATACATAAATTTCTAGTTGGCATGTATTCAAGATAATATATTGTATAAGCTCTGAATAGTTCGATAAAGGTTTTGAATAAGTTATATGTAATAATAAATTTTAAATTACTCACTATTTTATACAAGTAAAGGTTTTTGAAAAGTCAATGTGACACTTCGGACTCAGATCCGGGTCGGATACGGGTTGGGGGTGTTACAGAAACCCTCATTTTTTCGTCTCTCTCTTTGTTTTGTTCCTGAATTCCTCTCATTTTGTTGTGTGTGTGTTTTCTCATCCCCTTTTATAACGAGACCCCTCCCTTTTTATTTTTTATTTTACATGTGCATAAAAAAAGATCACAGATTTTTTTGTTCATTTTTTTTATTATTCTTGGCTTCGGGTGCTCTGTTCGAAGAGGAGACATCGACGGGAGACACGTTTTAGGCGGAGGTGACATGGCCGAAAGAACGGGGGTAAAAAATAACCCCAAGGTCCCTTTGGCGATTTCTGCGATGACCGATGAGAAATCCGACAGCGGTGATGAAAGTAAACCTCAAGCAGTAAAGAGTACCAGACGCGTGCACCTCATGCGGGGAGAAGGGAAGCTAGGTGACGGCTATTGCTGGCAAAGGGTTTAGGTTGAAACCCGAGTTTGGGTTGATCTGGGTCGTTGGATCAATCTTGATCCAATGGCTGAGATCTCGCGGCGTCAGGGTTAAAGGTGTGAAACCCTAGTTGTCCCCTCTTCACGGGTAGACCACTGCAGAGCTTCAACATTAGGCTTTTGTAAAAAAAACATGTTTGGCCTGCTTTTTTAGTTAATGAAATTTCTATATACCCTTTGTTTAATAATAATAATGATGAAAATAACAATATCAATAATAATAATAATAATAATAATAATGATAATAATGGTGATTTCAATAATATTTTTATGTAATAATAATAATAAATAGTATTTAAAATAGGTTGGGTAAAAATATGGTGACTACACATTTTAATTGTTATCACGTTGATCTTCTCTGCTTTGGACACTCAGATTGGATTTGATACGCAATTTGCATTCGTGAATAGAATTTTCACGTCGCTCAATTTTGATTTGTGATTTTTTGGTGACCTTTCAATATCCCCATCCCCTTTTGTTATTTGTTTATCGATGCGATCAGATATGTTCGTCCTTTTATTCGAGTTTATTTGGTTAGGTTTTTTAATATTTTCCTTGTATGGTCTTTTTTATATTAAGTGGCTAGTTTTCTCGTGTTTAAGAAAATATTTTTATTATGTGTTTAGTTTACGATTGTGATTGTAAACTAGGGATGACAAATTCACCTGTATCTGACGGGTTTCGACCCAATCGAGTTGGATTCTTTTTTAAAAAAAAGCGGGTTCGAGTCAAGTCGGGTCAATTTTTTTAAAGGGTGAAGTCGGGTTCAGATGGAGGATGAAGAAAACTTTGACCTAACCCGATAATAATAATGTAATTTCCTTAAAAAAATTATTTTTAATTAAATCCTTAATTTATACCGGGTCAAGTCATGTCGGATTTATACTCTAAAAAATCGAGTCGGATGGATGATTTATATTTTTCGGGTCGTATGTAGAATATAAAATTTTCGTGTTCGGTGGAGGGTGTAAATTTTCAGGTCGAGTTGGGTTGACCAAAAATTGGACCCAATCCCGACTCGTTGTCATCTCTATTGTAAACCTTCATTGTAATTTAGATATTTTTTTTATTTTTAATAAAACTAGTGGCATTTATAAAAAAAAGAAGGAAAATAATATTCCTAGGGACGAGTTAAAAGAAAGATTCTTGAATCAGTTTACCTCGACTTAAAGCCATCAAAGACTCTATGATATTGTTTTATTCACATCTAATATGTTAAATTTTCACCTCTGAATATGAAGAGATATGATGCTAATACGAAAGGAATATATTATCAATAGAAAATTTATAAAAAAAAATAATATAAACAATAAATTTTAAATCAAATTATATCTGTCAACCTCTGTTTCTGCCTTCCTCGATTATGAAAGAAAATATGACACAGTACATGTATTTATGTGAATTAGGTTGCTCTATAATTACACAATTAATAATGGAGACTACCTCCAACCTCACTCACTTGACAAACACAACATATAAAAATCATAAATTGCACTTTGGTAATTGTCGAAACTGTCTTTCGGGTGGGCCCCGGAATTAGGCTTCGACTTAGATTAAACGAATTGGAGTCATCGCCGATCATTTATTTTAAAACAAATGGGTTGATCAGATACCCTATTTCTTACCTGATATGTTTCTTTCCAAAGATATGTCAGATTTGGGAGTCGGTTTCAGTCAATAAAGGGTTAGCACCCTTGAACTGCCCTTTTGGTACTACACAATTTCCAGTTGTCTTTGTTGCCTTCGAAACTTTGCAAAAAAAAAAATCTTTGATTGCTCCAAATTTTTTGTTCATATTTCGTCTATCAATTGTGTGTTACAATAGTAAGTTACAATGGTTATTTATAATACTTATAGATCCTATTTTTAGGAGTTTGAATCATAGTAAAACTCTATCATATTTTTAGGAGTTTGAATCATAGTAAAAATCTATCATATTTTTAGGAGTTTGAATCCTAGTAAAACTCTAACGTTTTGTTTTTTTTTTCTAAATCCCACTAAATCGAGGTTGTTGAGAGTGTTGTACCCGAACGAAAAGGTATGTTGACAGTAATGTATTAATGGAATGTAGTTTAGGTAGAGTTTTTGCATTTAAGTTATATTTTGATTCATAAATTATAGGGAAAAGTACACAAATGATCCTTCGACATAAGGTACTACTTTATTAAGTTCATAAACTATTAAAAGTTACAAAATGATCCTTAGATTATAGAGTATTGCTTTGTTGAGTCCCTCGACTATTGAAAGTTACAAAATGGTCACCCGACTCTTTCCTATGTTCTAGAGTCATCATTTTTCGTTAAAAAATTGGTAGTTGTTTAAACTTGATGTACATGATGACTGAGATATGATAGTCGTTTGAGATTTTGTGATCAAATTTTATCATACCATAGTCAATAAGTTAATGTTTAGCTTAGAATATAATCCATTTTTTAGCAGAAAATGATGAGTTTAAAAACATAATGAATAGTTGGGTAACCATTTTGTAACTTTTAATAGTAGAGGGGCTTAATAAAATAATATCTTATAATCAGGGGTCCATTTGCATTCTTTACCCTAAATTATATTACTATCATTTGGTATTTGTAAAATATTATAATTCAATGTGTCTTTAAATTTTTAAACATGAAGCATGTGATGTGATATGTATATTAAATTAAAAAAGTTGCATGACATTTTGAGAAAAATATAATGTGACATAAAATATATATTAAAATAAAAAATTTAAAAATTAGAAACGTCTTAAAATTAAAAAATATTATATTTTTCAATTTTTAATTTTTTTATAAAATTATAAAATATATTTTTTAAAATTAAAAAAATATTAAAATATACATAAAGGCTAATAAAAGTCTAATAATTTATGATTCTTTTTAAAATATTGAGGGTTTTCTAATTTTCCTCTATTTTTATGATTTTTCATGATAAATATTATATATTATGTTTTAAAAAAATAATGAAAAAGAAACATCATATAATTCTTAGTTTTTTTAAAACATAAATTTTTGCAAAAAAGTTATTACATATTTTTTTTTTAAAAAAGTAGAAGTTTTTTTAAAAAAAATACAATTTTAAAAAATAATAAATCCAAAAAATACAGAAAGAAGCTTAAAATATATATTTTATAAACATTTAACATTTTTTATTTTAAAATATTTTTTACCATTTTTTAGAAGTTTTGGTTTTTTTTAGTATCTAAACTTTTAATATTTTCAAAACCATACCTAAAGTTTAGTTTTTTTCATTTTAGTATTATGTCATTAGAAACTTTATTTATTTTTTTGTTTCATTTTAGTACATGCTCAAAACTTAACGTCAAGTTTTGAAAACATTGAAATTTTAGGTACTAAACCTGGCCAAAACTGATAATGTAAGTATTAAACGTGTTAAGTTATTAACGATGAAGTATTAAAAATAAAATGAAAACTAAACGTTAAGTATGATTTTGAAAAAGTTGAAAGTTTAGGTAATTAAGATATAGAATAAAGAGAAAATAGACTAGTAAGGTTTATTTCCATGCATAACGTGTTCTGAAATTACACAATAATTTAGTGCAAAAAATGCTAAGCTTAAGTAAACTCTGTTGACTTGATTCAGCTTTTTCAACGACAATAGCACAAAATGAAAGGAGCAAGCTAGACCCTTCAAAGCTCATCCTGCAAACCAAACAAAAGGACTTGTTAGTGTATGACGTAAATAAGGGACAAAATCAAAATAAACCAAAATTTAAAGGTCTAAATAGGCATTTATCGATATATTTTTTAATGATAAAAAATATTATGGAGGCAGAGACCCTCCAAACCCCTACATAACTCCGTCAGTGCACAGGTTCGAAGTTTCTTAAAGAAATTTATGTTGTTTTCAATCATAGAGTAATTACATAAACTCGAGAGCTAAGTCAAGTAGAAGTTGATACTTACATGATCATCGATGTAATCGCGAGGATGCTGCAAAGAAAAACATCACAGTTACAAGTGTTTCGATTTCAGATTTAAAATTTAGGATGTAAGAAAGATTTTAGTAGGAAAAGAAGACAGACTCTTCTGTATTTGTCTCTATAGCGATCCCGATATCGTCGATCGTAACCCCTTTCTCTTCTTCTCTTCTCTCCTTCCTCTCTTGCTCTTTGTGCTTCCTGCAAGTGTTTCAAAATCGTCATTCAAGGAAAACGAGTTTCGTAGTAAAATTCATGGATGAACATAGGGAGCAAAGGTCTGTTGCCAACCTCTTCTTCTCGTGCCTTTCGCACTTTCTCTGCTTCTTCAAATGCCTCTTTTTCGATCTCCTGGTTGGCAAACACCTCATCTACCACTTGTTTCGCGTACTCTGCATCATCACATATCAAAACATTGTCGAAAACCGAACCAGCTTTCACCTGTTTCGTAGAGATAGAGGAAGGATTTTATATCAGAGAATATAATTAAAAAAATCTAAAATATATGATAATTTTATATTTTAAGGGGACAACTGTCCCATCCACCTCGCTCGATCCATCCCTGTTGTTCGGTATAATTCAAATGCATCATAAATCAAAACAGATATCCATGTTCATTAGAACTACCTGCCAAACTTCAATGCCCACGTATTTGATAGGCTTAAGCACATACAGATCAGGATCATCTTCAAACTCTGGGGAGAAGGAGCAAATTCTTCAATTACAAATATTCTTATCTTGAACAAATACAAGAAAATTAAAGGATAAACTACACATTTGGTATCTAACTATTAGTTTTGATCCGTTTTAGTACATAATTTTTTTAATTTTTTCAAAATTATACATAAAGTTTAATTTTGTTTCATTTTAGTACCATGTAGTTAAACATTTTAGTTCCATTTAAAATTTAACGTCAAGTTTTGAAAATATCGAAAGTTTAGGTCTTAAAATGAATCAAAACTGATAGTTTAGGTACAAAACATGTTAAAATTTTCACAGTGGGATACTAAAATGAAATAAGAACTAAACGTTAGGTATTGTTTTGAAAAAATTGAAAGTTTATTTATTAAAATAGACCAATTAGGTACTAAATGTGTAGTTTACCCAAAATTGAAACATGCATTGCAGGGTACCTGGATTGTCAATATAAGGAATCTTCCATTTGCCCTTATAGTTAGGGTTCTTGATTCTCTGTAGCGTAAAAAGAAATGTTGCATTGATGAGAATCTGCTGTAAAAAAAAACTTAGGCCTCATATTTGCTTGTTAGCATTAGAACAAACCTTGGGTTTCCATGGTCCTCTGTATTTCGGATTCGGTATCTTTGGTGCTCTCCAAATACCATCTTCTTCTTCATCCCAATGATCAGGCTAACCAGTGAAAATAACATGAGTTGATAACAGAAAACATGGGAGTAGGGTGTAAATTAACAGTGTCAAATGAATTGTTCATGAATCATTTGTATAATGTTCGTTTATTAAGCTAAATAAATGAGTATGAACAATTTTTTATATTAATTTAATAAACAAATAAACATGAATAGAGATGTGTTTGGTTTGTTTATGTTCACGAACAAGCTCATTTACTTGGTTTTCTATTCTTTTTGGTGAAGGAATGGACTAAATTGAACGTAGAATGAACTCTAGAGTTTAAAATGTGAAGCCTAATAAAATTAAGGACTAGTGTCTTGATTTCACCATTTTTCTTTGCTGGTAAATAAAAAGATAAACAAAGAGTGTGCAACTAAGGTGTTCGTAAACGCTAAACGAATATGTTGGCGAACATATAAATGAATATGTTCGCGAATGTTAAACGGAGTGAGCACGAATAACTTCAAAAATAAACAAACGAACATGTATTGAACATGTATTGAACATGAACATCTTTAAAAATAAACAATCAAACGCTAACACAATTTTATCGGTTCAAGCCCGATTCATTTACACCCTTTTACATGCAAGCACTAAACATAACCAGGTGCATGGCTAATGGCTTAATATCATATGCATTATGAGTTACAAACTAACCTCTTTAGCATTAGGATCTGGAATTTCTTTTGGAATCTTATCATAACCCTGCAACATCAAAATGACGTTAGACATATTCAGTATTTAGGTTTATATCATAAATAAGTATCTAAAGTATATTTTTATATAAGTACCTAAAATATTTTTGGTCAAAATAAATACCTAAAATTATTTTTTTTGTTAAAATAGGTAGCTAAAGTATTTTATGTTAAAATAGATACATAAACTATTCAAACATTTTCAATTAAGTTCTAAAAAAGTTAACACGTGACATTAATTAAAGAATACTTTAAGTACTTAAATGAAACCAACTGAATACTTTAGATCCATATTTTGACCAAAAAATACTTTATGTACCTAGTTTGACCAAAGAGATAACTTTATATATTTATTTTGATAAAAAAATACTTTAGGTACTTAAATAAAAAAGATAATATATTTTAGGTACTTATTTGTTATATAAGCGATATATCAAGTGAAAAAATCATTGACATGAAAAGTTACCTCAGGTTTAGTGGCATTAGGATCATCAATGTATTCTCTATCATCCCAATCAGCAGGCTGCAAAAAGATAAAAATTTAAAGCTTTGACCATGCATCTGGCCCAATAATTTTGAAGCATTTTAGGGTTTAACCGAAACGTTATCTGATCTACACGATTTATTATCACCTTCGTAGCTTCGAGGTCTCTGATTTTCCGGGGAGGAAGAATGTCCCAGTTGGAATACATGGTACCGGAATCGCGTTCGCGGTTATCGATGAGTATACTGTAACTTGCATCCGGCCTAAGAATGAAAGTGTAGAAATGAGTCAACTTGTCTGTTTCACATTCCAATTCCTTCTTGATGGGGTAATTCTGGCCTTGGTAAGAAAGTATAACATGGAGCTTCTTTGTTTGTGTGCCACATATATCTGGCCCAAACATTAAGCTGCAGGGTAAAAATCTGTGAGGATTAGTCCGAACTCACTCGAAGCTTCAAAATTATCAAATTTTTTTAACATGATATAGTATAAATTTTCTGGTGAAATGAAGTTTGAATCAAACCTATATGGGGTGTCCCCTCCAAATTTCTTTTGATTAACGAATCCAGATAGAAGCTTGATGTATCCGCCGCCGCATTCAATGTCCTGCTCGAACCGGATGGAGTATTGGAGGACCAATGTCCTGTTCTTATTTGTGAACTCGGGGATCTTTGCGGATATCGCAAAATGTTTAGCATCACCGGTCGTTTGAATACCTACAGAATTATACAGGTTGTTATATAACAGTAAAGGTACCGTCCGAAACTGTTATTGTACAATGACGATACTCGTAATGATCATAATACCACCTGTTATTGCTGCACAATAGAAAACTTGATCGCAATCGTAATTTAAATCAGCAGGGATTACCTTTATTATCAGGATCTCCAGACCACTTTCCGGGAGTGTGCTTGAATGATCCTGCTTTTCCTTCTGTTCTTTTCCAATCAGATTTTACCCAATTGCGTTGCCATCCGTCTGTTCACAGCATGGAGGGTAAACACAAGCAAAAAAGAAAAAGGATAAATTATGTATTTAGTATTTAAACTATCAGTTTTTATTCGTTTTAATACCTAAATTTTTAATTTTTTCAAAACTATACCTAATGTTTAATTTTTATTTCATTTTAGTACCCTTCATTAAAAATTTAATGCTAAACTATCACTTGTAATATGTTTTAGTATCTAACATTTCAATTGTTTTAAAACTTAATGTTAAATTTTGACGAGATACTAAAATGAAACAAAAATTAAAGTTTTTAACGACGGAATACTAAAATAAAATAAAATCTAAACATTAGATATGATTTTAAAAAAATAAAAGTTTAGATAAAAAACAAATTAAAACTAATAGTTTAAATAGCAAACTCGTAAATTACACAAAGAAAAACATACGAATTCCAAATAAAGAAAATAAGGCAAAAAAAAAGATAAAGAAAGAAGGAACAAATGGCAATACAAAGCAGTTAGTCAACGACCTCACAAAGGTTTTTTCAGGTGATGACGTAGTAAACTGAATTTTTAAAAATTATTGGGTAAACTTGTATTTAGTATATAAACTATTAATTTTGATTCGTTTCAATACCTAAACTTTAATTTTTTTTAAATCATATCTAATATTTAATTTTATTTTATTTTAGTACCTAACTTTAAAAACTTAAAGCGTTTAATATCTAAATTATAAATTTTGTTCCGTTTTAGAACCTAAACTTTCAATATTTTTTCAAAAATTAACATTAAATTTTGAACAGTATAATTAAAATGAAATAAAAAATAAATTTTATGTATAATTTTAAAAAAATATTTAGAGTTTAGATATCAAAATAGATCAAAACTAAGAGTTTAGGAACTAAATGTGTAATTTACCCAAAATTCTTTTTTTTCTTCTCGGTAACCGAACAAAAACATTCCATTGCCGGTGCCAAAGTTGGATCATAGTTTCAAACAGAAATAATGAATCAGAAAAGAGAGTATGAAAAAAAAGGAAGAAAAGTACCTTCGAAACGCTCTTCGAAAATGATTTCCGAAATAGAAAACCGAAAGAAGAACAAAAGGAGGAGCAGTTTAAGCGTGAGAATTGAAGAATGCGACGCCATTAGAGGAAGAGGACTTCTGCCTTGCCTGCTGGGAAGAAGCTTGAGCAACTTATAGAATGCTTCATAACTCATTCACCTTCATTCTTCCTATTATATACGGAAATGCCATCCATTGTTTAAATAAATCTGGGTAAAGTACACAAATGGTCCCCGACTATAAGATAATGCTACACTGAGTCTCTCGACTATTAGAAGTTACAAATTGGTCCTCAACTATAGAATGTTGCTTTGTTGAGTCTTTCAACTATTAAAAGTTGCAAAATGGTCACCTGACTATTCATTATGTTTCAAACTCATCATTTTCTATTAAAATTTGGTAGTTGACTAAGTTGGATGGTAACATGATAACTGAGATATGATAGTCATTTGAGATTCTAGGATTATATTTTAGGATAAACTATGCATTTAATACCTAAACTATCATTTTTTATCCATTTTAATATCTAAACTTTAATTTTTTTCAAAATCATACCTAAAGTTTAATTTTTATTTCATTTTAGTACCCTTGTTCAAATTTTTAACGCTAAATTTTGAAAGAAAAATTGAAAGTTTAGGTAGGTGCTAAACGCATTGAGTTTTTAACGGTGGGGTAATAAACTAAAACAAAAAGTAAATGTTAGGTATGATTTTAAAAAAATTGAAAGTTTAGATACTAAAATAGTCCATAACTAGTAGTTTAGGTACTAATTGCATAGTTTACCCTAGATTTTATCATATCACAATCAGTATATTAACGTTCAACTCATAATACTGTTATTTTTTTTAATAAAAAATGATGAGTTTTGAATATAATGAATAGTCAAATGACAATTTTATAACTTTTAATAATCAAATGATTCAATAAAATAATACTCTATAACCGAAAAATTATTTTATAACTTTTAATAATCAAAATACTTAATAAAATATTATTTTATAGTCGAGAGACGCCCTTAATTAATTTGTAGCGGGAATACAAAGTGCTTGCCGTTTTAATTGAGTTAAGACCCCACATTCTTGTAATGATTTGCACCTTTTGGGGTATCCATAGCCTATCACAGGTCCGGAGGACGTTGCATTGTCCAATTGTATTGCACAACACTTGGAATTTTATTTGGAAATGACAAGAAAACAAAAATATTACTTTCAATTTGATATTTAAGTCAAAATTGCAAGGAAAAACACATTAAACCAACTTAAGAAATTTGGGAAACTTTTAAAAAAATTGTTTAAAAACACTTTAACGTTTGATTAAATAGTTATTTTGATTTTTATTCTTTTTTATAGCATCTTGGGTCAACGTTTTATTTTAGGTTAAAAAATATCATCATGTTTGATTAAATGATGATTTTAACTCTTATTCTTTTTTTGGATCATCGTGACTCTGGATGTTTCATTTTAAGACAAAAAATTTACATTCAATGATCGTGCCAAAAAAAATATTGAAACAAAAATACGCCAAAAAAAAAGAACGGTAAAAACACAATGATGCCAAGGGGAGAAAAAAAAGGTAGTGGAAGGAAGACAATTTCAACGTGCATCACTCCATTCATCATAAACTCATTTCTAAGAAACTACACTTTGTGGAGAAATAAATATTACAATATTATTTATTTATTATCCGATAAATTCTATTTGAATCACTTACGAAATACGAGATATTGAGTGAAAATAATATTTTTTTTATTAATTCGAGATAAATATAAGATAATAAATGTTTAAAGATAACTCTTAATCATTTGAAATTAAACGTTTACATTTCTGATACTTGAATCGGAGCCCCCAAGAAATAATAACTATTTCTTTATCCTGAGTTCGTTCGGTTCTTGTGAAAAATAATAGATTACTAAAAAATGAAAAAATATTTCTTTTTTAGGTCTTTCCCTGTGAAATGGGTAGGGACCATTGACCGGCTGACTGTTTCAAAGTCAAAGTCTTCTGTTGGGTCTCCCATCCAATTTCCAACTCAGTCCACAAATAATAGCCACAAGTGTTAATGTCATCCCCACAAAAGGTTTTAGAAACTTGGGTAAACTACACATCTGGTATTTAAGCTATTAGTTTTGATCCGTTTTAGTATATAAACTTTTAATTTTTTTCAAAATCATTTAACTTTTGTTCATTTTAGTATTCCGCAATTAAAAATTTTATTTTTATTTTAGTACTTGTTCTAAATTTAACATTCAATTTTGAAAATTTGAAAGTTTAGATACTAAAATGGACTATAACATATAGTTTAGGTACTAAACACGTTAAGTTTTTAATGGCGGGTACTAAAATGAAATAAAAATTAAATGTAACTAAGTATGATTTTGAAAAAAAATGAAAGCTTAGGTACCAAAACGGATTAAAACTTATAGTTTAGGTACTAATCGAATAATTTACCTATATCTTAATTATATCGATAATATTAAGATTCGATCAAGGATAGACTGATATAAGCAAATGGGGCAATCGTCCCTCTAAAATTTTACATATGATATCAATATTATATACAAGTAAGGATAAACTACACCATTACTAACTGAACTTTACTCTTTCTTATTTCGCTCATTGTACTTTCAATTTTTTAATTTACTCATTGAACTTTTGAATTGTTCATATTTTGGTCACTTTAAATTATTTTATTATTATTTTGATATGACATGGCATTTTTTTATTATTATTTAATATAAAAATAATTTAAAATATAAAATTAAATTTAGATGGTGGTCGACGATGATGAGATGGGATGATGATTATTTTAAATCGTCTTAAATTCAATAATAAAAAATATTATTTTATTATTTATTTTAAATTATTTTTTATATTTAATAATATATAAAAATTTCATGTTATAGAATAATAATAATAATAAAATAATTTGTAGTGACCAAAACGATAATATTGTCTCCGAAATTTTTATGTACTTAATCTGAATATTAATTATCTTATATGTTTAAAAAAACATTGCATCAGCATGTGCACTATTTTTTTTTTGAATATCTGAAGAAGTTAAATGATGATTTTCTAGAGCGTTTTCTAAAATATTTTTTACCATTTCATTATGATCACCAATTAACTTAAGAAATTAAAAAAAAAAGGTTACCTTGATCGATTGAATTAGTAGAATCATCGTGTCCTCAAAGTGCTAGATATTGACTCGAAATATGTCAAACACAATCAACAAAAATAGTTAATCTTATTCGATTACTACTACGAGCTTCATTTGATTACCTTGAGTATTATGCTCAAATCAAGTCCCTATAAGAAAATTAAGGATAAACTACACATTTAGTATCCTAATTATCACTTTTGTTCAGTTTTAGTTACCTACCTATTTTTTCTTCAAAATCATACATATGTTACATTTTGGTTACTCATTATTAAAAAATTAATGATGATATTGACATGTCACTATAAGGTAATGACATGTTATCATTAAAAGAAATTAAATGGCAAATCAACAATTTTATTAATTTTTAATGGTAGATTACTAAAATGAAATCAAAACGTAACGTTAGATATAATTTTGAAAAAAAAATAATAATAGTTGGGTGACCAAAATAGAACAAAACTGATAACTGAGATATTAAACATGTAGGTTACCCTAAAACTTGTACATTCTCATAGGCTTTAGTACAGGCCATAGGGGATGTCTTGGTGAATCTGCCTTAACCATCAGTGATTTTTTATATTCAAAATGTGTTCTGTGTGGGGAAGGAAGGCTGATTACTCAGAACTTCCTTTCTGCTTTTAGGATCCTGCATTTTTTTAATAACAAAGGGTTAAAGTAAAAATAAACCCCTAATTTATGTGTTTTCTTTTTCTTTAAGTCTTTAAACTACTTTTTAGTCAAAATAAGACCTTAAACTATTATATGTAATCATTCTAAGTCCTGTCTTTTTTTCAGTTAGAATTTCTTTCAGCTAATAAAATGTAACATATCACACAAAATTAGGTACTTATTTTAACTAAAATATAATTTATGGATTCAAAGCAAAAAATATGTATAGTTAAGAGACTTATTTTGATCACAAAATAAATTTACCTAAAGTGTTTATATATAATAATTTAATGATTTATTTGACCAAAACATAGTATAAGTACTTATTTTTAGTTTAAGCCATTAACAAATGGAAAGGAATTAGAGGTGAAAGGTCAACATAAAAAGTAGGCATAATGTCAAAAATAGCTCCCAACGTTTATCAAAATGGTCATTTTGACTTTTTTTTTTGAACAAATTAGGCGTCAACATTTTATTTTGGGGCAAAAAAACTTCTTTTATAGATGAAAACCATTAGTTAATATACGATTAACGCTCTAAAATATGAGTCTTTTTAACCTAAAATGAAATATTGAGGGCTAATTTGCCCAAGAAAAAAATAATAAGGGACAATAATTACTTTATCAAATGTTAGAGGTCTTTTGTCCTAAAATGAAACGTTTAGGGCCAAAATACTCCCCAAAAAAAGAATTAAAGTGCAAAATGACCATTTTGATAAATATTTGGGACTAATTTTAGTATTATACCTAGAAATTATGGTGCATACATGTGATTAAACCAGTCATGAAATTAACCTTAAAATCCAATTTGATCAAATGAAATGTTTAAACCCGTGTTTGCCAAGAATCCTGTCACCCTATGTAAGAGTTATCATTCATCACTATTTTATGGGTCAGGATCCACTTACCCCATGTAAAATTAAGAGCTTTACACTTTTTTAGAATCATTGAATTGAGGGAAATCAATGACTAAAATTAACTCATTTTTCTTTTTCAGTGAATATCTATTATCATTTTCTACTATTAATTTTAGTTTTTGATTTATCTCATCCAATGATCCTAAAAAGGTATAAAAATCTTAGTTTTACATTGGATGTAAACGGATCCTACCCCTATTCTGTTGTTTAGGTCTAATTCTGTTGAATGGCTAAAGCCTAAGTTTTCAAAGATCCAACATTTCACAATTGAAGCATAACAAAATGCATATAAAAAATTATTTCCTTCCAATATTCAATGAACCAATAAGAATCCACTTGACTCGCAATGAAAGGAGCAGCTTGAGCCCCCGTTCTCATTGTTAGCTCTACAGACCGGAAAATGGCTAACCAATTTGTATAATTTACAGGCAAAACCTCTCTTGGTCTGTCTCCAAACAATTTATATAGACATTTGAAGGCATTGATTCAGTCCAGGTAAAAGAGAGTCACAATTTTCCGGAGATTCTTTGCTTCTTGGCACGTTTCCATCAGCAATTTGCTATCATGGAAAGCAAAGCAAATGACTTGCTGTACATGTGAAATGATGTCCCTATTACACAGCCTGAAAATTTAACCATTCACAGATTGCATGTAAGATGAAATTTTGTCTACCAATCACAAACATTCCCACTTGCAAGAAACTGGCATGGATGGCCTCACCAGTTCACGAGCAAAACAATGAGCTCAACAAAAGACCATGCGTGTGACAAGCTAGATAGTCTTCAAGCAAGTTTTGTGACTCGATAACTGATGGGTTTACTTCATTATCTAGCATTATGTTAAAGGTTGTGATTATATATATATATATATGTATGTATGTTAAGTTACATATATAGTCTTTAACTACTAATAAGTACAAGACAAAGGAGGATGTTTCAGCTATTTTTAATTTATGGATAATTGTTTCTCTAAGCCTCATTTCCATCCAAATCATATCCAGAGGCATCATCTATCTCACTCTCTATCCCTTCATCTTATGGCACCGATCTAGGTGTATAATAGGAATCGATGACCAATCAATAATAATTTAACTCAAGATAGCACCATATTCTCCACTTTTTCATTAGTATTCATTTCTCTTAAAAAAATCTCGGCTGTCTTCATATAAGGCTTGACCTAGGTTAAACTGAATAGTAATTAACATGGAAAATTAAACTAAAAAGGGAACTAAGCGAACTTAACCAAAGTCAAAATGAGTGCTGACCAACTTAAAAAAGATTACTGTATCACATTAACTGCAGTTAGAATTGTAGAATCATGAGTTTCCAATGCTAACCAAAGCTAACAAGCGCAGTTAAGTGAATGAAAATCGGTTGCTAGAACTGTTTAGCAACCACCTTATTATGCAACCATGTTATAAGCATCTCAGGAATTTACTGCCTATCAGCATCCATTGAGATCTTATCACAATCTCATCATTATTAGCTTGAAACCTAAAATCAATGACCGATTCCACCTGGAGGTTTGCTGAAAGTATGATCAGAAAATTACAGAGTTATGACAAACCTGCTGGCTTCTAGCAGAGGTAGATGATCATTATAAGGCTTCTCTATCACAGTTTTGACCTGAAAATTTGAGAATTAAACATTAAATCACCCGAAACAGAAATATAGAATTTCAGTTTCACCTTCACAATTAATTTGAGATCTTTGGTAAAACATGCAATTAAAAATGTTTAATGATCTAACTTCACAATAGGCAACGAAACTCTTCATTACAACCAATGGCTCCCAGCTCTTGGACCATGGTGGTTACAATATTCTATAAAGCAATATAATCCGAGATATAAAAAACTTAAAATTTTGTGTTGCATTTATGCCCCATCACCTAAGACAGGATCAAAAATGAACTTCTCAATAAAAATTTCAGACACTAATGACATTTAAGTTACAGAGTGCTCAACTCAAAAGCAGTATCATCATTAAGTTACCGAATCCTAGGAATAAACAGTCCAACGAGATAATTGAAACCAACTGCAACCATAAGCCACATCCTACATTGGGCGTGAAATAATTAAAACCTAAGTACAAGACTGCTTTCCAATGACACCAACAGAAATTTCATTTATAACTTCCAGTGATTAACCAGCAGCATTGCATCAGTAACACTCAACACAACTTAATTAAAAAATAGCTAGAGGTTTAACAGCACAGCTTCCCACGTTACAAGAAACTTGTCACAAATTTTCAATAGAATCTCCTTCTATGATTTAAAAAGCAACAATATTTACTCACTGAACAAACAAATCTAACAAAACACAAGAAAATTTAGCAGCATCAGATGAAGCCATAACAAACCAATAGCACAGACAAGTTTCCTAAAAATGACTTAAATGCTATTTACATACTTACCTTTTCCAACAATTCCTGGTTCTCAGGTGGTTGTTTCTTCAAGCTCTGTGGCAAAATTACTGTAAGCAACTCTGGTTTCTCTGCTCTTAAAGCACCTCTGATGACAGCTGCATTAGTACCTGATGCACCTGATGTATAAATATGGTTTTTCTGCAAGCCACGTTAGCAGCATGGTCAAAATAATTTTATGAGGAAAAATAGATTTTTTCTTTGAGAAAAAAGACTTGAAGACTTGGACCAATGTAGCCAGTATCAATAATATTGAGCCACATATAGAAGGGCAATTAAAAACTAGAAGCATGGCACTCACAGTTATAACTAATGCATAGCTAAGAATCTCAATAAGCTCTTGGTGCATGAATCCCATATTCCGTGTTCCAAAAAAACCAATAGCTCTAGGCCCTTGCTGCTGAATTGCCAATAACTCCTGCAAAATATATGACCACATAGAGAAAGTTAGCAGTCAAACTCAAAACAAATTTCAAAATGCTAAAAAACAGTAATTGTTTTCAAGCTGTAATGAAGACTTGGCTAAGACATGAATAACATATCCTTTATGATTAAAGGTCAATATTAGAAGGCCAAATATCCTCTGCTCATTTCGTAGTAATTAAACCAAAGACAATAAGTTAAAGAAATTGTCATGTTCCCAAACTTTCATTTCACAAGCTACCAAAAGTTCTTGCAGGGCTGTATCACAAGGCGCTAAGAAAGATGCACAAGTGAAGGCATTTGTAAAAAATCTGTTATAACCAATAAATTACAGGGAAAGTAGGAGCTTCCGTTGTACAGGCTCAGTTCTTTACTAGCATCCGCAAAAATAAAAAACATTGAACTTAAGTGGTATTGTCCTGTATAAAAATCACATACCTGCAAATAATCTACATCAGGAGATGGTTTCATCTCCGACATCTCCGAAACCATAACTGCCCCTGATCCCTCCACAAGAGATTGGACTTGTGTTGGAATTTGCTTCCAAGTATCTTCATCAGAACCAAATAAGCAAACCGCATTCTCCTCGTCATATATATAGCCATCACCCTCTTGCTCTCTTCTAGTATGTCCACAAGGCCACTAAACCAGTAAATAAAAACAGAATCCCTGGCAGTAAATCATTAGTGAAAACTAACTGCCCACAAAGAGTGGTGATCAACCGAGAAAGACTATAATTTTCAGACATATTGAAAATTAAGCATCCTTCAATCAAAATATAAGAGTGGAAAGAGATTCATCTGCACACAGCAGATCATACAATTTAAACATATTCAACAACTGGGATTGAATATCTGTTATCGTAAACTTAAAAAATTATCAAAAAAATGTGATGTGGGTTAGATTGGTGTCACCAGATAATAATAACATAACAGATACAGGAAGATTGATCAATTAGATGCAAATTTTACAAAGATAGAGAACCAACTAAACGAATTCATAAAGAGTGCAAGCCTTTCTTGCCCTAGCAACTCAAAAATCAACTTTAACAAGCAAGAACCTCATGGGACATTTGCAAAAATAAATTAGAGTGGTGTTTTACTCGTCAATAACTTATTAAGGGATCATAATGAAACACATTATGCAAAACCGATGCCTTGGAAATATCCTATTTCATGCAAATTAAAAATTGCTGAAAACTACACCCAGGATTACACAAGCATTTCAATTAATATTTCGTAGTTCAAAGGCAATAACCAAATAAGAAAGTAGCACTGCCAATAATCAACAATAGAATTGCTGACAGCCTGACAGAACATTATCTCTCTCTCTCTCTCTCTCTCTCTCTCTCTCTTTATCTTTCCACAGAAAGAATGCACCGCACTGTTTACTTTTTCAAAATTATCTTCCTCTCACCCACATTACAAACAACCTACTTCCAATAGCAACAAAAACATTTGGAGTGGAACAGAAATGAAGATGTCATAATCAATAGAGCCAGTACAAGATCGTAAGAACAAATCGACTGATCCCTTACACCAGCCTTCTGTTTGGTTTGAGGTACAATTTCTCCTGCTCACCAATGGTAACCGACCACCCCATATTGGGAAAGAAATGGATATTATTAATTATCACCAGAACAGCATATGATTTTTCTCCAATATGAAACATATATTTTTTTTATTAAAATATTTTTAACTTACAGATCGCCATATTAATAGCTTTGTATTCATACATCATATATAAACACGTGTTGAAGGTAAAGGTGAAACAACATATCTAAAGAGTACTACCTTCATTGAACACCCTTATAATTCCCTATCCAACACTACAACAATATCTACATCAGTAACCAGGACCGAGGGACTGACCGCACCCCTCGAATTTTCAAATTCCTTTATATTTTATATTTTTTCTTTGTATTTTCTTTTGGTTATCTAATTTCACATCCCCAAAAATTTTATAACTCCGCACCCTAAAATTTTAATATAACTTCTTACATCACACACCCTGACATAAATTTCTGCGTCGTCCCTGTCAGTAACAGAGATCTAAGTCAAATCACATTCATCCACAATTGATATAACCTAAGTGTTAATTTCTTTTTTTTCTCAGGAACATATAGCTATTCTCACACAGACAATGCTACACTCTCACCATTTTCAACAACTTTCCGAGGGAATAAACAATCAAAATGTCAGTTTTAGGTTATTCTCCCTATACATCAGAAACTACATAAATGGCTCCATAGATTCATAATTCAGGCACTTCATTATAAACAATTTTAAGACAAAAACCAAGCAGAAAACTGAAAACCCCAAATTCAAAAACAAGTTACTATTCCCATTGAAAAGGAAAACCAAACGAAACATAAGGAAGAGCTTGAAAAGATAATACCTTTTTCTTGGAGAGAAAATGCGGGTTTCTTCTGAAGGTACACAAGTGATGAGAGGGGAAACTAAAATTAGGGTTCGCGGAAGAGAAATAAGAATTTGAGCAATAAGGAGATGGGAATCTGATAGGGGTTGTTGATGGCAACAACAGCTTCATCGGTATAGTTACGCTCATTTGCTTAAATTATTAGCTGATTATTCTGATTGTTTCTTTTCCTGGGCAACTTTTCTCACTCGCTCTTCCCAAAGCTTTTAATCATGAGATATATATATATATTTATATTATATATATATATATATATATATATATATATATATATATTATAGAAAGTTTAGAGAAAGTTAAAAAAGGTCAAAAGGCGGATCTACGTATTTATCTTCTTGATCCCCAGGTCAACTAAGATTGGTCGATGATTAAGCCCCAATCTTTATGGTGAAAGTAATGAAAAAATTAAAAAAAATTACACAAAACGGTTTATAATGATTCAATTTCTAAATAAAATTTACGTCCATTAAATTAGCTATTCACACACAAATTTTTTTCAAATTCATTAGATTTATTTACTTTTAAAGATGATGTGTAACCATATAACATCTCTCAAGATTTACATCTCCTAGAGTAATTACAAATTTTAACAAACAAAAAAAAGGCTTAATACTAAAATAAGTGGTAAAACTATATCGTTTTTCTTAAGTAAGTGTCTAAACTACTTTTTGACTCATCCAATTATCTAACGTTACAAACATTATCACTTTAGGTGTCTCAGTCTTAATGATCGTTGTCCTAACCATTTTTTTATAAATCGATTAATTTAAAAATATAATTATGACTTTATTTTGAAAATTTTGAGATTTTATTAATTTGAAATTTGATTTGAATTTGGAGTCGCTATCGACCTTTGGATTAGGTAGGTTGAATACCTAAAAATATATTTTAAAATAATTTTAAGTAAAACCATTTTAAAGACAAAAATTGGTCTGCGTGATCACATAAATTCATTTTTTAGGATTCGAGAGTCGATTACGCGTGGGGAATGATTAGCACCCAGACTACGCCCAAAATTGATACCTTTCGATTATATGTTATCTAAATAGTGAAATTTTACAAATTCAAATTTTAAATTATGATCTTTTTATTTCGACAAATTTGAGAATGACTGAATTTATTTTTTAAATATTTAACTCGATAAAAATGATTTAATTCACTCGATGTTATTTAAAAAGATGTTTTCTTATCACGTGAATTAACAAAAATTGAAATCCAATTATTTTAGATATAATTTCGTTAACACATGAAGCAAGACAACATTGCCTTTGAAATTTTAAAAAGCAAGAAAACAAATGTATTGCATATGAATGTGGCAACAGTAATGCGACATGTAAAATGTGTAAAATATTAAATATGACAAACAAATAAAATTAGGCAGACATTAATAGAATACAATAACTAAAAGGTAATAAATAAAAAGGATATATAAATCACATTATGCATTAAATATATATATATATATATATATATATATATATATATATAAATTATTTGAAGTAAATAAAAATATAATTTTAACTAACTTAATTAGCAAATAGTAATAAGGTGAAAATTATTTCATTCGAATAATCATTGGAAGGGCACCCCAAGTGTTTGGAGGTCTTCCATAAATTAGTCGAATAGTTAAATGTAAATTTATAAAATCTCATACTATTAATAATAATAAATCTTATTATTTAAAAATATCCAATGCATGAACTTTCTTATTAATACTTAAATACATGCAAAAGTTATCAAACAATATATATATATATATATATATATATTATAAAACACCATGTATTCATAAATATTTATATTATAATTTAAAATATAAATGTATATACATTACTCATCATACTCGTGAGAAATAAAATAAAAAACATAAATGCACAAATAATCACATGGTGGCCAAATCGAAATGAAAAAAAGATGTAGGGGGCAATTGAAGTGTTTAACCCCGATATTTTACTTAATTATTATTATAAATGATGACCAAAATAAATTTTAAACAAATTTTGCGGACCTAAAGAGTAAATATAGCAAAATATTACATAGATATATGAAAGGACTAAAATGAAACACTCACAAATCAACAAAGAAAATTAGCAATTAAACAATAACTTAGCAGTAAATAGATAAGGACTAAAATGAATTCGCTGCAAAATTAAAAACTCGAAACATAATGCGATAAATTTGTATTTAATTACTATAAGGAAAATTTACAAAGCTATGAGGACCCCTCACACGATTATCCCCGTGCTAATTTCAGGAAACCTTAGGTTTCCCAAAACGACATCGTTTTGGACGGTATATACACCCCATTATATATATATATATAAAAAGTTGCCCTAACTTTATTTTATCTTCCCCCACCCCGGTTTTACTCTTTCTTTCTTTTGGGGAAGAGATGTAAAATCTTTCTAATAGTACTAAATTGCGGCTGCAATACAGCGTAATGTTTTTGAAGGTTATCGCGACGCAATATCAGTGCAACGCGATGAGGGAAACGCATCACGATTGTTGCGGTGAAAAACCGTTACGTAACACCGCAACACGCTATAAATTGTACTACAACGCCGCAACAAACTTTAAATGATCTGAAATATAAAATTACATAGATTATTTGTTCTAATTTAATTATTAAAACTAGATTATAAATATTTATCATTAATAATATCGTAATAGTTATGTTTAAAATTAATTACTTAAATTTGAATTAATTAAATTATTTATTAATGTTATTTTAAAATTAAATTATTTTAAATTTAAATTAATTTTTCTCATATCTAAAATTGACGTGATTAATTTTAAATTAAATTTTTTTATTAACATTAAGTATCATAATTATATGTTTATTTATTATTATATAAATTTTATACATTAAGTATCATAATTATATGTTTATTTATTATTATATAAATTTTATATAAGAGATGAATTCACTTTATAATACTATAACAGTATATGTATTTTATCTAATATATAATATAAAGAATAAATAAATAATATTATAAATAAAATAAAATAAAGGAATATATTCCTTCACAAAATAAAAAAGTGATGGTGTGTGCGTGCAGAGGCGTAGAAAAACAAATAATTGATAGATATTGTTACATAATTTGGGATCACATCAATGCAAATAAATAAATAAATAATATTATAAATAAAATTAAAAAAAGAAATATATTCCTTGATAGTGTGTGTAAGATAAAAAGTAATAGTATGTGTGATGATAATGATGACGACGTCGATGATGGTGGTGGTTGTGATGATCATGGTGGTGATAATGAAGGTATGTACCAACCAGAATATAGACACATTTATTCTACTGTTTTTCATGGAGATCAAGGTACTTCAGATATCCTTACGATGATAATTCAGGTTTGTATAGAACAAATGCATCACAAAATAAAAGATGATGATGATGATAGAACTCATAGGAGGATGGGATAACACTTTTATGATTCATTTGCAGGTTCATCATCGTATAGTTCAACTACAAATGATAATGAAATTAGTGATTAATCTCATGGTTCTCATTCTTACCAATCAAATTCATGTTATCCACCTTACCTTGAACAAAATCCAAGTTATGGATTTTTTGGTTATTATGTATCATACAACATGTTTCCTACCAATGATGCATTTTATAATGCACATAATGTGATGTCTTCTTCACATAGAATATGAAGGAATCAAAACCAAGACAATGACAAAGATGGAAATGCTTTAGATTTGTCACGCCATTCATTTTGGTGGTAAACTGTAAGATATAAATTTTTTATATTTGTAGTTATGTATTTTTTTTCTTTCTAAGTTATGTAAAATGAACATTTTTATGTTACAATATAAAAAAATTGATATGATTTTAGTGATATTGTTTATATGTTATTCATTAACATTATAATTGTTTTTACTCATTATCCAGTATGATAGCACTTATATGGTTTATATTTGTTTTTAATAAATTTTTATCTATGAAATTAAATTTTTATTTTTCAAAATAAAATATTAAAAGAGTATATTAATATTGGTATATTAAAATATAATTGTAAAATGTATAAATATAATATTTTTGATGTATTATGATTTTTGAGGAAGAAATCACGTCCGCGACAGCCGCAACACTTACATAACGTCCGCAGCATCCGCAACCGCAATTTGATACTATGATCTTTCTTACCATAGCCTAATCGGCATTGATGATAGCCCGACAACCTCCTTTAGCCTCTTAATCCCTGCTCCTTCAATCTTTAAAGCAATCTAACACCAAAACCCTTTTGAACTCTCTCAAACCCGAAAATAAAAAGGACTACCTTTTTGTTCCTTTGATTTTGGTGACGTTGCGTGGTCCAAGTTTGAAAGGTATGCTTCGTTTTCCTTCTCTTTTCTTTTTTTTTCTTTTTCGGTTAGAGCTCCTCTTTAGTTCTTTTTTTTTCTCCGAATCTTGGTTGAAAAAAAATCCTCCCCTCAAATGCTTCCCCTGCATGTTATATTTGATGGCTTCTGTTGTAACATCCTCAATACCGGGTTAGTGACTAAATTGAAAAATTTAGGAATTTAGGGATAAAAGTAGAAAAGTTGAATAGTTCAATGATTTATGTGGAGATATTTCCTGAAAGTTATTATTAATTATTAAAGGAGATTAAGGGCAAAATAGTCTTTGTTATCTAAAGATAATTATCGTATCTCTTTATTAAGAGATGAGCTTGTTGGGAGAGTTATCTGGAAAACTCTTCTCCCTTCTTCTTCCTCCTCCACGTGAGAGCTCAAGCAAAGGTAAGCTTAATTTCAGTTGGTTAATTCTTAAGTTTCAAGCTTAGTTTTGATTCTTGGGGTGTTAAGAAAGATTATTTAGAGATTAAAGTATGTTGAAACTTCAAAATGGATGAGTTATGAAGGATCAAATATGAAGAGTTTTTAAGTGAATTAGTGAAATAGAAGGAGTTAATAGATTTTGGAGTTGAATTTGACTTGTCAATGGTTAAATTAAGAGATATGAAGTGATAAAATGAGTTTTAAAACATGTTGAAAATCTGGTATGATTCTTGAAGTTAACAAAGAGGAGAGGATATTAAGGTTCAAGAAGAGGTAAATGAATATAAATGAGTTTAAACATGTATATATAAGTTAGGAATTTGAAAGGGGATGAAATATGAAGCATTTGAGTTGAATTAAATGGATTTTCGGGCTTAAAATACAAATTCTGGGCTAGGTGTATCGATGCACATTCAATATGCATCGATGTACTCTTTAAAGAAGAAACATCGAATGCAATTGGTGCATCGATGCATCCCTTTAAAATGAAAACATCGAAGGTAATTTGTGTATCGATGCATGGGTAGTGCATCGATGCACATGTTAAAGAATGCATCGATGCACTGTAGAATGCATCGATACACTTCAAGGGGAAATTGAAATAGACATTTCTTTTGGTCTAAGAAATGATAGATTAGTGTATATCAATTGGATACTAATATGTATCAATGAATGATTTTATAGATATCGAGCACGAACAAGTCCTGGAACGATTATCAAGTTATGATTCGATCGAAAGAGAGGAAATTATAAAACTGGATTGGAACTTAGTGAGGCCAAGGTGAGTGCGCATTATTTTATATATGATGTTTAATGGGAAATAAGACTTGCGACAAGTCTATTTTCTGTAGTATTATGCATGAAGTATGAACATGAACATGAACATGTGTTAGTTATGAGTGTCTGAGTTATATGTTTATGAGTATGACAGAGATGATATGATCTAGGAGAATATAAATGATGTGAATACAAGTATAGGAAAGATGATATATATATATATGATAAGACATAAAAATAAGATATAAGCAATGTGACAAGAAATGTGAAATAGTATGAAAAGTGGATATGTGATACGTGATATGTGAAAGTGATCTACGTGTTTATACGTACATGTGATTCAACTTATGTGACATAATCTATGTGCTATGTGAAAGTGAACTACATGTTTATATGAAAATATGAAATGACATAAATGATGATGCCCATGTTATGTGTCATGAGAGCTAGGGTATAGTTGGCATGCCAACAGTCAAGGGTCTACGCGGTCCTTCGAGACATATATGTATTCTTTGGAACATGTGTGAGGTTTTTTGAGACACATACTTGATCCTTGGCATATTTATATGATTCTTAAGGAATTTTCTACGTGGTTTTTAGGGACAACCTTATATGGCACTTCGGTGCATTTCTACGCGGCACTACGGTGTAATTCTACGTGGCACTTCGGTGCATTTATACGAGCTGTGGTGACAGCATTAGTGCACAACCTCTATAGACTCACATATCTATAGTTCTCACATGTGTACATGGGCTAATAAAGAGATAATTGTGAAATCAATGTATGTGATATATGTATATGAATTGCATGATATGATATATGTGTGATATGGGTTATTGTATCTGTTACATGAATATATGTTGATGTATATGTGAGTGAGTATAAATGACTTATATATGATGATATAAGAATTTGTTATAAGTTATAGAATATGAATGTAAGAGATCATATAAATAAGAAATAAGAGATATGAAGTATAATAGTATAAGAGCAGGATAAAAACATAAATGATTATATGTATATAATTTTTATTTGAAAAACATATGAGTGAGATGATTTGATATGATGTGTATGATGTGATAATAATAGTTGTTCCTGCATGATTACAAGTTAGAGTTTACATTATATATATTTATTCGCCTCACTAAGTCATAGACTTAGTGTGTGAGTGTTTCACACGCATGTTCTTACAAGCTTATGGATTGTTGAGGTACAAGTCAGGTCATCATTTTTCCTTACAAAGTTTCAGATCAGAAAATAGACGATTTAAATGTATTTTATGGTATAAAAGTCTAGTTGGCATGTATTTAAAAGATTTGAATTGTATAAGCTCTGAATAGTTCAGTAAACGTTTTGAATAAGTTATATGTTATAAAAGTTTTTAAATTACTCACTATTTTATACAAGTATATGTTTTAAAAAGTCAATGTGACACCTCAGACTCGGATCCAGGTCGGATTCAGGTTGGGGGTGTTACATCTGTGCTTGTTGAAGATAGGGCATGAGTACCCTATTTTATTAATTGACAACTCCAGATCTTGACTTGTTTGTCTGTATTTGAGTAAAAATTATATATGATTTTTTTTTACTAATGTTGGTTTTTCTTTTTACTGATGAATTGATGATCAATTTGAAACCATGGTGTTAGAGTAGTTTGGTCGAGGGAGCGACGACAGTAGGCGGCGCGATAGTTAACAATAGTTACAGCGGGGAGATTAGGATGTAACCCTAATTTCGCATTACTTGGGTTGTTAGATCAAACATAGATGTAACGGCCGGAAGTGAATGGTGGCGGGAGAGTTAAGGTGAAACCTTAACTGATTGGTTGTCTAATTGGGCTTGTTGTCCTGGTCTATGTTGGGTCTTGACCCATTGGATATTTGTTTATTTGTAATTTAGGTCTGAATAATAAAATATTATTAATTATTTAATATATATATATATATAATATAATAAAATAATAAAAATAAAATAAAATCGCCAACCCAGATAAAAGCGGGTGTCTACAACCGTTACAAAACCACGTTAAGTAACACGTGTCACAATCTTAAAATTTTAAAATTTTATTTTTCTTAAAAAAATAAAAATATTATTAAAAAAACCATGTGCTTCTCTCCCTCCCTTCCCCTTTCGTGATTTCAATTTTCATGACCGACTAAATGGCCGACCAAATGAATAAGGATTTAAGGAATTGAGTATTTTGGATTTTAGGGATTAGGGATTGAAGTTTATGGATTTGGAAATTTTGATTTTTGAGATGATAACAAGGGCTATAATCGGTTAGTGGGGTGGTCGATGACGTATGGGTGACCAGTCGCCATAGATAGGTGGTCGGAGATGACCGATGGTTGAAGTAAAGGGACGAGAATAAGATATTTAGGATTTTTTTTTATATTTTAGAAAAAATTGGGCATTTTTTGAAAAAAATATTTTTAAATTTTTCTAAAATTACCATATTGTGACACGTGTCACTGAATAGGTTTTTTTTAATGGCCATTAGAATCGAAACATCTAAAGTGATAACGTTTATAACATTAGGCACCTGAATGAGTCAAAAAATAGTTTAGACACCTATTCGGGAAAAGCGGTATAATTTGGACAATTATTTTGGTATTAAACCACGAAAGAAAAAAATCATAAAGTAAATGTGTTTGCACAAAAAGCTTACCCAAAAAAAACTTGAGCATTATTAACAATTAAACTCGTAAGTAAATTTTATAATGAAAAATATAACAATTAAGCCTTCTAAAACTTTTTGGTGTTAGTGTATGATTTCAATGATGTTTTTTTGTTGTTCTTGAAAAGTTTTGAACTTGTTTTTATATGATTATTTCTATGATTTCTAGCTGTTAATAAGCATGGGATGCAACAGTCATTACGTACAAATAAATATAACATCTATAACACGAATGATCAGTTTTATTATGAAATAAATTGATCATTTTTTAAATATTTGATTATCTTCGGTCAAGTGATCGACCTTTCAACGAAAGAGAACAATCCCTTTTACAAGGGATTGAACATTCGAGAGAAAGAATCGATCTTTTTAGGTATTTTTAGAAAATATTGATCATTTTTCATGGTGGATTAATCCGTTAACTACGGTGGTCAAATAGATCTATCCTTTTTGAAAAAGATTGTATGTAATAAAGAGGGTTGTCGAAAGCCTTGTAGGCGTGATTTAAAGAATGTTCGATCACATGCGCCCATAGAATCGGCTGCCAGGCTCAAAGGGCACTCAAATTCCAACAAGTACCGGTAGTTTCATTTGTTGTTTTATTGTGCAATGCTTTTTCGAATCTGTCTTCTTTGCTACAACATATATTTTTCTTTTGGAATTCGAAGCACCCTAATTCGGTCGGACACCAAAGAAAACCGAAGGCTTTGTACCTCGAGGGTTAATTCAATCGGACACAGAGCTTCGTGGCACAAATGGGAAATTTAATCGGTGAAATACGCAGCAGACGATGGTTACGATACATGTCTCATCTAGTTGAAAAATACATAGAAAAAGATGCCTCAACCAAGGAGAAGCTCAAGTTAACTACCTAATTTAAAAGCATCAACAAAAAGACCTATGCACACCCCAACTTTCCAGTAGTTAACCCTTACTACAAACGACTGCAATCTTCCAGTTCTTAAAGAAGTTGGCTTTCGGTACATAAGTATACCGATCCCCTCGATGGCAGCAACAACCACACCAGCAACTAATACATCTCAGTTGCCTGTTTGGCCGAGAATAGTTGCTAATGCATTCGCAGTATAGAAGCCCAAAAGGAGGAGAAATACCTTCATTGGGAAATTCTTTCTTGCCGAGTTCAACTTTTCTAGTACCTGTTTGCTCCCAGCACTCACTATCCTGCCCAGTCGAGTACCATCGAGATTAGGGCTGTCATCGTTTCCAGGAACCCCACCGGTGTCTAAGGCAAATGCTATTATAGGTATGAAACTGGTGTAATCGTAGAGTTAGTCCTCAAATATTCTAGGGTTTACGAAGTAGGTTACATGCTTTACAATAATTATAATTTAGTCACGAAAATAATATAGGTATTTAGGCCAAAATTCCTAAATCTTAGGGTTTTAAATTTTCTACGAAGTATTGACTTTATGAATTTTGTTTTCTACTTTTCTGTGAAGTATTGATTTTATTTATTGTTTTTTATGTCTATTTATGATTTTATTTATTGTTTTTTATGTCTATTTATAATTTAATTTTTTTATATGACGTACCCTTGTCATCCCCGTACCATGTAATTTTAAGAATTGTCGTTTCCCGTCCCAGTCCCCGTATCTGTATCAGTGCAATATAGGTAGTATTAATCACTTTCTTTTTTCAATTTTGTTCTAATCTAGTTTAGGTCATTGTTGCAATTTGTTTTATGTTTATAGTTGTTAGACTAGATTCAAAATAAGATTGAGAGAAGAAAACAAATGTACTTGATGCAAGTTTTGACTCATTTTGGGTTGGTCTTGGGGTTGAATTAGGTCTGGTTTGCGTAGGAATTGGGTTGGTCCAAGTTTGTCTTAACTTTTCCAATTTGCATGGATGATCTCTATGTGGGTTTGCTGATCTTTCAGGCTTGTTCATCTTTTATTATATCTGGTCAGAATAATGGAAATGGACAATGATGAAAAAGTTGTTAATCCAATAATTAAAGTTACAAAGTAAAAAAGTGGCTAGGGTCTAACCATGGCTTTATCATTTTCCTTCCTTAAACCCTAAGAAGATAATTGGAAAAAGAAAACACAAGTGTTCGCAAAAGCATCAGTCAAAGTCATCGCTGGAGGCAAAGAAATCATCCATAAATATTTATAAAAAATCCTCCACCATGGTAGAGAAAATGGCCACCATACATCTCTGGAAGGTTGCTGGGGCATTACATAGTCCGAACGATATTCCATGAAAGGCATATGTACCATATAGGCAGGTGAAGGTGGTCTTCTACTGATCTTCAGGTGCTATGGCGATCTGATTATACCCAGAATATCCGTCAATAAAACAGTAAAATGCTTTGTCTGCTAACCGATCAAGCATATGATCAATGAACGGATGGGGGAAGTGGTCTTTCTTTGTCGCCTTGTTGAGCTTTCTATAATCCATACATATATGTCAGCATGTAACGGTTCTTGTAGAAAAAAACTCACCATTTTCATTATTTATCACGGTCACTCCACCTTTTTTTGGCATGCATTGAACTGGATTGACCCAAGAGCTATCAAATATGGGATAGATCACCCCAACATCGAGCCATTTGATGATTTCCTTCATTACCACTTTCTTTATAATAAGATTTAGTCTTTTTGGGGTTCCACAGAATTGTTATGACATTCGTCTAGCTGGATCTTGTGCATGCATATGGTAGGGTTGATTCCCTTCAAGTATGACATAGTCCACCCAAGAGCTTTTTTGTGTTGTAACAACATTCAACAAACTACCCTCTTGCTCGGGGGTTAGACTAGCAGAAATTATACTAGTAAAGTATTGTCACACCCTAGATAAATGTATTTCAAATGTGATGACAAAGGTTTCAGTTCTAAGGTAGGTGCATGTTGTAATGAAGGTTTTGCAGGAATAAATTCATTGAAATCAAGGGGTTCGAATCTCATACCTAGTCTAGCTTGAAGTAAACTAGATTGTTCCGCCTCTAGTGAATAATCCTTGAACTCTTCATTTGTTCTTTCTTCAGTACATCCTACCTTTGCTTCAGTCGGAAATTTTTTTCCTGGGCAAATATTTTTACCTACATCATTATGAAAAAATTTGCATGGGCCAAACTTATTATTTCTTTCTAGCTGTAAAATATATTCATGGAAAAAATTTTACATTCCTGAATCTGGGAAATGTTATCTTTGCACAGAGTATCATATTCGTCTAGATGTAAAATTTTGCCTTGACCAAAAATTTATGTCCCGTCTTCTTCATGGGGATGCATGTCTCCAATACAATGGCATTCTTCAGAATCATCAACATACTTAAGTGTGTTGAAGATATTGATAGTGACGCTTTAATTGGCCACCCTCACTGTAAACTCTCCCTTCTCTCAATCTATTAGGGTGCGCCATGTGGCTAAGAAGGGACGCCCAAGAATAATGGGTGCATTTTCATCTGTCTCGCATTTTAAAATAAGAAAATCACTGGAATGACAAACTTGTCCACTTTAACTATCACATATTCAATTTTTCCCTTAGGTCGAACATCTGATCGGTCCGCCAGTTGTAATATCACGGAGGTTGGTCGAGCATTACCCATTCAAGTTTCAAAAATATAGACTTGGGCATCAGGTTTACGCTAGACCCCAAGTCACAAAGGGCTCTCCCAACATACTTATCACCGATGGAGCAATGTATAACAAAACTTACAGGATCATTTTGCTTCGACGGATGTTTACTTAATGCTGAACAATATTATGTTGTCGTGGTAACATTTTCAATTCTTTCCACTTTCCTCTTCTTCGTGAGAATATCTTTCAAGAACTTGGCATAAGAAGGTATATGATCAATAGCTTCGATTAATTTGGGTACCACTCCTAAGTGTAAGCACACTGCATTGCTCTTTCCCATGAGACTTAGTGACCTGAGTATCACTAGGGAGGGTTCCTTGTGGTCGAGAATGTACTGTTGTGGCTATTTGGCCCATTTGATTCTCCAACGCTCTCAATAATGAACTATGACTTTGTAATAGAGTTGTTTGGCTTTGTAATAAAGCACATTGATTCTTGATTGTCAATGAGTGCTCGTGTATTAAGGTCTTTGTTGAAGCCATGAAATCTTTTGTTCAAGCCATAAATTCCTGCAGTAAAGCTTCAAGTGAGTTAGAATTTGATGAAAATGCATTACTTTTATTGTTACCTTGCCAGGGCATCTGTTGTGTTGTGAACTTGAGTGTTCAGAAATGTTTTGTAGTGGCCTATTAAAATTACATGCATAATTGTTATTGTTTTTCCCTTGATTACCCCACGAAAAATTTGGATGTTGTCTCCATCTAGAATTATATGTATTAGAGTAGGGGTTGTTGTTGTTTCTGTTGAAATTGCCCACGAAATTGATAGACTCCTGGTTTTTTGGGCATTCACTCTCATGATGGTTGTCGTGGCAGAAATGCATGCTGAGTTAGTTGCCTTGACTTCTTTCACCTCACTGGAACGCTGCAAATTTTTTAGCATGTTAGTTATGACAAAAAGTTGGGTAGAAACTGAATCTTTACCGTCAAGTTCATACACCCCATAAATTTTCCTGTCGGTTCTAAGCCTTGTAGACATGAATTGATAGGCATTATTGGCTATCTGATTGAGGATATCAAAGGCTTCCTCGGGTGATTTGTCAAGCAAGGCGCCATTCGTCGACGCATCCAACATCATCCGAGTAGGTGTATTGACACCATTATAAAACATGACGACTTGAGTCCAGTCGTGGAATCCATGGTTAGTGCATTTTCGAAGCAAACTTTTGTATATATCCCAACACTCATACGTAGATTCATCATCGCTTTGGCGAAAACTTGTAATGTCATTGCGGAGCTGGGTGTGCATATTGAACGGGTTATATCTAAGCAGAAAATGTTTGCATAAGTCAACCCAAAATTCCAATGAGTCAGATAGGACTCCACTCAACTACGCTCTTGCTCGGTCGTACAAAGAGTATGAGAATAATTTTAGTTTCAGTACATCCTCGGGTACACTTATACATTCAAGCCGGTCGATGAAGATGATGGCGGGATACCCAAAGGTTCCTTAAAAAATCAGTCGAATCCATTCTGTTAGAAACTTTCAAGCTTCTTGTTGCCCTCTAACTCTTTTCTTTCCATCTGGTTAATCAGTTGGGTTTTCCTCCTCATTAAAGCCCATTTGAATGTCCATATTATTAATTGGGTTAATATCTAAGTAGCCTGTTGACTTTGAAACTTGGAAACTTCTTTGAACATCATTTGCATTATGGGGTCCACAATTTGAGGAACTTTTTTACCTTATTCATTCATGAATTAAGGGCCATGAAACCCAGATCCTCGCGTAGTTATCTGTTTGTCGAAATTGTTTTCCGATCAAGAGTTCCGAGGGAGATGTCCCAGTGAAAAATTATATCCTTTGGGTCTAGGGTTAAACGGACAGGACAAAAACCCTCCTCACGACCAAGTTTACCGCATAAGAAACAAAACAGTTTGATTCGTTCATATTGAAAACGAACATACACCATATTTCCATTCTGTTCTGCAACCTTATTCTTTCTTTTTAATGGTAGGCGAGTATCAAAACGAACCCTTATTCCCATGATCCGTTTATATCCCAGGGAAATTACTTTTGTATCGTACTCAAGGAACACCCCAATGAAATTTCCCAAAGATTTGGCAACTGCTTCAGACACAAATCCAAAAGGCAGATCATGAACTTGAACCCATATATTAAGAAAAAATAAGGGACTGAGGATGGGTCTTCTCCATCGTAGAGTCTATAAAGAAGAAGAAGATGACCATTAAAGTTCTAAGGCCCACCATTTGTTTCTCTATCCACATCCGAGATTGAAATACCTCGAATGGGGCGCCACACACGATAATGTCGATCTCATCGACTCAAAATGAATCACGCTGTTGGTGAGGAAGGTTTCAATGAAACAATATGTCAACACACATTTTCATCTTATTAGGATTTAAATTCCTAAAATATGATAGAATTTTGTTAGAATTTAAACTCCTAAAAATAGGATAGAGTTCTACTATTATTTAAACTCCTAAAGATAGGATCCACAAGCATTATAAATAATCATTGTAACTCACTATTGTAACACATTCGGAGGAGGGTATACGAAATACCAAACAAAAAATTACAAGCAACTCGTAGTCATTTTTCGAAGCATTTATATTTTGAAAGGTAAAGTTCATACCTTTGCATGTTATTTTTCCTTACCCTTGCTGTGTTTTGATTTCGAAAGAAAACTGAGAGAAGTGTTTTTGGCCGATGAACGGAGGCGTTTTCGAGATCTATTTTTGTAGTTCTAGTCCCCAAGGCTTGTGTTTTTGAAAAACTATTCGTATTTTTATAAACTGGTCGTGTGGATCCTCTTGTTTTGTCATTTTTTTCTTCGATTGACTTTTAATTTTAACCTCTAATTTATTTTTTATTTTAATTTAACCCTTATTATTTATATGTATATATTTAATTATATTTTATTTATTTATTTATTATAATTTTTTTTTATTTTTCTTTGTGTTATATTATATTTTTTCTATTATTATTATATATATATATATTATTTTTTTATCTATGTTTACTTATTTATTATGTTTTTTACTATATTTTCCTAACGTTATATATATATATATATATATATTCTTACTTTATTTTATTTTATATTTCTAAGATTACTATTTTTTAGTTAATATTATATGTATATTTATTTTTCATTTATTTATTATTATTATTACTATTTAATATTTTATTATATTATACATACATTTTTATATTTTTATATATATATTTTTTATTATTTTATTTATACTATTTATTTATTTTCATTATATTTTCAATTTCTTTGCTCTTATTATTATTTTTCTTTTAAAAAAACACTTTTCCTTTTTTATTCTTTTTGTATATATATTTTATCTTCATTTATTTTATTTTATTCAATTTCATTTTTTTTCATCCAATTATTTTATGTTTATTATTATTGGTTTCATTTATTTCCTTGGTTTACTCTTTAGTTTTGTTACTTTCTTTTATTATTATTATTTTCTTTTAAAATCTTATTTTTAAGCGTATTTCCGTAAACTCATTAAGGGTAAGTAATTCGGATCAAATTTTACCTTTTAATTTAACTTGCAATTTTCTTAATCAAAGACAACTGGAAATTACGTAGTACCGAAAGGACGGTTCAAGGGTGCTAATCCTTCCTTGACCGTAACCGACTCCCGAACCCGACACATTTTTGGAAAGACGCAGATCAGGTAAGAAATATGGTATCCGATCAACCCAGTTGTTTTAAATAAATGATCGATGGCGACTCCAATCCACATTTTTCAAGTCGAAGCCCAATTTCGGGGCCCAACCGAAAGACGGTTGCGACAGCTTGACGACTCCGCGGGGGACTAGGTAAGTGAGTCAGGCTAAGGTAATTTTCAGTTGTCTTTTTAATGAAAAGGGTAAGTTTAAATTTTAAGGTAATATTTTGATCCTTTTTACTTACTTTTGATTATATTTTCGAGTAAATAGTTGGACTAATCGTTTTCTCATGATTTCAGCCTTCAAAGTTTTTTTTTTCATCTAAGGCTCTATACCCGAGCTCTAAACTCTATTTTAAGTGGGGGTGAAAGTAACGCCTTCGTGTGAATTTATTCACCGTGCGGGCCTAGCAAGTAGCCTTCGGGATTCATATACCTTATGTCTTCGTGTGAATTTATTCACCGTACGGGCATAAGGGAATGTGTCCTCTCGAGTTTAACTTAGTCCACACAAGCCTGTGATGGGTTTAGGACTAAGGGTCTGGCAAGCTTAAGGGGCACCTGCAAGGAGAACTCGAGTACCTTTTTTTAGAACCTAAACCCGGAGACTACAAGGAGTTAGGGCCCACCCCAAAACCTCATTTTAAACCCTAGGATGCCGAAATTATTTTATGCTTTACTTTCTGTTCAAAACATGTGAACTAGAAATTTATACGGTTAGGACTTGTTCAAAATCAACTTGCGAGATAGAGATAATGTCCGAGTATGAATAATAGGCATGTGGGGTAGATATCATGTGGGGTAGGACTTTTATTTTCATGATTGCTTTGATTATTATCTTTACCTTACTAACTCTTTTTCATTTTTTTCCTCTCTTTTATTTTATTTCCATCATCTGCATCATTCAACAGAGGTGTTGATCCATCAAAAAACGTGTTCGTTAACCATAAATAATCTGTATTAATGGACAAAGGTGTTGTAATACAGGAGATTAAAAACCCCGAGGTACGACTATGGTCCGAGAAGACTCAGAAAGAAAATGGAGACAGTCTTCAAGGAAGTTATGTGTTAGAGCTTGTTAGTTATGCCTCTAGCAGCCTAAAATAGAACAATGTGCAAGAACTTCGAGACATCTGGGACAGTTAGAAGAATGATTGAAAACAGAAGTTCAGTCAGCGATATGGTGACATTGCACTTTTGCTTCATGTTAAGACAAGTGAGCCCTTAATCAGAGCCTTGGTTCAATTATGGAACCCGGGATACAGTTGCTTCACTTTTAACCAAGAGGACATGATACCTACTATCGAAGAGTATACTACTCTACTACACTGCGAAAGCATCAAACTGGAGCGAGCCTACATTAAACACATCAAGAGTTAGCCTTTCAAGAACAGACTGGCTAAGATTGCAGGAGTTGATGAAAAGTGGGTGACTGACCAACTCCGAAACAAAGGTAACGGGCAAGGAATTGAGTGGATCCACATAAGTAAACTAATGAATGACCACCTTGATGAATGAAAGACTATAGACCTTTTTTGCACTAGGTCTGTATGGCTTGATCATCTTTCCGAAGATTTTGGGATGCATTGACACAGCCGTGGTGAAACTGTTTGAGCAACTTCTGAAACGAGTCAACCCAGCACCAACCATCTTAGCCGAGACCTTTCGGTCTCTAAACCATTGCCGAAGAGCTGGCAGAGGTAGATTCATTAGATGTGTTTAGCTCCTTCAAGTCTGGATTCACAGTCACTTCTAGAAGAGTAATGGGGTTTCCTATCGCCGATTTAGCACTACATATTCACCTTTGATAGAGTTCATCACCATGAAATGGCATGAATGAACTTCAAAAGAGAAGTGGATGAAAGTCTTCACTCATCTATCAATACCGAGATATTACTTGGAGAGCCCACTGGTTGTTTCTCAGTGACGTTCTTTTCCAATGTGGGGACTCTGACACTATGACCTTACCTGAACTTTGGGATGCAGTTGGGTACGCTCCATTGTTAGCACTTAGACATTATGGGGCACGTCAGTTTGTCCCAGCAACATGCGGACTAGCTAAATCAGAGTTTGAGTATCACGGTGATAACTATAAGAAGATGATCAAGGAAGCAGTCGATTCATAGAAGAAAGTATTCCGGATGGATGTGGTAGCTGCCAAAAACATGCTTGCTCCGGACTATGTGGAGTGGAGAAGATTGAGAAAAAATGACAATATTATGGTGCCAGGCTGTGAGGACACCCGGACTTTGGAGGAACATCTCAGGCATGTCCCTTCTGAACTTGAGATAGTCAAGGCAGAGTTTGAAGCTGTGAATAATGAGCTGAAATAGAGAGTTAAGGAACTTGAAGCTGAACGTTGTCAATGAAAACTAGATGTCGATTCTCAGAAAGATAGAGCATACAAACTGGAAAGGGAGCAGAAAAAAGTCTATTTTGAGCTTGAAGACTTGAGAAAGGGGTACCAAGATAAAGTCAATGATAACTCCAAGTTGAAAGTATCCTCTGAGTACTGGAAGGATGAAGCTCATAGCCTGAAAAGGAAATTTGAGGGGCCTGATGAGAAAACTTGGAAGGAACAGATAAAGACTACCCAGGACGCTTAGCAGACAATCAGCATCAAAACCAACGCCTGAGAATCCAAATGGCTGATCTGGAGAAACAATATGAGAAAGATGGTAAAACAATAGTTGATTTAGAAGCTATTGTAGATGGATTCAAAAAGCAAGCGAGCGAGCTTCAGATAGTGCCCTTCGACGGGGGTTTGCAGTGGCGTTTCCGTTGGGAACATGCTCAACAAAAGTAAATGCTCGAGATGCGGTCATTTGAGACTTCTTGGACCAGTACAAAAAAACAACTCAACATTTTCACGGTTCATCCAGAGAGGTCGGAGCGGTTCGACAGGTTATTCAACCGGGAAAAGATGAAAGCAGAAGACTAGTCAACATGTCAGAAGCTGTCAGGATATTTTTGTCTCTTAAAAGATAAAACCCCCAATAAGGATTATTCATAATAACAGACACATTTCTTGGATCAATGCTTCGAACATTTCATGCATTCTTGCATTTTTGCATCTTCATCTACATTTTTAAGCATTTTCATAAACATTAAATTAAGTCACTGAGGATTCGATGAAGTGGTCTTAACCACATTACACCATATGGAAGCAAGATTTTAACAATTAAAGAAAAAACTGAAATAAATACAGTATGAGCCTGATCAGCTGATTGTAGGACAAAGCCTGCCAGGATGATCTAAGAAAGAATTGTAACACCCTCAACCCATACCCGACCCGGATACGAGTCTGAGGTGTCACATTGACTTTTCAAACTTTGACTCTTGACAAAATTCAAAGAAAATTTAAAACTTTCATTAAAGTAAAAGCAGTTTAGTTGCATAATTTGACCATAATAACCAAAATCGATCAGAGCATATTTAACTCAATCAATTAGTACATGCCAACTATATTCAAAATAACAAAAATCATTTAACTCATCAATTTTCTGATCTGAAATCTTGTAAAGGAGATGCTGACCTGTTTTGCTCCTCACAGCTTCTATATTCACTTTCGGTAACCTGCGGGTGAAACACTCACACGCTAAGTCGATGACTTAGTGAGGCATAAAGAAAACACATCTTGGCATGCAAACTATACCCCTAGCTCTCATGACACATAACATGGGCATTGATATTTATGTTAACATACATTCACATATACACATAGTCATGTAGTTATTTCACATAGCTCATCGTCATATAAATCACAGATCCCATATACATATAAACACATGGTTCACTTACGCGTAGAACATTTCCATATAATCGCATAGTCATATAATATTTCATATAACATATATTTTCTCTTTCATATATCTCATATCATGTATCATATCTTGTGATCATATAATCATGTTACTTATAATCACATAACTTCTACTCATAGAGTTCAACATCATTAAACTTAGTTCCCTTTTTCATATCATCATACATTTATATATTCTTATATGTCCTATCAATAACCTATAAACTTATTCATATTTTCATATATCATATTTTAATATAATTTGTATAGTAATACTCTATAATTGTATCATATAATGATTTTACCCAAGTACTCCTTTATAAAGTTTATATTACAGGTTCAATTAGTCTCATTCTATCTTATAAATAATTTCCACTTATTTAATATCATTTTCCTTTTCCACTCACATAAATCATCTATTTATTTAGTTCAATTTCTCATGACTTCCACAATACTCTTTAATAAAACTTTGTAGCTCTTCACTATAATACATAAACCACAGTTTCCTTTAATTTATCAATCTTCCCTATATAACTTATGTATCCTTATTTATGCCCTTGAATTTATACTATTCTCTTAGAGTCTCCTAACATTTCTCGTATAATCACTTATACCATATCATATGACTTATACTTGATTATCTTATTCTCTCGTGCTCATTTCATTTCTTATGACTCTATCATATAACTTATTCCATGTTTTTCCATTATTACATAATAAAGTTTTACATAAATCATATAGCATATACAAAGCATATCATTATCTTTAGTCATGCATACATACAATCAATGTAATACAGATAATTACATATAATTATAACAACACATAATCATGTCCATGACTTCATGCATATTACTCTAGGAAATAGACTCATCGCAAGTCTTATTTCCATTAAACACTACATATCACTAGTATGCACTCACCTTGGCCTCACTAGTCAATTCCAATCTCTTATCTTTCCCTTGATCGATCTTACTTGCCAAATGTTCTGGAATTGCTTTACGCGCAGAATCTACATAAATGTACATTTTGAGGCAATCATTAGATACCTACACCTTGTAATTGGATACTAGCAACTTAAACGAACTTATTAAACCAATATTCACATTTTCCTTTAGGGGGAATCGGTTCCCTCCTGTGGGGGAATCGGTTCCCCTATGAGATTCTGGAATTTCTGGTTCGTTTGAGGGGGTATCGATTCCCCTTGAATGGGTACCGATTCCCCAAGCCCAGAAATCATATTTTCAACACGAAATTTACTTCATTTCATCTTAAACACTTCATATTTCAACCTCTTTCATATACTAAACTTTAAAACACATACTTAAGCCCATTTGTACTCATTTAACCCATCTTAATTCTCAAAATCCTCTCCTCTTAATGAAATTCAATAATTATACTCAAATTTCAACATGTTCTAAATTCCTTTCTATCACTCCAAATCTCTTAATTCAACTATTGACAAGTCAAATTCAACTTAAAATTCAACTTATCAACTTTATTTCAAGATTTCATTCAAAAACTCAAAATCTTTAATCTCTCCTAATTCCACCATCCTTTATTTTTAAGATGATTTAAGCTTTCCTTAAGCTTAATTATCATCCAATAATCATAACCAAATCCTAAATTCAGCAAAATATCAACTAACAAGAGATCTTACCTTTGATTATGGCTTCACGGTGGAAAAGAAGAGAATGAAGAAGAGAAGTCTGGAACTCTCTCATATTTCCCACGTTTATAGAATACTCAAAAAGGGAAGATAAAAATCTTTCCCATGAAAAGACCATATTGCCCCTTTAGTTCATCTATCTTTGCTATTTAATCCAATATTAAAATTCTTTACTTAAATCCCGAGACTTTTAATTTCATTTCTAAATTGAACACAAAACTTTCAAAGTTTGCAATTTAGTCACTGAACCTGATTTGGGATGTTACAAATCTTCCATCATTTAAAGAAAATTCGTCCTCGAATTTTCACTGCATGCCTTTATAATATCACATCTTCTAATATTTTCATATTGCTTGCCTTAATATTTCCTGCCACCACTACAACCTACCATTTTCTCATACTCAATTCTTCATATACATCCACATCTTTATAAGTCCATATAATATTATTCATTATATAGATAGCAACCCCAAATCCTTAATCCTCACTATTATGGATCAATTGATCTTTTTCATCATTCTCTATGTGCTTTGCACATAAATCAAGCTTTTGCTCATTTCTTAATCCTTGTAAGTATTATTATACACCCAATCTTTTCATATAACCCTTAAGTATTTGTTCAAAGAATAATCACCCATTCTCGTTCTTCTAATAATTGAAAATTGTATTATTTCAATATCAACTTATAACTTATATCTCAATATACCTCTTGTCTTACTTGATCGTTTAACCTCCATGTTTGTCTTTTCCTATCCCTTTATTCTTTCATTCCTTCCAAAATCAAAATTTCCTTATAACATAGATCACATCTTTTCTTTAAGCTCCCATACTCTTTTCATATTATTTATACTTATCCCTGATTACTGATCTTCATCGCATCTTCATAACTTTGATAATCCACTTTACTTATACAGAACCTCATTCTTTACCATCTCTTGTACTTGTATTTTCTTCCTCAAACCTCCTTTTTAAACATACCAATACTTATTTCCTTGCCCACATCATATTTATATGATCAAAACCATATCCAAATCCACATCATACTTGATTAACTTAACTTTATATTTTCTTCAAATCTTAGAACTTTATTATCTATACTATTACAATTAATCAGTCATAACTTTTCTAATTTAGGGTATAAGCCCTAATCAGACTAATCATATTCATCTGCTCAGTTGAAATCCAATCAATGCAATTTACTCACTTATCCAGCCCACACTCTTATCCGTATATAATATTATTCTCTTGTTTCCTCTATTACCTTACATTTCCGTGATCAAAATACATAATCGTGTCTCAATTCACACCCTACTTAATTAATTTACCCTGTCATCATCTTCTAATCCTTTACCTTTGATAGACTTACCATCACATAATTCTGTTAGTCACCACCAATTATTCCAATCTAAAGCATAAACCTTCATCGAACCATTCATATACATTCATTCCAGTCGGAATTATCTCAGCAATAGTTTACTTAACTTATCAAATCCACATTTATTATGATCCAAATATACAACTGTATCCAGATCCACCTCATCTTTGGTTTTTCTGTTCTGACAATATCTCAAAATCTTATAATTCACATACATTTTCCATCACATAATCTGGTTAGTCAACGCTAACTCTTTTCATCTAGAATGCAAACCCTTATTATAGCCACACTCTTGCTTATACACAATATTATCCCTTTATCTTAAATTCATAAACTCTATCTCCATATCTCTTATACACTTGTCACTGATGCATCTTTTCTTGAATTCTTATACAAATACTCACCACATCCTTTGATCTTTTTAACAATCTTATATTGACACTTGTTCACCATATTCTATCTTATCCACATAATAACAAAACTACTCAATATCGTGTTTTCGATTCAAAACAATGAAAACTTTCTATCATTATTCAGATATGATTTCAGCTTTCTGAAATCAACTTTTGTTTTTACTGGGCATTTCCTGAGGTGTCCGCTCTTCATCCTTCCTGGCCAGGGTAGGTGAATAGCTATCACAATCAGGAATATCACCTTTCACTTACTTCGAAATTATCACGATCGAATTTCTACTGTATTAAACTATTCTTATTCTATTAACAAGACAACATACTCCTTACACTATCAGATCAGAAATTTTTCACTCTATGTTGGCATGTACATATTTTATGACATTTTGGAATTCAGCTTATGCCGAGAATCGGCTAAACTTTAGCTCTGATACCATTAAATGTAACACCCCCAACCCGTACCCGACCCGGATACGAGTCTGAGGTGTCACATTGACTTTTCAAACTTTGACTCTTGACAAAATTCAAAGAAAATTTAAAACTTTCATTAAAGTAAAAGCAGTTTAGTTACATAATTTGACCACAATAACCAAAATCGATCAGAGCATATTTAACTCAATCAATTAGTACATGCCAACTATATTCAAAATAACAAAAATCATTTAACTTATCTATTTTCTGATCTGAAATCTTGTAAGGGAGATGCTGACCTGTATTGCTCCTCACAGCTTCTATATTCACTTTCGGTAACCTGCGGGTGAAACACTCACACGCTAAGTCGATGACTTAGTGAGGCATAAAGAAAACACATCTAATGGAATTCATACCCACTAATCATGCATGATTGTTTTATGCTATCAAATTATACAACTCATTTATATATACATCAACATATATTCATGTATATTATGTAACTAATACCAAAACCCCTATCACACATATATCATATCATGCAATTCATATCACACATCATATACATATATCACATACATTGTTCTCATATCACCAACCTATTTATCCTTACTAATTCCCTTGTCATTACTTCAATTCCGTCATATGAGCATATAATGAATATAAACATATTATATATATTTTAATATGCCACAATACATTACTAATTTCTATAATCATATAATACATAAACGCATAGCATCTCATATCACCATGACATATATGCACTTCTACCATGTCACGAGAAATACACATATCATTATATCAAATTATGTTCTCTTTTCAAAGCCAATGTACACATGTGAGAACTATAGATATGTGAGTCTATAGAGGTTGTGCACTATGCTGTCACCACAGCTCGTATAATTACACCAAAGTGCCACGTAGAATTGCACCGGAGTGCCGCGTAGAATTGCACCGTAGTGCCATATAATAATGTCCATAAGAACCACATATCATTCCTTAAGAATCATATACATATACTAGGGATCAAGTATGTGTCTCACCAGACTTCACACATGTTCCAAAGAATACATATATGTCCCGAAGGACCACATATCATTCCTTAAGAATCATATACATATGCCAAGGATCAAGTATGTGTCTCACCAGACTTCACACATGTTCCAAAGAATACATATATGTCCCGAAGGACCGCGTAGACCCTCGACTCTTGGCATGAAAACTATACCCCTAGCTCTCATGACACATAACATGGGCATTAATATTTATGTTAACATACATTCACATATACACATAGTCATGTAGTTCTTTCACATAGCTCATCGTCATATAAATCACATATCCCATATACATATAAACACATGGTTCACTTACGCGTAGAACATTTCCATATAATCGCATAGTCATATAATATTTCATATAACATATATTTTCTCTTTCATATATCTCATATCATGTATCATATCTTGTGATCATATAATCATGTTACTTATAATCACATAACTTCTACTCATAGAGTTCAACATCATTAAACTTAGTTCCATTTTTCATATCATCATACATTTATATATTCTTATATGTCCTATCAATAACCTATAAACTTACTCATATTCTCATATATCATATTTTAATATAATTTGTATAGTAATACTCTATAATTGTATCATATAATGATTTTACCCAAGTACTCCTTTATAAAGTTTATATTACATGTTCAATTAGTCTCATTCTATCTTATAAATAATTTCCACTTATTTAATATCATTTTCCTTTTCCACTCACATAAACCATCTATTTATTTAGTTCAACTTCTCATGACTTCCACAATACTCTTTAATAAAACTTTGTAGCTCTTCACTATAATACATAAACCATAGTTTCCTTTAATTTATCAATCTTCCCTATATAACTTATGTATCCTTATTTATGCCCTCGAATTTATATTATTCTCTTAGAGTCTCCTAATATTTCTCGTATAATCACTTATACCATATCATATGACTTATACTTGATTATCTTATTCTCTCGTGCTCATTTCATTTCTTATGACTCTATCATATAACTTATTCCATGTTTTTCCATTATTACATAATAAAGTTTTACATAAATCATATAGCATATACAAAGCATATCATTATCTTTAGTCATGCATACATACAATCAATGTAATACAGATGATTACATATAATTATAACAACACATAATCATGTCCATGACTTCATGCATATTACTCTAGGAAATAGACTCATCGCAAGTCTTATTTCCATTAAACACTACATATCACTAGTATGCACTCACCTTGGCCTCACTAGTCAATTCCAATCTCTTATCTTTCCCTTGATCGATCTTACTTGCCAAATGTTCTGGAATTGCTTTACGCGCAGAATCTACATAAATGTACATTTTGAGGCAATCATTAGATACCTACACCTTGTAATTGGATACTAGCAACTTAAACGAACTTATTAAACCAATATTCACATTTTCCTTTAGGGGGGAATCGGTTCCCCTATGAGATTCTGGAATTTCTGGTTCGTTTGAGGGGGTATCGATTCCCCTTGAATGGGTACCGATTCCCCTAGCCCAGAAATCATATTTTCAACACGAAATTTACTTCATTTCATCTTAAACACTTCATATTTCAACCTCTTTCATATACTAAACTCAAACACACATACTTAAGCCCATTTGTACTCATTTAACCCATCTTAATTCTCAAAATCCTCTCCTCTTAATGAAATTCAATAATTATACTCAAATTTCAACATGTTCTAAATTCTTTTCTATCACTCCAAATCTCTTAATTCAACTATTGACAAGTCAAATTCAACTTAAAATTTAACTTATCAACTTTATTTCAAGATTTCATTCAAAAACTCAAAATCTTTAATCTCTCCTAATTCCACCATCCTTTGTTTTTAAGATGATTTAAGCTTTCCTTAAGCTTAATTATCATCCAATAATCATAACCAATTCCTAAATTCAGCAAAATATCAACTAACAAGAGATCTTACCTTTGCTTATGGCTTCACGGTGGAAAAGAAGAGAATGAAGAAGAGAAGTCTATAACTCTCTCATATTTCCCACGTTTATATAATACTCAAAAAGGGAAGATAAAAATCTTTCCCATGAAAAGACCATATTGCCCCTTTAGTTCATCTATCTTTGCTATTTAATCAAATATTAAAATTCTTTACTTAAATCCCGAGACTTTTAATTTCATTTCTAAATTGAACACAAAACTTTCAAAGTTTGCAATTTAGTCACTGACCCTGATTTGGGATGTTACAAGAATCCCCATATCCTAAGGGCTACGATGTTGAAGCTGTTAGCTGTTACCACATAAGAAGCCCCAAACATTTCTCTGAAAACTGTAAGGCATTTGCCGAAGAAGGGGGCATGACATATACCATTTGCACTTAGAGGATTGTTTTGTTTGAACACATCTCTGATCTTTCATGTTTGCTTAATCTGTTAAACGATTGAAATTATGCTACTTTCTAAGGTGGAGTAATTGAACAAATTTTAATCTTTAGTTCTTCGAATATTAAATGAATTAAGGTTTTTTTTAATTCTTCAAGAATTATAGATTTTTGACATGTGACAAGATTAGACCTTTCTTATCCTGTCTCAAACTCCAAAAATGAAATACCTTGATTATTACCAAAAATACCAAATTTTGACATTACCTCCTTTTGAAATTCTTGAACATTGCCTTTATCTTTTTGACACACCCATACCTTTCTTTGAGTCAATAAGATCACACCACTGTCTTTTTTTTAGACTCAAAAATAGCCTTTTTTACCATTAAAACCCAAGGCATTGAGTTGTTCAATTGAACATGAGCACTCTTCTAAGACACAATTTGGGGCATCTCGCCGAGAGCCTGAACATTGAGACATGTTGGGAGCAAGAAGCAGAAAAAACAATTCATTCGAAATAATTCTATCATGCATTAAGTACACTGTTTTCATGTGAATGATGTTAATCCTGAAAATTTATCCCCCTGGGGATACCTCTTCTTTGAAGATTTACATGTATGAGATGATGAACGGCTTTTTTTCTTTATCCCTTCACAACATGAGAAAAAATATATCCCTTGTGTCCCCTTTTGAGTCTATAGTGTTTTTCTTCTGATTCAACCCTAACCAAGGATCACCCTCCACATTGGGGGGCAAGGTGGAGCAAATCTGCTCGCATGAGTGAATGCATTGATTCATATGAGATACCGAAAGGTGAACCAAATGCCAAGTGCGAAGATTCAATCAGAACAAAAAGAAAAAACAAAAAATAAAAGAAGCAAAAAAGAATAAAATAAAAGAAAAAAGAAAGAACAAAAATCAAAAAGAAAAAGGGACAAAAAAGCACATGCAAAGATTCCCTGAAGACAAATGGCTCATCAAGCATCAAATTATGAGATTGACAAGCACAAGCATTCCCGAATCACTGAATCACTTCACTCAAAGATCATAGAGCATCAAGAGAGAGACATTTTTGAGCAGGACATGATTGAAGGCATCAGAATGAATTGATCCTTGGTTCAACACCCTGAAACACTTGTTTGAGCCTATTTATCCTTTTCTTTTATAACCATGAACCCTGGCCTACATTACATTCCTTAAAAGTCCCTTCTAATTATACATGGATTTCTAAACAGAAGAGACTATCTTCAGATTTCATCCCGCCCATCAGGATTAATCTTTGTTTGCAAAAAACAATGTAATTAATGCATGGTAGAGAAAAATAACAAAGGGGGGTTCAGGACGTAAATCCTGAATAATGTCTTAAAACCAAAGGAGGATTCGAGTTGAAAACCTGAAAAGGTGGCTCGAATATAAAAATTGTGCAACTGAGGCGATCTAACAAATTCCTTGATAAGGCATCGCACAATCCAAATGTGACCATGAAAGCTGGGAGTCAGAGAACACTTCCAGTAGAGAAACATGCAAGCTACCCCATCAAACCTTTGAGCATCAAATGCCAAACCTTTGAGCATCAAATTCCAAACCTTTGACCAAACACAATAACCTGAGACCTTTTTATCCTTTCCTTACTTAACCATTTCCCAAAGATAGCTTTGATCTTGGCACATGTCAAATAGCTATAATTTATTGAAGGATTAACATTGTAATTAAACATTTGATATCCAATGAACTCTAGTTTTATGATTCGTCTCAATTGTAAAACCGTGAAAGAGACAATATTTTCAAAATTTTTGATTAAACATTTTTCGAAACTCTTTATTGATATTTTCAGAACTTTGAAAATAAAAGAGAAAGAAAAACATTTTTTTCAAAGAAGACAGTCTCTCTAGAATGGATCTTGGTAAATGACATGTGACTCTTAGACACAAAACTCATGCTCAGAATCAATGTTGAAGCAAGAAATGAGGAACATTTGGGGCATCTTTGGAGATTCAACATCAAATATTGGGGCATTTTTGGATATTGGGGTATCATTTGGGGATTCAACATCCTAATGCAAATTATCAGACCTTTTTCAAGAGATAAAATATAACCAATTCATGTTACATGTATCTTATGCATACATTTTAGAGCATCATATTTATCATTTTCCACATACATAATTTTTTACAGCTTTTAGAGTCAAGTTTCAACTTCAAGACGAAGTATACTCGATTCAAAAGCACCTTTAAAGAATCATGTTGGTTGCTTAACTCAGCAGCAAGAAGCTACACTTGGACCAACTCGACAGATTGAAAGTTTCTCTCGAAACAACACAATTTGCTCGAGAGTGGATTTCAACTTCACGACGAAGGATATCTAGCTCGAAGCCAAACTTCACAATAAAGGGGTCTCCACGATTTCAACTTCACGGCGAAGGGAATTGTGTCCACCCGCAACATACAATACTTGGATTTCAACTTCACGACGAATGATATTCAAGTCAAGGCTCAACTTCACAACGAAGTGGCTATCCGCAATTTCAACTCCACGACGGAGGATATCGTGCCACTCGAGACAACACAAGTTCAACTTCACAACGAAGGGACGGCTGGTTGTCAACAAACAACTTCCCAAATTCAGAGCCAATTTCAACTTCACAACGAATGATATTGGACTCTAGACAACGCAAGTTCAACTTCACGACGAAGGGACCGCTGGTTGTCAACAAACAGCTTCTCAATTTCATAGCCAATTTCAACTTCACAACGAAGGATATTGGACTCCAGACAATGCAAGTTCAACTTCACGACGAAGGGACCGCTGGTTGTCAATAAACAATTTCCCAATTTCAGAGCCAATTTCAACTTCACAGTGAAGGATATTGGACTCATGACAACGCAAGTTCAACTTCATGACGAAGGGACCACTGGTTTTCAATAAATAACTTTCCAATTTCAGAGCCAATTTCAACTTCACAGCGAAGGATATTGGACTCCAGACAACGCAAGTTCAACTTCACGACGAAGGGACCGCTGGTTGTCAACAAACAACTTCTCAATTTCAGAGCCAATTTCAACTTCACAACGAAGGATATTGGACTCCAGACAATGCAAGTTCAACTTCACGATGAAGGGACCGCTGGTTGTCAACAAATAACTTCCCAATTTCAGAGCCAATTTCAACTTCACATCGAAGGATATTGGACTCGAGACAACGCAAGTTCAACTTCACGACGAAGGGACCGCTGGGTGTCAACAAACAATTTCCCAATTTCGGAGCCCATTTCAACTTCACAACGAAGGATATTGGACTCCAGACAACGCAAGTTCAACTTCACGACGAAGGGACCGCTGGTTGTCAACAAACAACTTCCCAATTTCAGAGCCCATTTCAACTTCACATCGAAGGATATTGGACTCGAGACAACGCAAGTTCAATGATTACTCTGTAAAAAGACTAATTTTAAGGCCTTTTTGACTTAAGTTATTGTTTGTTTAAGGGTACATATAAGTCATTTTATATGTATGTAGCTGCATGTAATTGCATTTGTGGTGGTTGTGTTATTTTATTTTATTAAGGTGCTATATGAGGAGGAAGGTGTGGTTTTTAGTGATGTGCAGGAAACAACAAGCAAAATAGGCGAGCTGGGAAGTAATGTCGCGGCATCACACGCTGAAGCAGATTGAAATGCCTCGGTATTTCTGGCGTAGAAAATGACAAAAATATACAGCTGTACGTGGACAGCTGGCTCTGCACGTGAAATGATGGTTGTAACAACCTGCTAGGGGACCACTAACACCTGGAGGATAAGGTTCATGCACAACATGTGATTCTAGGGGTATGAGGGATATTTTGCACCCAACAATATCCCAACAACATCATCATTACCCCTAGATATTTTTATTATATATTACACCTCACAAGAGAGAGAGTGTGTGGAAGAAAGGAGACGCATACTGTAGCAGAAAAATCAGATTTTTATTTTCCATTTTCTTTTCTTCTTCCTTGGGTTTTCCTCCATTGATAAAGCTTCAAGGAGTGGTGAGCTAGGTGCCGACAGGAGCTAGCGAGCTAAGGTGGTTCGTGGTGGCCGAGAAGACCTCCGGTGGCGCGCGTCGAAGGCTCTTTCTCACTTCCCTTTGCTCCTATTTTATTTATTTTATTTGTGGGCTGTTGGAACGAATATTTTATGGATTTTTCTATGAATATTTCGAACCCCACCATGAATTAACTTATTTGGTGGTGGTTGGTTTAATGGATGTTTAAACTTTATTTTTAATGGTATGTTTAAGTTTATTTTGGTTCTTTATTTGCTTTGCTTATGAATGCTTCACCATCTAGGCTTGTAAGAGGTATGGAAATGTCCATTTCTTAGATGAAGGTTAGGTGTTCGGAAGAATCCTAAGCTAAAAATACTTGTAAGTATTCAGAAGAAACGCAAGACAAGATCCTCATAAGCATTGTGTTATAGTATTTTCAAGGGGCTTTGAACCGGCCTAGGAGTATTATAACCTAATCCCTTAGATCTCGGAAGAGACTAGGATAGGATTTCAACGACTAAAAAAGGTGTCTTTATCAATAGGGTAGGCTGTCCAACATCGTTGAGTGAGAGCAGATGCCTTGGCATCCTATTCTGTTAGGTTCCTGTGAGAACATTTTAGGAAAGCCCTGTCGAGTAAGTAACGACCAAGTAGCTTAAATCTGCCTGAGAGATAAGTTTAACATCCTTAGATCAATCCCTACCATTCATTCCATTGAAAGCTTGTCACGTGAGGATTATCTTCTTTTTATTTATTTACTATTTTTTTTTACCATTTTCCTTTGCCATGACATTTCTTTTTGTTACTCATACACATTTCATTTGCCTCGGCATAATCATTTGTGAATACCATTAGCTATACTTAATTAATTTAGAATAGTGCATAAATTTTACTCAATATCCTTCCAATCCCTGTGGAGACGATACTCACTCATCACTGTATTACTTTTGCGATTGTGTATACTTGCACATTATTTGCGTATAATTTTATAGTACTCGCAATACGCAACAAGTTTTTGGCGCCGTTGCCGGGGATTGGCAATTGGCAAAGTTGAGTTTAGTTGTTGCACCGTTTTATTTATTTATTTTATACATAGTTACTTGTTTTTGTGTTTACCTTTTTCAGGTGTTACGTTGTCGCATGACACGTAAAAGACCCAAAGAACCATTATTTCATATAGAACCTGAGGCTCATGTTGTTCAAAATCAAGTGAAGGATCCTGCAGTTCTAAATGCCACGACAATTCCAAATGCTGGGAATGCTGCTCGACCAAAAACTAATAGAGATTACTTAGCTCCTACCTTGGATGACCTAAAACCTACTATTATACCTCCCAAGATTCAGGCAACCCAATTTGAGCTTAAACCGGTTATGTTCGACATGTTGGACTTGATTGGAAAGTTTGGTGGTGCTCCTCATGAGGATGCAAGACAACATGTTCGAGAATTTTTGGAGGTCTGTGACTCCTTTCGACAAGAATGTATGTATGAAGATGTGCTGAAATTGAAGTTATTTCCATATTCTTTGAAAGATGATGCCAGGGCATGGTTCAATGGATTACCTTCCGGCTCTATAAGGTCTTGGACTGAATTGTGCAAAAAAATTTTGCTACGGCATAATCCACCGAATATGAACAACCATCTAAGGAATGCCATAGCATCTTTTCACCAAGCTGATGACGAGTCAATGTATGAGTGTTGGGATCGCTATAAAGAATTGCTTCGCAAATGTACCAACCATGGATTCCACGACTGGACTCAAGTCGTGATGTTCTACAATGGAGCCAATGCACCCACGAGGATGATGCTAGATGCCTAGACAAATGGCACTTTGCTTGACAAATCACCTAAAGAGGCTTTTGGCATTCTTGATCGAATTGCTAACCATGATTACCAATTTCCCTCTTCAAGGTTTGAAACTATAAGGAAGGCATCTGGGACATTCAAGTTGGAAGCTGAAGATTCAGTGTCGGCCCAACTCTCTACCATCACCAATATGTTGAAGAATTTGCAAAATTCTAAGGAGGTAAAAGAAGTGAAGGTTGATAGCTTGGCATGTCTGTTATGCCAAGGCAATCACTATGAATGTGAATGCCCGAGCAATCAAAAGTCCATCAACTATGTGGGAAGCTTCAATGGATGGAGTCAGCATCCCAATTTCTCATGGGAAAATCAAGGAGCTTCTAATGTCAGTCATCTCGCTCAGCAGCAGTATATGGATGAGCCCCCAGCCTTGCGAACGAATATGCCATGGCATAATAAGGGGACAACATCTTCTCTTAATACAAGTTCTCTAGAGGCCACTATGCAAGACTTTATGGCAACTACAAAGGCTCTATTACAAGATCACGATGCATCTATTAAGAGTCAAGAAGAATTATTACAAAGCCAAGGGGCAATGTTGCAAAGTCATAATTTGTCTTTGAGAGCTTTGGAAATGCAAGTGGGTCATATTGCCACGGCATTACAAGAATACCAACCAGACAGATTGCCTAGTAATACTAAAGTCACTAAGGCTAAAGGCAGTGAGCAATTTAGTACATTCACCTTAGGGAGTGGCACCCAGGTCTACAAAGATGCTAAGTTTGGGGGGGAAACACTAGAAGAACCTAGCTATGAGATTGTGCATGAAGAATCTCATTTTCAAGAGGACTTACATTCGCTGGAGAACAAAGCTGGAGGTTCAATAAGTAAACCCAATGATGACAGGCAAAATAATGCCATGGCAAAAGAAAAACCCCCACTAGCAGGAGTTGATGACCAAAGGGAAGCTGCAGAATTTTGCCAAGGCAATTTTTCAAGCACTGGTGATTACTTGAAGCTCGATGAAGAAGACAAAGATGAGCTTAAGGATATTTCAAAAGAGACGGGTCAGTCTAGCTTACTCATAGCTAGACCAGGTACGAAATCTGAACCTTTGGATTTCATTGAATTTCCTCATCCTAAACTCCAAGTAGCTGTCCATTTTTCTAGTCTAGAAAGTGTGAAAGAACTAAGGAATGAAATGGAGATTAAATTCCCTGATGAGAAATTATTATTTGCCATGGCATTGTTGTGGTATGCTGACATTATCAATTTTCTCGTTAGTGGTATTTTGCTTCCGTACTTGAATAGCCAGGGCAAGAACAAGTGGATGCAGGATGATGACCCCTACTTCTTCAAAGACTTTGCTGCCCAAGCAATTAAAATATGCCACGGCAACGGGGAGCGAAAAGAGATCCTATTTCACCACAAATTAGCTTTATGTGGAGAACACTCAAGAGGAGAGAGGACTACTGCAAAGGTCCTACAGATCGGGTTCTATCGACTTACACTGAAGGTGGCGCTGTTATATATATGGAGCATTTTAGTCTATACTGGTGCTCCAATCGAACGCGACAAAAATGCCATAGCAATTCATGATGTTTTGGAGTTTGCATCCCTTCAACTCTCTTTAATTTATGTTTTAGAAGTTTTGTTTTGTTTTTTTTCATGAGTGTTTGTTTGTTTTTCTTTGTTTTATTTCTTTATTTTTATTTTTAATATTAGTTCTTTTTAGGACGAATGGTGTTTTGGAGGAGGAATATGATGAAATCTCACGAGGGAACTTCACAAACCAATATGCCACGACAAATCTAGATGTAATTGAGGCTCTAACAAGACGCAGTCGTGGCACCTGTTCACAAGGAGATGTTCCCACGTTTGGCTTATAATCTTCTCGTCATCCTGGACGTGATCTTGCCATCATTTGAGGATGCCACGACATTTGCAAATGTCACTCAGCAAGACAGTACACCCAAGCCAGAGGATGCTAACCCAGGCAACATGGACTAGATGATGTCTGAAGTCATCTGTTGGGCGTATGGAGACCTCAACATCTAAGAACACTGAAGGCCCTAGCACACCAGCTGCTGAACCCAGTTCTGATCCTGACAAAAGCCCTACATCACTGAGGAAGTGCACCAGACGCAATACTACTAGCACTGCCAGCGCGACTCCACCACCATCTTAGGAAGACAAGGTACCTTGCATGGAATTGCATCGCATCACATAGCATGTAGTCTAGTTTAACTTAGTTTTTATTCAGCATTGAGGACAATGCTTCTCTCAAGTTTGGGGGAGGTAGTGTTCTTTGTAGAACATGTGCATGATAATATTAGCATAATGTTATGCCATGACATCAGTAAATGGTAGGACAGTTAGATGGAAATGTTTTGATGATACCTCATGAAGATGAACTTTTTAGGCTAGAAATTGAATGTAAATGACTATTGAGAATGATAGAACTGACTCTAGGGCTTGATGCTTTGTGAATTATTATTACATGATTTGTATGTTCTCTATACTTAATGAACTTACGAAATTTTTATGAAAGAACTCTGGTTAGCCTTGGCATTAAAATATGGTATTATGCTTAAATGATAAATCAATTAAAAAAAACTCCCTTATCTCTGAATTTTGTTTAATCGTGAATAAATGCTTCGGCATAGCTGTAGAGGGACACTCCTCTTTGCCGTGGCATTGCCTGGAACTCTCTTTAATAAATGGCAGCCACGCGCATACGAGTGAATGAAAGTAGTCACGGGATGACTCTGTCTGACTAGCTTGGGGGTGGAAGGTATGCTCCCTTTCACCTAGAGTGTGGGATGGTAGGTGTGATGAGCTGACTCCCTTCGTAGCAATGTAAAAAAAAGTGAAAAAAATAAGAAAAAAATGTGTAGTAAGTGAAAAGGGAGTATAAATGTGCTTAATGAATGAGTTAATGCCGTGGCAAAACTAGGGAACTCAATTAGAAATTGCCTAAATTCGTTAAGTATAGATTAGATTAAATAAATCACACACACACCACCATAAAGAATCTTGACCTAGGGAAAAGTACTTGAATTCTTAATATGTCTAGCATGTAGAAGCCAATTTTTCTGAGGGTTGAAATTCAATTTTTGTCTTGTTGTCCTACTGTTGAAATTGCCATGACATTTTGATTGTGTTAATTGTTATCCATTGCTTGAGGACAAGCAATAGCTCAAGTTTGGGGTGATAACTCTGTAAAAAGACTAAATTAAGGCCTTTTTTACTTAAGTTATTGTTTGTTTAAGGGTACATATAAGTCATTTTAGATGTATGTAGCTGCATGTAATTGCATTTGTGGTGGTTGTGTTATTTTATTTTATTTAGGTGCTATATGAGGAAGAAGGTGTGGTTTTTAGTGATGTGCAGGAAACAACAAGCAAAATAGGCGAGCTGGGAAGTAATGTCGCGGCATCACACGCTGAAGCAGATTGAAATGCCTCGGCATTTCTGGCGCAGAAAACGATAAAAATATACAGCTGTATGTGGACAACTGGCTCTGCACGTGAAATGATGGTTGTAACAACCTGCTAGGGGACCACTGACACCTGGAGGATAAGGTTCATGCACAACATGTGATTCTAGGGGCATGAGGGGTATTTTGTACCCAACAATATCCCAACAACATCATCATTACCCCTAGATATTTTTATTATATATTACACCTCACAAGAGAGAGAGTGTGTGGAAGAAAGGAGACGCATACTGTAGCAGAAAAATCAGATTTTTATTTTCCCTTTTCCTTTCTTCTTCCTTGGGTTTTCCTCCATTGATAAAGCTTCAAGGAGTGGTGAGCTAGGCGCCGAGAGGAGCTAGCGAGCTAAGGTGGTTCGTGGTGGCCGAGGAGACCTCCGGTGGCGCACGTCGAAGGCTCTTTCTCACTTCCCTTTGCTCCTATTTTATTTATTTTATTTGTGGGCTGTTGGAACGAATATTTTATGGATTTTTCTATGAATATTTCGAACCCCACCATGAACTAACTTATTTGGCGGTGGTTGGTTTAATGGATGTTTAAACTTTATTTTTAATGGTATGTTTAAGTTTATTTTGGTTTTTTATTTGCTTTGCTTATAAATGCTTCACCATCTAGGCTTATAAGAGGCATGGAAATGTCCATTTCTTAGATGAAGGTTAGGTGTTCGGAAGAATCCTAAGCTAAAAATACTTGTAAGTATTCGGAAGAAACGCAAGACAAGATCCTCATAAACAATGGGTTATAGTATTTTCAAGGGGCTTTGAACCGGCCTAGGAGTATTATAACCTAATCCCTTAGATCTCGGAAGAGACTAGGATAGGATTTCAACGACTAAAAAGGGTGTCTTTATCAATAGGGTAGGCTGTCCAACATCGTTGAGTGAGAGCAGATGCCTTGGCATCCTATTCTGTTAGGTTCCTGTGAGAACATTTTAGGAAAGCCCTGTCGATTAAGTAACGACCAGGTAGCTTAAATCTGCCTGAGAGATAAGTTTAACATCCTTAGATCAATCCCTACCATTCATTCCATTGAAAGCTTGTCACGTGAGGATTATCTTCTTTTTATTTATTTACTATTTTTTTTACCATTTTCCTTTTCCATGACATTTCTTTTTGTTACTCATACACATTTCATTTGCCTCGGCATAATCATTTGTGAATACCATTAGCTATACTTAATTAATTTAGAATAGTGCATAAATTTTACTCAAAATCCTTCCAATCCCTGTGGAGACGATACTCACTCATCACTATATTACTTTTGCGATTGTGTATACTTGCACATTATTTGCATATAATTTTATAGTACTCGCAATACGCAACATTCAACTTCACGACGAAGGGACCGCTGGTTGTCAATAAAAAACTTCCCAATTTCAGAGCCAATTTCAACTTCACAGCGAAAGATATTGGACTCCAGAAAACGCAAGTTCAACTTCACGACGAAGGGACCGCTGGTTGTCAACAAACAACTTCTCAATTTCAGAGCCAATTTCAACTTCACAACGAAGGATATTGGACTCCAGGCAATGCAAGTTCAACTTCACGACGAAGGGACCGCTGGTTGTCAACAAACAACTTCCCAATTTTAGAGCCAATTTCAACTTCACATCGAAGGATATTGGACTCGAGACAACGCAAGTTCAACTTCATGACGAAGGGACCGCTGGGTGTCAACAAACAATTTCCCAATTTCGGAGCCAATTTCAACTTCACAGCGAAAGATATTGGACTCCAGACAACGCATGTTCAACTTCACGACGAAGGGACCGCTGGTTGTCAACAAACAATTTCCCAATTTCGGAGCCAATTTCAACTTCACAGCGAAGGATATTGGACTCCAGACAACGCAAGTTCAACTTCACGACGAAGGGACCGCTGGTTGTCAACAAACAACTTCTCAATTTCATAGCCAATTTCAACTTCACAACGAAGGATATTGGACTCCAGACAACGCAAGTTCAACTTCACGACGAAGGAACCGCTGGTTGTCAACAAACAACTTCCCAATTTCAGAGCCAATTTCAACTTCACAACGAAGGATATTGGACTCCAGACAACGCAAGTTCAACTTCACGACGAAGGGACCGCTGGTTGTCAACAAACAACTTCCCAATTTTAGAGCCAATTTCAACTTCACATCAAAGGATATTGGACTCGAGACAACGCAAGTTCAACTTCACGACGAAGGGACCGCTGGGTGTCAACAAACAATTTCCCAATTTCGGAGCCAATTTCAACTTCACAGCGAAAGATATTGGACTCCAGACAACGCATGTTCAACTTCACGACGAAGGGACCGCTGGTTGTCAACAAACAATTTCCCAATTTCGGAGCCAATTTCAACTTCACAGCGAAGGATATTGGACTCCAGACAACGCAAGTTCAACTTCACGACGAAGGGCTGATTGTCAACAAACAACTTCTCAATTTCATAGCCAATTTCAACTTCACAACGAAGGATATTGGACTCCAGACAACGCAAGTTCAACTTCACGACGAAGGAACCGCTGGTTGTCAACAAACAACTTCCCAATTTCAGAGCCAATTTCAACTTCACAACGAAGGATATTGGACTCCAGACAACGCAAGTTCAACTTCACGACGAAGGGACGGTTGTCAACAAACAACTTCCCAATTTTAGAGCCAATTTCAACTTCACATCGAAGGATATTGGACTCGAGACAACGCAAGTTCAACTTCACGACGAAGGGACCGCTGGGTGTCAACAAACAATTTCCCAATTTCGGAGCCAATTTCAACTTCACAGCGAAAGATATTGGACTCCAGACAACGCATGTTCAACTTCACGACGAAGGGACCGCTGGTTGTCAACAAATAATTTCCCAATTTCGGAGCCAATTTCAACTTCACAGCGAAGGATATTGGACTCCAGACAACGCAAGTTCAACTTCACGACGAAGGGACCGCTGGTTGTCAACAAACAACTTCTCAATTTCATAGCCAATTTCAACTTCACAACGAAGGATATTGGACTCCAGACAACGCAAGTTCAACTTCACGACGAAGGGACCGCTGGTTGTCAACAAACAACTTCCCAATTTCAGAGCCAATTTCAACTTCACAGCGAAGGATATTGGACTCGAGACAACACAAGTTCAACTTCACGACGAAGGGACCGCTGGTTGTCAACAAACAATTTCCCAATTTCGGAGCCAATTTCAACTTCACAACAAAGGATATTGGACTCGAGACAACACAAGTTCAACTTCACAACGAAGGGATGACTGGTTGTCAACAAATAATTTCCCGATTCCAGAGCCAATTTCAACTTCACGACGGAGGATATTGGACTCAGAACAAAGCTACTTACTTGGATTTCAACTTCACGACGAAGGATATCCAATTCCAGGCTTAACTTCACGACGAATGGGCCACTCGCGATTTCAACTTCACGACGAAAGGAATCGTGCACACAAGCATCATCCATCTTTAGATTGGATTTCAACTTCACGACGAGGGATATCCAACTCAAAGAAGGATTATCTGTCAACAAAGACCTTCGAGTTCGACTACGCTCAGCTCTAAGGCACATCATTTACATCATAACTCAAGGCTAGAAGGGTTATCTGCCATCAAAATTATCGAGTTCGATTCCATTCAGCTCGATGACACATCAATCGCACTACTTTTCGGTTGCAGTCGAGATTTTCAAGTCGAGAAGAGGACCTGGGTTAGCCGTGCCTGAGTGACAAGCAACCATTTTCAAGCAGCATAGCTTAAGTCAAGAAAAAGCTATCTGTCAATGAATATTTTTGAGTTCGATTCCGATCCAAGGTCTTTAAACCGAGAAGAAGACCGAAGGGCAACGGGAAGCCACGTGCTGATTCAAATTCCGAACTACGGCTTCAATTTCATATCATTTCAAGATGAACTCGACTTCACGATGGAGGAGTCATCCGTAACTCAATTCGACAAGGAATTATTGAAACATCAGAGTCAATTTTCAACTCCACTAAACGAAAAGTGTGTCTTTTAATCTTTGCCCTATCCCCGTTACACGACTATGGGCAAAGAGGGGCAGCTGTAAACACACATTTTCGTCCTACTATGATTCAAACTCCTAAAAATATGATAGAATTTTGCTAGGATTCAAACTCCTAAAAATAGGATAGAGTTATACTATTATTTAAACTCCTAAAGATATGATCCACAAGCATTATAAATAGTCATTGTAACTCACTATTGTAACACATTCAGAGGAGGATATACGAAATACCAAGCAAAAAATTACAAGCAACTCGTAGCCATTTTTTGAAGCACTTTACCTTTTTAAAAAAAAACACTTTACCTTTTTTAAAAAAACACTTTACCTTTTTTATTTTTTTTGTATATATATTTTTCTTTTTAGTTTATTTACTCTTATTATTATTTGCTCTTTTTAAAAAAAAATACTTTATCTTTTTTATTTTTTTGTATATATATTTTATCTTCATTTATTTTATTTTATTCAATTTTTTTTTCATCCAATTATTTTATGTTTATTATTATTGGTTTCATTTATTTCCTTGGTTTACTCTTTAGTTTTGTTACTTTTTTTTATTATTATTATTTTCTTTTAAAATCTTATTTTTAAGGGTATTTCCGTAAACTCATTAAGGGTAAGTAATTCGGATCAAATTTTACATTTTAATTTAACTTGCAATTTTCTTAATCAAAGACAACTGGAAATTACGTAGTACCGAAAGGACGGTTCAAGAGAGTTAATCCTTTCTTGACCGTAACCGACTCCCGAACCCGACACATCTTTGGAAAGACGCAGATCAGGTAAGAAATATGGTATCCGATCAACCCAGTTGTTTTAAATAAATGATCGGTGACGACTCCAATCTATATTTTTCAAGTCGAAGCTCAATTTCGAGATCTAACCGAAAAACGGTTGCGACACAATACTTTAGGGAGATAATCGCCTGTTGTGATTTCTCCTCAACATGTAAGATTTCTTTTTCCCCGTCATAAATTGCTAGGTTGGCCAGATTGTTCACTACTTCAGCCATTAGAGATTTACAAAAAGAAAACACTAGAAGAATACTTAGAAAGGACGTGCCAAAAGGCAGATACGTGCTAATAAGCAGAAAGGACTTGCTAATAAGTTATAAACACGTGAAGTTAAATGTCTTTTTACTAGTTTATTTCATATAAATTGTAAAATTATGAGTGACATTATTAAAGCACAAATCAAAAAATTTTAATGGTTTAGAAATTTGTGTAGGACTGAAATTCATAATTGTAGACACATGTATGATGTACAATATTATCATAAAATATTACATCAAATTAAATGAGATAAATTATATGTTTGGTAACTAAACTTTGTTCTATCTCATATTTCAATCATTGTACTTTCATTTTTTATTTATTCATTGAGCTTTATAGATTGATTTTTTGTCACTCTGCCATTAAATAATTAAACGATGTTAAGATATGGCAACTTACATCAAAATGATGTCACTTTGAATTCCTGAAAAAATAAATCTTATACTAAAACGACTTTATTTTGATTAAGATACGGTCATGTCATAACACTGTCAATTATTTAATGGCAAAGTGACCAAAATGATTCAATCTATAAATTTCATTGAGTAAATTGAAAAAATTAAAAGTACGATTAGTGAAATAAGAGGGAGAGAGAGAAAAATTTAGTTACCAAATGTAGATACCATAGGTTGTATTTATAACTTGATGAGGGATAAAATTATAAATACTTAAAAGATTGATATAATATTCAATCTATATATAGAGGTAGTGGTTCTCAAGAATAACTTTTGTTGCTCTTGTCATATCCAAAGAGTTTTTACAGTAAGAGAAAACTTATCTTTTTGGAATATCACAACCAAATTAATATTCGAAGATTTTAACATATTGATTAATTCATATACACTTTCGCATTCAATTAATAAATTAATAATCAATTATAATAACAACAATTAAACAATAGTAATAATTTAGAAGACGATCAAATAAAAGCTCGGACAAAATATAGTGCCTATATATATATTTAAAAATTATTCGATTAAAGATTTTTAAAATATATTTTTTTTATATTTTTATCGATAATAAATTTTAAATAATAATGATTAAATTTAAAATAATTTAACCAAAAGAGTCAATAATAGATAATTTTAATAGGAAATAAAGAGTAATTTATTTAATTTTAATAGTATTTTTAATAATTTATTTTTATTTTTAATAATTCTACATTTATTTTTTTAAGTATTTTAGATTTTAGATTTGATTTCTTTTATATTTTTTTCTAAAATATTAAATATATCCTTAAACTTTTCAAAAAAATCAATTTGACCCTTGAACTTGATAAAAAAAATAGTCCCTAAACCACATCATCATCCACTAATTCACATCAAGTCTATGAACTATCATATTAATATAATGAATTATCACCTCAACATCATAAAGGTCAATGTTTGATTTCCTTAGTTAAATAATTAAAATAAGGCTTAATACAAAAATAAGTGTCTAAATTATGTGTCTAAAAATGATTTAGTGCCTAATTTTTTTTCACTAAAAATAAGTGCCTAATATTTCAAACGTTATACATTTAGGTGACTAGACGTTAACCGTTGTTAAATATCTACGTTAAGTGACACGTGTCATGTTTTGGTAATTTTGATAATTTATTTAAAAATATATATTTTTTTTGTAAAAAACAACAACAACAACAACTCCGTGTGTGCACTCCCTACACTCCCTATCTCCTTTCTCCTTCCATAGTTGTCGGTCGGTCAGCTGTGACCGTCACCACCATCGTCATCAGTACCGATGTCGACCTCTGATCAAACCCTCATTGACCTTTTTGTTATAATATGTCACTGTTTGTCGTGGAGAAACATTTAAAGGTTTGTCGAATATCGTTGTCGCTTTTCATCGATTCCAACGTCCATAAATCACACCGTCGCCACCATTTGAACCATCGTGTAATTTCGATTAAAACTCAATCGTTTGGCGATGATGATGATATCTGGAGATGGTTGGCGACCGCTTTGGATTAGGAAATTGAAATTGAGATTGAGATTAGATATTTGGATTTTGGGATTTTAGATTTAGGGAATTTGGGTGACGGTAAGGAAGACAATTGATCAATGAGTGGGTGGTGAAGGGTGGGTAACCGTTTGGTGATGATAATGGTGGCCGAAGATATCCGACGATAAAGGTTTAAAATAGTTATTTTTTTTATAATTTTAGTATAAAATGAGTTTTTATAACTTTAAACACTTATTTTTACGAAAAATTATTTAAGCATTGAAGCGTGTTTCGAAGCAAGATTGAGATACTTATTTTTGTATTAAGCCTTACAATATTTTTTTTCTTGATTTAAGGAGTAAAAAATAAAAATAAAAAATTACATAGATTTTTTAATTTTTATGTAAACCATAATTTAATGACTTAATCATTAGTTTACTCTAAAAATCGAAGTTCTCGTCCCGAGAGAAAACCAAACCCTAGAAAAGATCTCCCTCGGCTTTACCTCTTCCCGTAAGAGAAGAAAAAAAAGAGAAAGGAAGAGTGTTGTAGGTTAAATTTTCCCCATTCACAATTCAAGAGAAAAGGAGAAGAATTTAACCTAAAAAGAGAACACCTCCAAAATGGATGCTATGAGGAAACAACTCGATGTGCTGATGGGCGCCAATCGAAATGGCGACGTACGGGAAGTGAATCGCAAGTACTACGATCGCGATGTTTGCCGTCTCTTCTTGTCCGGTCTTTGCCCTCACGAGCTCTTCCAGTTAACGGTACTTGGATGAGAATTTAGCCATCGATTAACTGATTTCTTTTAGCTTTATTAATTTACCTGATATTGAGATTCTCTTTCTTGTTAAGCCCTAACCTCTTTCATTATTTATATTTTTAATTAAAATTATTGTTTAGCGAGAGATGCATTTCGTTTGTGGAGTGGTTATTTAATGGTAGACTAAGGTAGACGAAGAATTTGAATTCTAAAAACTGAAGACTTTTTGGAAGTCCTTTGATTTCTGTGAAAATGTGTTGCGAGGAAAGAATGGGAGTTTGGTTCTACAGCTTTTCTATATGGTTATGATTTAGGTTCCATAAGGTCTATTTCACTGAGTTTTTCTTATGAAAGGAAAATGTATTCGTTCACTGAAGCAATAATGTTTCTGAAAAATTAAAATTCTAGCTTCTTTTTCTTAGAAAGGGAAAATGCACGATTTTACTTTTATATTGAATGATTTTGTTTTCTGCTATTCACTTTTGCTAAATATTTTTATATTTTTTAAGTTTTAATAGCTTTTGAGGAAGTGGAAAAAACTAAATTTCCAAATTAACTACCAAAAGAAACATTGTTACTGGTAAATAGGGAATAGATTGAGTAATATAAGAAATCTAGAGAAAATGAGAAAAACAGGGATGACATTTATTATTTTTATTAGTAGAAAAAGAAAGTGAAAACTTCATTAAAATTGTGTGTTGCTAAGTTTGTTTACTTGAGATGTCTTTGGAAAAAGAAAGGAGTATGACCATAATATATATATATATAATTTTTTGGATAGAAATGACCATAATATTTTGATTTGTCATTGGTTGGTAACATGGAAAATAAATAAATAAAGATAAGCTTATTACAGTATTTCCAATTTATTTTTCCTTTTCTAATGTGATTTTCTTATTCATGGCATCAATTGATACAAATACTTATGTTTTGGAGGAAGTTTGGTTAAATCATCCACTTAAGATGCTGTACTTGTTTAGTTACAATGTAGTTATAATGGGCCAGCATTATCAAGGTTTTGAGTTTGACTGTTGAGTGTTAAGTTTTAGTAATACGCTGGATTAGGGTTCCTGATCCTTTTTCTTTCTCCTGTCTGAAGTTCTAATGATTTTTACATTACCAATTGCATTTTGTTTCCCATCTTGATTCAGAAAATGGATATGGGGCCATGCCCAAAGGTCCACTCTTTACAGCTGAGGAAAGAGTATCCTTTTAAAGTCTTATTACTGTCACTCTTTTACTTAAGTATGACTTAGCATTGGTATTAATGGTTGAATTATACTCCTCTTGAGATTTAGGGTATGTGGTACGTACTATGGGGTTCTAAATTTTCAAACCAAGGTTACAACTAGGTTGCTAAGGCATTGGTATAAGGGTTGGATGTGGTTATGTTCTATTTTTATGGATTTTTTCATATACATTCATTATCTTGTACCTGTAGCTTTCTCTAGATTTAGCTTTGAAGTACTTGAAATGTTCTAAATATATGTAAGAAGAAAAGAAGAGGCTGAATGACATGCTAATGGACCACGGGCTGATGAGCTATCTTTGTGCTATCTAGAAGTTAGGTATAGTTGCATATGTTTGGTCACTTAACTCTTCCTAGATATGAAGAAGCAAAAGAAAAAGGTGTAGATAACTATGACAGAGAATTGGAAGATGCCATTGATAGACTCATTGTCGAGTGTGATAGGAAAATTGGCAGAGCTTTAAGGCGTCTTGAAGATGAGGACGCAAAAGCTGCTATTGCAATATCAGTTTCTGAGGTTACACTGGTAAGGTCAAGTAAATTCACTTTCATTAGTTTTATCTGAGGTCATTTGTGTTTTTGTTTTATGGACTTATGCAATTTTTTAAGTTGCAGACACCTGAAATACTTGAGCTGTCGAAGCAGATAAAGCAGAAACTGAAAGAAGCTGATCAACATGGTAATGTGTTTTGAGCTGGAATACAATCTATTCCAGAGTTATATGTTTTCAGCAATTTAACTTTCTGCTGATCGAAGAAAACTTAGCAAGTGTTGTAACTTCTCTATATTTATGATTAGAAACTTATCACTGAACCATTCATGACTTAAATTTACTTTTTTTTTATGATAAGGAAGGCCTCATTAAAACCCCCCCTTCATATCCGTCAAGCAACAAGGACTTAACGAACATTGGAAGGAGATAAAGAGTGCCTTAGAAATTTTATAGCATAAGAACCAAGTACAATAAGATTACAAGACCGCCAAATCCTTTGCCGCCCGCAACACTGCGCAAAGATGCACTACAATAAAGCATAAGAATTACCCTACAGAAAACAGCCTTCTAATAATATTCTGTCTGGAGCAAACTAAAACATAAACCTAATCTGTCAAAAAATCCCTAGAAACAGGACAGCAACAAAAATACATCCCCACCACTTAACCAATCCCTAGTTTAGCGAATTTATCCGCTTCCCAATTAATTGCTCTCACCACATGACGCAAAATTACACCTTTATCTACCACAATCTTTGCAATATCTTTTACTAAGGATTGGAACATCGGGGTGGAACTTAATGGATTTTTTATCCAATTGACTGCCACAGCACTATCTGATTCCAAAAAAAGCCTTCGGTTTGCCGACAACCCCAACTCCAGAAACAAATTCATGCCTCTTTTTACCGCCATCAACTCTGCCATAATAGGAGGTCCAGATCCAATACCTTCAGAGAACGAACCCAGCATCAATCCTTTCTCATCTCTAATCATCCCACCAATGCCACCCTTCGACCACCACTTATCCATAGCGTCGTCAACATTTACTTTAACAAATCCTGACGGAGGAGGAGACCAAGTAACAACCTTTAAAGTCCTCTTAACAGAGCACATCACACGATTAGTAAGGAGATTCAGTTGAATGGGTTAATGGGTTTCATATATTTTAGGTTTGCATGTTAAGAGGCTGAACTGTTCTGGTAGTTGGACTTAATTCTTCCCCTATGTTTAGCTTTAAGGATCTCATCTAGTAACTTTTAGGTGGGATGATGTTAAAAGTTGCAAACCTAAACAGGGATGGTTTAGATAGATGCCTTAGGATTAAGTATTTATGGGTGAATTTGGCCAAGGATGAAACATTTTTTCATAATCATGATTACTATTTTTCCTATATATTTGGTAAATCGTCTAGACCGCTCCTTGTTGTAAATGGCTGATTTATTGGTTGTAATAGATATGAAAGTTCTCCTTTGTTAAAAAGGACAAACATATTGAACCTTGAGTGTTTCTAATGTACTTTTTCTTTATGCTTGAAATTTTCAAGTAAAAGATTGATTATTTTGTCTGTTCTTTCTATAAAAGGAGTGAACTATCATTGAAATATTGAATTTGTTTCTTAAAACTCTTAATAGTACATTTCTTTTCTACTTTCCACACTTCTGTAATTATGATTGCAATAAAATTATAAAATCCCATACATAGATGCTTGCCCTTCTTTTGGGAAATTTAATTCATGTTTACTTTTATTATATAGATCTTGAAGGCAAGACAGATCTTAAGATTCGAGCTCTGGAAGAAGTAGAAGAGCTTAGAACTACAAGGGCAGACAAGCAGGTATGTCATAGTTTTTGGAGATTTTGAATTAAAATGAAAGTATTAATGCCATGGTGCCATATTATTATCTGTGATGAATGTTCCTTTATTTTGTAATAACCTTATGACGCTTGAACTTATAACATTTTCTTATTGTGATAGTCAATATTGCTTTTGGATGCATTCAATAAAGATAGAGCATCGCTACCTCAACCCCTTCCAAATCCACCACCATTGGCACCTTTGCCTGTAGCTGCACCTGATCCTCATATCCAAGAGATGATAAATGAGAAGCTAAAGAAAGCAGAAGATCTTGGTAAGTATACTGCTTAATGATACATTATCTTAAAAAGTATGCTTGTATGTTAGTTAATTGATACATAAAATTAGCGATCAATGGCTATCCTCATTCCTCCAACTAGTTGTTTCTGATATTCATAATTTGATTGCTTTTGTGCTGAGCTCTTTTTTTATAGTTACAAGGCAAAAAACAGAGTATTATATGTTACTAAACAAACAGCAGCCCCTCACCAACCACCACCGCTACCCAAAAAAAAAACACTCCAGCCCACGTTATTGATGAGTGGTATTCATTGAGAATTTGAGATTAGGAGGACCATGTTATTTTTAGTAATTATTGATATAATACCAGTGTTATTTTGCTTTATTTTATTTTGTTGGTTACATAGTTTCTAACTGCACTCTCTTTTGTTTAGGTGAGATGGGAATGGTGGATGAAGCACAAAAAGCACTGGAAGAGGCTGAAGCACTTAAGAAGGTTTCCAATTTCCAAGTCTTGGCTTATTCCTTTCTTCCTTGAATTTTGTCCTTTTTTGTTTCTCTATGTTTCTTTAGTGATTTTTCCTTATCTGCTTCAGCTGCCTACTAGACAGGAGCCTGTTCTAGACTCTTCAAAGTACACAGCTGCTGATGTCCGCATTGTAAGTCCGTTTCATTTTCTTAGCCAAACAATTAAAGGCACCAAAGCCATAAGATAGTAAATTAAAGATGCATGTGCAAGCTCAGATGTCCTGAAATTAGTTTAATTCTTTGCTATAAGCAGCTTAGAATCTCTACAGATAAAATATTTGAGTAACAAAATTTAAAGTTTGGTACGAGTTATGAGAGCTTGCTGCTTCCTCTTGCTTTCATGTACTTAACATTTTTAAGGTAGATCTATGTTTGACTTCACTTTCGGATAGGAAGAAGACTATACTAGTATATGAGATAGGTAGTTTATGCTCATTTGAATGATTTTTGAGCCTGGCACTGTGTGCATTTCTGGAGAAATTGCAGGTTATTATTATTCAATGTACTGTTTCTTTCATTGGCTAATATGTTTTATGAGCTACTGGGTAAATTATATGAAGCTGTAACATGCTTTAGTGTCCTAATACTTTAGGATATTATAGGCTCATTGATGTTTCAATTTTCAAAGTACAATGGATGTTGGTTGTTTTAATTTGCTGATCTTATCTGGCCTTTACTAATTAATCATTTGGATTGCCATGTTTGTACAGACTGATCAGAAGCTTCGTGTTTGTGACATTTGCGGAGCATTTTTAAGTGTTTATGATAGGTGAATCTTGATTCTCTTGTAGCTATTATCTTGTTGTTTTGGCTTATTTTGAGGGCTTAAAAAAACCAGCATATGAGGTTTCAAGTGTTTAATCTTTTGACACGATTATTATAACGCAATACCAGCAGGCTTTTGGGCCCTGTTTTACGAGGATAACTTTTGCAGCGACATAATGTGCGTCTTTTTATTCCTGTTTTATGTGCTTGTAGATTATGCTATTGCTAGATAATAAGGAATCTACACAATACTTGTCTGTTGTATATTTCAATCTTCTTGGTGAGGTATTTTACGTCTCTTTTATCCTTCCAGTGACCGACGTTTAGCTGATCATTTTGGAGGCAAGCTTCATTTAGGTTACATGCAAATCCGTGATAAACTAGCAGAGCTTCAGGTGAGACAATTTATCTATTCTCTGTTGTCTTAGCTCTTATTTTTTAGTACCGAGTAGGGATTTCCAAGATGTCCAATTCGCTAGTTCACTTGCAACGACTTCTGAACTGTGTTTACTGTTGTGCTTTAATTCTCATGTAATTTAATGCTTTTGCATAATGCATTGAAGGAATAAATCAAATAGATGCTATTGTGCTTAGTAGGATAGATATATTCTTTTATATATCGTGTTGAGACTTCATTAAGTAGGTATGTGGATATGTTGGTTCAGGTGCTCTGTTATAATGTTTCACATTCTTCTATACCGATTCTTACCACGGAGTGAATAATACCCTTCCATTTTCTGATCTTTGTGGTTATAATCTAGATACAAACTCTGAAAAGCAGGGTATTTTTTTTCATAGATTAATGCATATTGGACTTTGACATGTGTAAGATATGAGCACACAAAAGAATAAGAGATTGGAGAAGGAACTTGTCTTCTACAAATCTAACTTATAGCTCTGCTTATCTTACTATATTGGAATACTGAAAATGAACATAAGCTGCAAAAATAATCTAAAATTGCATGTGCCACGTATTTGCACGTTGTTGTCATATGATCAAGTTAACGCTGGCTCTCGAGCTTCTGTAGTTCTGTTCCTTTTCACTGCTAAGAAAAGGTTGATGTTGGTGTGTGCATGGGGCTTTGTTGCACAACTGGCTATATGAGGTATTTGGAGTAAGATGGTATTAATATAGGGCTTTTCTGTTTTGCTTTCCTATATTTGGCTTAATGGTTTCAATACTTTAAGGATTACTTTCTTATGCCTAGCGTTAAAAGTTCGACTATATAGTCCTTGTGCCTTGCACATAAAAGTTTGAAAGGCATTTCATGTTATTCAAAAAATGGTTTCAGTAGCACTTTCTTGGTAACTATTTTTGTCAGGAAGCAAGAAACAAGAGCCGCAAACTTGATCGGCATGATGACAGGAGGTAAGCTATGCTGCTCGTCTTTTAATTCTGTTTTGTCCCTCTTATTTTGGAATGGGGCCTGCTAGATGGTTCATTTTCTTCCATATTTCTCTAATATTTCTAATTACTGATGGAAGATCGAAGGAACGGAGTAGGGATCGTGAAAGAGAACCCAGTCGGGATCATGACAGAGGAGAGAGCCGTGATCGAGGGAGGGATTATGATCATAGGAGCAGGGATCGGGACAGGTATCATGAACGAGATCGTGGATATGATCGGGACCGTGAGAGAGACTATGAGCGCTCACGCGGTTGTGATTCAAGAAGTCGTCGCAGGTCACGTTCTCGGTCTATGGAACATTCCAGGGATTATGATAGACACAGGTACATGATTTTGTATAGGTCTGGTAAAGCTTAATATCCTTTTTCATTATTCTTTTAGGCATGACTTGACTTAAAGGATTTTAAAACAATCATCTGGTATTAATAAAGTTTAACGCATAGTCACAAGGAATGGACTCTGTGGTTAGTTTATATTATGATGTATATAAACGTTTTGATAATCACTTTGGTCATCTTTAATTCATCCTCTTAGGTGTTGAGGGTGGGTATTTTTTTTGGTGGGATTCAAAATAAGATTGAATTATTGTTTTAACCTGTTTTCTGTATTTCAGGCGTGATCGATACTAGGATGGTTGATGGTTGCGGTTAAAGTGGATGGATAAAGGAAATGATGTTCATGTTTAGATCATTTGTGAAATCATGTGGGATTGTTGTGATGCTTTTATGCATGCATATGTAGGATTGATATTGAATTAGTATCGTCGTCGTCATGTGCTTTCGGGGGTGGAGATTGGCAGTTTACTGGGTGTTTTTTTTTCTGGATGTATTTAATTTTATTCTACTGCTTCGAAGATTTTTGTTGCTTAGATATTTGCCGGAGGTACTTGTTAGTGTTTGCAAATATATTTTAGGGTAAATTATGCATTTATTGCTTAAACTATTAATTTTGGTTCGTTTTAATACCTAAACTTCTAATTTTTTTAAGATCATATTTAAAATTTAGTTTTTATTTCATTTAGTTACCTATTGTTAAAAATTTTAGTTTTTGTTTCATTTTAGTACTCGTTTAAAATTTTACATTAAGTTTTAAACAAAATGAAAGTTTAGGTATTAAAATGATTAAAATTGAAAGTTTATGTGCTAAATGCGTTAAGTTTTTAATGGTGAGATGTTAAAATGAAATGAAAATGAAATGTTAGGTATAATTTTGAAAAAAAATAAAAGTTTGGGTATTAAATCTGATTAAAATTGATAGTTTAGATATTAAAGGTGTAGTTTGCTTGGATTGGCTGCCTCTATATCTGATGTTTTGTAATTAATTTGTGACCACTCTTTTTCAAATTTAAGGGAAGATTACTAAATGTTATCAGATTGCATAAATTGTTACGATTTGGACAACTTTGTGTAATTGAAAATGTGATAATTACATGTTATAAATTGGGTAAATATGCACAAAATGTTGCATTATAGTTGTAATAATTCATTTGGTCTAATAACATTGTGTAACATATTATTTAATTTGGTAACATTTTATATTATTTTAAGCTGCTTACCGTTAATAAAGATTTGTTGATGAAAAATTTGAAAATTAGCATTCATTACTAACCTATTCATCCGAAATAAAAAATAATTCGTAAAACTGGTACAAGGAGGATTAGATTTTTTTTTTGGAGGGAACATTTCGCAGTCAGCCAGCCCCTAACCGTAATTAGGGATGACAATGGATCGGGTTGAGTTTTTGCCTGCTCCGACCCCAGTCCAACACAGTAAGACTCTAATTTGACTGACTCTAATATTATTAAATCCGATCCGAAATACATTATTGAAAATAATAAAAAAAACAAATTGAATAAAATCACCAAAGAACAATATCCAACATGGTGAAGTATAAAGAAATGAATAAGATTTTTACAACAATTTTTTTAGAAAAAACTTGCTAAATAAAAAGTTAAGAGAAAATAAAATATCAAGCTAAATAACTAGTAAAGAAACATTTAAAATTAGATTTTCTATAAACAAACACATGTATATTTGAAAAATAATAGATCTAAAATCTCAAAAATAATAAAAGAAAAAAAAAACCTTCAAAATGAGATCATTTGAACGTGGGCATTTAGGAGATGAACATATGAAAGAAAAACTAAGATTCAAATTACGTGGCATTGAAACATTTGAGTGGAGAGTTAAAAAAAAATGAAAAAAAAATGAAAAAAAAAAATCTTAGAAGGAGAGGGAAAGAAGCGGCAAGTCTCTGAAGGAGGAGAGAAATGAAAAAAAAGTAACCCTAAACATTTATATATATAAGATGGTATTTTTATAAATAAGAACTATATATTATAACTAAAATATCTAGGTCGGATCGGAGGCTTTTGACCCCTATCTGACTCCTGACTTGAACCCAAAAATTTTACATAAGATACTCGATCATATTTGAATCCAATTTTTTTATATATAAAAAATTCGATCCTATCGAATCAGATTAGGTTAGAACCAGTCGATTTTGGATTAAATTACCATATCTAACCGTAATCCATTATACACAACAATATTTGATCAAATCTTAATGATGAAAACTTTTTAAATTTTAATGTATTTTTTTTATGAAAAATATGACTTCAAATTTAAGGGCTATAATTAAATTACACTATAAAATAAAAAAAATACACTTTTTTGAGGGAAAATCAAAGACTAAGATTAATCGTAAAAAAAATGAAAAAACACACTTTTTTATGATCACGTGTAACATATTATTAAAGCCTTTAATTTTTTATTCTAGAATTGTAAAAGAAAATTGGATCGTGCACTTTTACATTAAATGAGAGGCTTTATTATGGCAAAAATCCTCATATAATGCATTGGAAAAAAAATCGTGAGATATTGCTGTCGAAGAATTATTTGTTGAAATGGGGTTATTGCTACAGTAATCTTGCAGGTCGCTATGCAATCAGAACGACCAAGCAGGTCGCCATGCAAGCCATGCGACCACTTAGGTCACCATGCACACCCTGCGACCAAGCCCCGTGATCTCTGCTCCCCTTATGCATGCAGCAACCCCTGCTCCCCTCATGCATATAGCAGCCCTGCATGATTTGCAGGCTTTAATAATAACATTATTCACGAGTGAATAATGCATAAATTATTGCATCAGTAAGTTTAGGGTTTAGGGGGCGGTTTAAGGTTATATATGGGTTGACCATTGGGTATGGGAGTACGGTTAAGAAGAAAGAAAGGGAGAAGAAAGAAAGGGAGAAGAAAGAAAGGAAGAAGAAGAAGAGATTGAGTAAAAGTTTGTTAGTTTAAATTATTAGTTTGTTAGTTTAAGTTATAATATATTAGTATGTTAGTTTAAGTTATATGTTATATTATATGAAAAATTAGTTAATTAGTTTGTTAGTTTAGGGTTTATAAAAAATTATTTAATTAGTTTGTTAGTGTGTTAAAATTATATTAGTTTGTTTGTTGAAGTTGAATTATAAAAAAAGTTAATTAGTGCTTAATTAGTTTGTTAGTTTAACTAAGTTATATTATAATAAAAAATAGTTTATTAGTTTAATTAATAATTTGTTATTTTTTGTTGTTGTGTAAATTAGTATTATATTAGATTATATAAAATTAATTTGTTTAATTTATTGTTGTTTAAAAAAATATTTTGTTTACACCTACATGACATTATTCCACAACTTTTGCCCACATAAAGATTGATTTGAAGAAAGAAAAAAGAAGGGAAAAGAAAGGAAAGGAAGAAGGCATAAATACACGGGTAAATTGTTATTTTTTGTTGTTGTGTATGTATGTAAACAGTTAGTTAGTTAGTTTATATTTGATTATATAAAATTAATTTGTTTAAAAAAATATTTTGTTTAGACCTACAGGGCATTATTCCACAACTTTTGCCCACCTACATATTGATTTGAAGAAAGAAAAAAGAAAGGAAAGTAAGAATACATAAATACGCGGGTAATTTGTTATTTGTTGTTGTTGTGTATGTATGTGTAAATTAGTTAGTTAGTTAGTTTATATTAATTGTTTAAAAATTAGTTAATTAATTTTATTTGAGTAAGGAGTAAAAATTGAATCGGATATAATCTTAAAATTTATAAAAATTAATTAAGAAATTTGTTTTATATTTAAAAAAATAAAAAAACATTATCAGACTAATCATTATTAAAACATTATTATCAAATCTTATAATTTTATTATTAGTAATCATTACTAAATCATTAGTATCAAATTCAAATCATTAAATATTTATAATATATAATTATTAGTAATCATTACTAAATCATATCATTACTAATTCATTAAATATTAAATCATTATATTAATAATAATTATTAAATCATTGGTGTAAATTATTGGTGCAATTATTGTTTTATCGTTATTATAATAGTATATTATATTATTTATTTAATGATGTATAAAATTATCTTATCATATTTTTTTAATCTAAATTTACATCTTTTCATTTGTAGAGAAAATGAGCAACAATATTTTCATGATTGTCCATTATAATTGACAGATTATGAAAAATGAGGCCGAAATTATTTTTCAATCTGAAAAACCAATAAATAAGATGTTCAAAAGAGACATCACATTTGTAGAAATGAAACAGAAGATAGAAAGAAAAATTTGAGCTGCAATTAATGGTTTGATGTGCAAGTTTATGATGTGTCCCAATCTAGTCAGATATGCTGCAGTACAACTTGAAGAAGATTAAGATATTAGAACCATGATTGAATTACATGAGTCAATCAATATAGCAGTTATTTGTTGATTTGCATAACATTTATGATGTTCCTGGGTCATCAAGAAATGTGGCTCGAAATCCATCTGAAAAGTAGATTCACATATCCAATGGCTTCCCGATAAATTGAAAGGAAGATTTCAAACCTCAAGTGCAAGGAATCGCGTTTAGAGAGGCATACTGTTGAAAACATTTTGATATTTCGATATAACAAATTAAGTTAAATGAATTTTAAGATTTTCCAAACGATTTTCTAAGTATATTCGATAGAATTATTCAAATATCAAAACATTACTCCAAATCTTTCAAAGATCATTTTTAATCCTTACTCAAAGTGTAAAATTAAGTTTTAATCTTAAAACAATTTCAAAATAATTTTACAAAGTATTTCGAACCATTTTAAAGCCAAAAATTCCAGATTGCTCAGAGGGAATCGATTCCCCCCTGAATGGTTTGGCTCCGAGAATTCCAGTATGCTCGGAGGGAACCGATTCCCCCCCAGGGGGTACCGATTCCCCCTTGTATAACGGTCGAAATATTTGAATTTTACACTTAGGGAACCGATTCCCCATAGGGGGTACCGATTCCCCCCACGCTCTAAACTGTTTTATTAATTATTTTCACACTAAAACGACTATATGATATTCACTAATCATCCCTAACGTTCAGAAGTGATTCAAGATGTATTTAAACAAGTTCTGGAGCCCTTGATCAACAAGAAATTATAGAGAAACAAGAGAGAAAGCATCAAACACCAAGTTTGTGCAAATCAAGCCAATTTTCCTTTCAATATTCATTTTGCTTTCAAGAACACCATTTGTGCTCATTTGTAATTATCTTTGAGTGTTCTTTTCTTGTTCTAGAATTGTGCAAACATCTTACCTTGTGAGGTTTTCCTTGTAAGTTTGCAAATTTGTAATCTTCTCTTTGGGAAAGAGTGTTCTCAAGAATTGGGGTATATTCTTGAGGGTGTTATAAGGTTATCTCTTTGGCCTCAAAAGAAAGAACAAATTAGTGAATTTGTTGGAAAATCCTTAGTGTGGATAGCTAAGGTAGTGGACGTAGACTTTGATTGAGAAAGTCGAACCACTCTAAATCACTGTGCAATTACTTTCAATTTTCTGCAAAAGCTTCCACCAAATTTTTAATTGCCAATTCACCCCCCTCTTGGCCAATTCTTTCAATCGATTAACTCAACAATTGGCATCAGAGCCTAACTCATTTGAAGGTTTAATCGCCTCTTGAGTCGATTCGGGAAGAGTTATATCGATAATCAAAGTCATCAATGGCCTCCGCTTCAAACTTCGACTCCGGTCTCGACTCGATGCCCGTCAACAAGCCTCCTTTCTTCAATGGAGCTAACTATGCCTATTGGAAGAATAGAATGATGTACTTCATTCAAGCAAGTGACATGGGAGCATGGAATGCTGTAGAAGAAGGATACATCAAGCCTCTCACTCATCCAAGGTTGTGGAGTGAAGGAGAGACAAGAATGTTCCAGCTCAACTCCAAAGCCATCCATATCATTTTTTGTGCTCTTGGACCAGATGAATACGGAAGAGTTTCATCGTGTACAACCGCCAAAGAAATATGGGACAAACTTCAAGTCACTCATGAAGGTACCGATGAGGTAAAGAAATCTAAAATTAGTATTCTAACACATAGCTATGAAAATTTCAGGATGAAACCAAATGAAGGTATCAAAGCTATGACGGATAGATTTTCAACGATTGTCAATGGTCTCAAATCATATGGAGAGATCATTTCAAATGAAAAGCTTGTGAGGAAGTTAGTCTACTCCCTCCCAAAATCATGGCAATCAAAGAAGACGGCAATTATCGAGTCTAAGGACTTAACGTCCTTAACTCTTGAAGAGCTAATTGGGTCACTCATCACTCGTGAAATGATGCTCGAAGATGAGGTGGTCCTCGACAAGATTGACGAGACACCAAAGGAGAAGGAGAAGAAGAAAAACATTGGAGTTGCTCTCAAATCCACAAAAGATGAGAGTGATTCGAATAACGATGACGATGACGAGGAAATGGCATTGTTTGCCAAACGGTTCAGAAAAATGATGAGACTTTATCGAGGAAGAAAATTCAAACGAAATGAAGGCCTCAAAAATGAACCGAAAGAGAAGGACCCAATCATTTGCTACGAATGCAAAAAGCCAGGGCATGTCAAATATGATTGCCCACAATTGAAGAAAAAGGGTCAATCAAAGAATAAACACAAGGCTCATGTGGCTACATGAAGCGATGAAGAAAGTTCCGATGAAGAGGAACAAGAAGTAGCTAACTTGTGCTTGATGGCATTCGGGGAAGATTCTAAGGTAACCTCTAACTCATCCGATTTTGATGATTTATCCTATGATGAGTTATTACAGGAATATAATGGGTTGGCTTTGGATTATGAGAAATTATTTTTAAAATATAAAAATGATGTTTCAAAATTGAAAAATGAAAACAAACTCATATCCAAAACCAACAACGATCTTGAAAGTAAAATCAAAGATTTGCAAATCAAACTAGAAGAGTTTGAAAAGAAAAATTTAGATTTGCAAAATTTACTTTCAAAGATCAATGATGATCATCAAAAGAAAATTGATGATCTTAAAACGTCTTTTGATAAAGTTGGAACAAAACATTTTGAAAAATGTGGAAATTCAAAATCCAACTTTGTTAGAAAAAGTTTTAGAAACTACAATCATAGAGGTCCCCAAAGAACCTCTAATGGAAAAATCATTAGAAGTATGTGGGTTCCTAAAGAACTCATTACTACTAAAGATAAAAATATCCTACACAAATGGATACCTAAGGGGACTAGGATTTTGGAAACTAATGAATATGGACCCAAAAGAATTTGGGTACCAAAAATCAAAAATTAATCTATGTTTGTAGGGAAAGGAGCATTGCTACAAGGCACGGGAAACAAATTCAAATTCATGGTACCTTGATAGTGGATGCTCAAGACACATGACCAGAGACAAAAGCCGGTTCATTGAGCTTAATGCCAAAAATGGAGGAGAAGTGACTTTTGGATACAATTCAAAGGGTCACATTGAAGGTATTGGTACAATAGGTAATACCTCTTCCATACAAATTAAAAATGTTTTATATGTGAATGGATTAAAGCATAATCTATTGAGTATTAGTCAATTATGCGATAAAGGATTCAATGTCATATTTGAAATTAATGGTTGTAAAGTCATTGACATTGCATCTAATCGGATTATGCTTGTTGGTCATAGAATAGGAAAACATATACATGGTGCATTTAGATTCTTTTGATATGACTAATTTATGCCTAGTTGCTAAGGATGAACATGATAGTTGGTTATGGCATAGGAGACTAGGACATGCTAGTATGAGTGTTTTGCAACGGTTAATTCAAGGAGACCTAGTAAGAGGGTTGCCTAAGCTTAAATTTGATAATGATAAAATATGTGATGCTTGTGCTAAAGGAAAACAAAAGCGAGTTTCTTTTAAATCCATTAATGATGCATCAACTAGTAGAGTTTTACAATTGATCTATTTAGATCTTTTTTTGGGCCAACTAGAACTACTAGCTTGGGTGGAAAACAATATGCATTTGTCTTGGTAGATGACTATTCTAGATATACTTGGGTTCTATTTTTAAATACTAAAGATGAAGCATTAGAACACTTCATCACATTTTCAAAAGTAATCCAAAATGAAAAAGGTTACTCTATAACTGGTGTTAGAAGTGATCATGAAACTGAATTTGAAAATCTTGGATTTACTGAATTTTGTAACTCTAACGGTATTAGCCATAATTTTTCAGCACCTAGAACCCCTCAACAAAATGGAGTTGTTGAGAGGAAAAATCGAACTTTAGAAGAAATGGCTATAACCATGCTTTGTGAAAATAATTTGCCAAAATATTTTTGGGCGGAAGCCACAAATACCGCTTGTTATGTTGTAAATCGAGTAATGATTAGGCCAATTTTAAAGAAAACTCCATATGAAATTTTCAAAAATAAAAAGCCTAACATTAGTTATTTTCATCCTTTTGGATGTAAATGTTTTGTTTTAAACAACGGTAAAGAAAACCTTGGCAAATTTGATGCTAAAAGTGATGAAGGAATTTTTCTGGGTTATTCCTTAAATTCTAAAGCCTATCGTGTATTTAATAAAAGAACTTTAGTTGTAGAAGAGTCTATACATGTTGTTTTCGATGATAATCCCCTTCCGAGGAAGGATTCTTGTGTGAATGATGATGTAGGTGTTATAAATACAAATGACGTTAGACATGACGTTGGAGAACCATCATCAAAGGAAGAAACAAAAAATGAGGAAACTCATGATCCTCTTGAGAATCCAACCATTGAAGAAAGGGAAGTATCTTATCCAAAGAGAGTACAACTATGTCAAGGATGGTGAAATTATAGGTGATCCATCAAAAGGGGTAACAACTCGATCTTCTCTTAGAAATATTTGTAATTATGTTACATTTATCTCATGCATAGAGCCTAAGAATATTAAAGAAGCATTAAATGATGAACATTGGATTATGGCTATGCAAGAAGAGTTAAATCAATTTGAGAGAAGTAAAGTATGGACATTAGTTGAAAGGCCTAGTAATAAATCTACTGTAGGTACTAGATGGGTATTTAGGAATAAGCTTGATGAGTGGTAATATAGTGAGAAACAAGGCTAGACTTGTTGCTCAAGGGTATACTCAAGAAGAGGGCATAGACTATGATGAAACATACGCTCCCGTAGCTAGGATGGAAGCAATTAGAATGTTATTAGCATTTGCATGTTTCAATGAATTTAAACTATATCAAATGGATGTTAAAAGTGCATTTTTAAATGGTTTTATAAAAGAAGAAGTGTATGTGGAACAACCTCTAGGTTTTGAAGATTCAAATTTTTCGGATCATGTTTTAAAATTGACAAAAGCACTTTATGGTTTAAAGCAAGCTCCTAGAGCTTGGTATGAAAGATTGTCAAATTTTTTAATTGAAAAAGGTTTTTCAAAAGGGAAGGTTGACACTACATTGTTTTTGAAGCATAAAGGTAAAGATTTATTAGTAGTTCAAATTTATGTTGATGATATAATATTTGGTTCTACTAATGATGTTCTTTGCCAATAATTTTCTAAGCTAATGCAAAGTGAGTTTGAGATGAGCATGATAGGGGAGCTCTCATTTTTCTTGGGACTCCAAATCAAACAAAGAAAAGATGGCATCTTCATCAATCAAGCTAAGTACGTCAAAGATATGCTCAAGAAATTTGGACTGGAAAATGGGAAACCTCATGACACTCCAATGAGCTCTTCAACAAAGCTTGACTTAGATGAAGGAGGTAAATGTGTAGATGTTAAATTATATAGGTCAATGATTGGATCTCTACTTTATCTAACTGCAAGTAGACCGGACATTATGTTTAGTGTTTGCTTATGTGCTAGATTTCAATCATGCCCTAAGGAATCACATTTACTAGATGTTAAGAGAATCTTTAGATACCTTAAGGACACTCCTAGTTTAGGACTTTGGTATCCTAGAGACTCTAGCTTTAGCTTGTATGCTTTTTCTGATGAGGATTATGGAGGATGTAAATTAGATAGGAAAAGCACCTCCGGTACTTGCCAATTCCTTGGAAATATGTTAATTTCTTGGTTTTCAAAGAAACAAAATTGTGTTGCATTATCTACCACTGAAGCTGAATACATTTCAGCTGGTAGTTGCTGTGCACAAGTTTTATGGATGAAACAACAACTTTTTGATTATGGAATTGAAGTAGGTACCATTCCTATCAAGTGTGAAAATACTAGTGCTATTTGTCTCACTAAAAATCCCATCCAACACTCTAGAACTAAGCACATTGAAATAAGACATCACTTCATTAGAGACCATGTCACTAAGGAAGATGTAGTTCTAGAATTTGTTGATACTTTGCACCAATTAGCGGATATCTTTACAAAACCTTTAGACAAAGAATGATTTTGGACACTTAGGAGAGAATTAGGTTTGACCAATCTATCTTCACTGAGTGTTTAAAATAATTTTAGCACTTTTAATAATAAATGAAAAATACTTATAATAGCAATTTTTGATTGCATTCATTGCTATTAGTTAGGGGGAGTTTATGATTCGTGATGAAAAATTAATTTTATGTTCAAATATCGTTTAAAGATTAATTTAATTATTTGAACATGATTAATTTTCAATATATGAGTTGCCAATACCACTAGAGGAAATTAATTTAGCATTTTGAGTATTTAAAATCGGATTTTAGCATTTTGGTGCAGAGGGAATCGATCCCCCCATGAGGGAACCGATTCCCCCTTTGAAGGGGAACCGATTCCCCCCACAGGGGAATCGATACCCCTCTGGGGTTCTGGTTTTAACACGGGCAGAACCCAATATTTGCTCAAACCTCTCTTATTTTTCTCTCTTCCGCCGTTCCCTCTCAACTCTCTCCCTATCTCCATTCTTGCCTCAAATCATCGATTTTAATCGGAATTCACTTCAAATATCATCTCCTAAACTTGCAATCATCATTAAAATCATGCAAACAACATCAAAATCCACTCAATCTCATCCTTCAAGGTAAAATTTTCTAAACTCCCTATTTTATTGATTTTGAACATAGGACTTGTTTTAATTAGTTCTAGGATGAACTTTAGATCGGGCATTGGTTATTTAGTGATTAGAAACTAGATATTACAACCAATTTCATCAAAAACACAAGAATTTTCCAAATTTTTAAAATTTTTGAAATTAAAAATAATGTTAATTTTCAAATTATTGTGTTTTGATTAAATTATGTTGTTGTTATGAAAACTATACATATATTGTTCCTCAAAACCATATTTTTCAAAAGTTTTTCAAAAACTTTGCCCATTAGGATTGATTTAGAGAACCTTGAAATATTGAGAACTCAATTGAGTTTTGGGATTGATTGAATTGGATACATGTGTTTTCTAAATTGCAGGTTATCAATTCCATTTCGATTTCCTAAACCATGTCCAATCCTAAACGTGCTAGGTCTTCATCTAGTCGTTCACACCGTCAACCAAATCCACCTCCAAATCCTCCACCTATTCCAATTTATAATCCTAATCCTATTGATCCTAATTTGACTATTCAAAATTCGTGTTTCAATCATCCTGGTCCTAGAAATCATCATTTTTTGTATTATCAATATTTCGACTCTTACAAAATCTGGGAAGAACGTATTCCTTCTCGTCAAGCTATGTTACCTATCAATTTTAAATATCTTCCTCTTTTACAAGAGTGGAAATTTGATAAACTCTTTGACCTTGAACCCATCGTTTACCATCAACTTGTTCGTATTTTCTATTCTAATGCCGTTTGTGTTAAAAACCAAACTGAAACTGAAACCATAGGAATTCGTTCCTACCTTCTAGGACAATTCTTATATATTGACTCGGCTTACATAGCCAATACATTCGGATTAGATAATGATGGGATTTCAAATGAAAAACAGGTTTTAGTATCTCGTTATAAAAGAAGGGATAGTGCAAGTGTCCTAGACCTTCATTAACGTTTTCTTCATCTAATGATTTCTTGGTGGTTTCGACCATCCGGAGGTCGTTATTCTACTCTTAGAGCCTTAGATCTTTGGTGGTTACATTGTTTCGAAAACAATATTAAAATCAACCTACCTCAGATTATTTTTGTTGAATTGTTGAAACCGTAAATCTTGTTCCTAACAAAAAACTCTGTTCATCTCTTGTTTACGGTTGCATTTTGAGTAATCTGTTTTCCAAAGCTGGGCTTAGAGTCGGTCTAGATGCCGTTTTTCCCCTTAAGAAACAAATTAACCTTCTTTCCTTAACGAGAGCGGGATGGATTAAGGATAAGGAAACCGGTGAATGGGTTCGATCTTCTGCAAATACTCCGGGAGCTAGTTCTTCACAAGCTCCACCCGAAGCTGACGAAGATCTCGAGCTTGAGCAATTAATGCGAGACATCGATGAAGCCGAAGATGAACCTGAGCAGCCCGAGGAGCAGCCCGAAGAGCAAGCACAACAAACACATCCAATGCCTCCATATTTCCAATCCTTTATAGAGACATTCGATTTTCGATACGCTACTATGGATTCGCACTTTACTTCTATAGAGTCCCATTTATCCACAATGGGAGCTCAACAATTAGAAATTCTTCGGGAAATGCGTGCAAATAATGAAGCAACCAACGCACGTATTAATGACCTCACTAACGAAACGACCGCTATGCGAGCTCGTTTTCCTTCTCCTGATCCGGATATGTGATTCAATGTTTTGCTTTGAACTCCAAACTTGTTTTAACATTTTGAATATTTTGGAATGTTTGAATTTATGGATTGATTGACTTTGAATTTGTTTGGATTTATGAATGGTGAGAAATTATCTATTTGGTGTGATTACATTTATTCATTATTGCATCATTTACTTCATGATTAGATATATGACCAATTTTGCCATTTCACATTAATTATGAATATTGATTACGAAACTAATGGCTAACGTTTCTCTTGCTTGTGATCTTAGCAGCTTATATTATATATAATCAATTGGCTAAATGATTTCAAAACCTTGTTTAAATTCTTTAAAATATCTTTTTGATTTAACAAAAAGGGGGAGAAGTGTTAAAGTAAGGGGGAGAGTAATTTCAAAACTTGATTTCAAAATCTTAAAATTACTAAAATGTTTTGTTATATCAAAAAGGGGGAGATTGTTGAAAATATTTTGATATTTCGATATAACAAATTAAGTTAAATGAATTTTAAGATTTTCCAAACGATTTTCTAAGTATATTCGATAGAATTATTCGAATATCAAAACATTACTCTAAATCTTTCAAAGATCATTTTTAATCCTTACTCAAAGTGTAAAATTAAGTTTTAATCTTAAAACAATTTCAAATAATTTTACAAAGTATTTCGAACATTTTAAAGCCAAAAATTCCAGATTGCTCAGAGGGAACCGATTCCCCCCCAAGGGGGTACCGATTCCCCCCTAAATGGTTTGGCTCCGAGAATTTTAGTATGCTCGGAGGGAACCGATTCCCCCTTGTATAACGGTCGAAATATTTGAATTTTACACTTAGGGAACCGATTCCCCATAGGGGGTACCGATTCCCCCTACGCTCCAAGCTGTTTTATTAATTATTTTCACACTAAAACGGCTATATGATCTTCACTAATCATCCCCAACGTTCAGAAGTGATTCAAGGTGTATTTAAACAAGTTCTGAAGCCCTTGATCAACAAGAAATTATAGAGAAACAAGAGAGAAAGCATCAAACACCAAGTTTGTGCAAATCAAGCCAATTTTCCTTTCAATATTCATTTTGCTTTCAAGAACACCATTTGTGCTCATTTGTAATTATCTTTGAGTGTTCTTTTCTTGTTCTAGAATTGTGCAAACATCTTATCTTGTGAGGTTTTCCTTGTAAGTTTGCAAATTTGTAATCTTCTCTTTGGGAAAGAGTGTTCTCAAGAATTGGGGTATATTCTTGAGGGTGTTGTAAGGTTATCTCTTTGGCCTCAAAAGAAAGAACAAATTAGTGAATTTGTTTGGAAAATCCTTAGTGTGGATAGCTAAGGTAGTGGACGTAGACTTTGATTGAGAAAGTCGAACCACTCTAAATCGCTGTGCAATTACTTTTAATTTTCTGCAAAAGCTTCCACCAAATTTTTAATTGCCAATTCACCTCCCTCTTGGCAAATTCCGTCAATCAATTAACTCAACACATACCCTGAAGAACAGAGAGGTCTAATCCACCGAAGAAGCATTACTTTGAAGTGAGGACCATCATACGTAGGAGAAAAAGCAAAGATTCTCGTGTATGAAGAAGTGAATCCATCTTAAGCCTTCACTGAAGAGTAGTGAATCCATCTTAAGCCTTCACTGAAGAGTAGTGAAGCAAATACATCCTAAACCTTCACCGAAGAGTAGTGAAGCAAATACATCTTATGCCTTCACCGAAGAGTAGTGAAGAAAATCCATCAGTAAGTCTTTCGAGTATGATGATGAAGTCTTTCGGGCCATCAGTAAGTCTTTCGAGAATGATGATTGAATAATTTTAGTAATTTGTAAGTCTTCACGGAAGAGTAGTGAAGCAAATCCATCAGTAAGTGTCATCAGTAAGTCTTTAAATCCTTCGGGTAATTTGTAAACCTTCACGGAAGAGTAGTGAAGCAAATCCATCAGTAAGTGCCATCAGTAATTCTTTCGAGCATGATGATGAAATCATTCAGGACATCAGTAAGTATTTCGAGCATAATGATTAAAACCTTCGGGTAATTCATAAGTCTTCACGGAAGAATAGTGAAGCAAATCCATCAGTAAATCTTTCAAGCATGATGATTAAACCTTCGGGTCATTTGTAAGTCTTTTGAGCAAGATGATAAGTCCTTCGGGCCATCCATAAGACATTCGGGTAGGATATTTTCACACCATAAATTAGTAAGTCTTGTAGGCCATCAGTAAGTCTTTCGAGCATGATTATGAAATCCTTCAGGTCGTTTGTAAGTCTTTCGAGTAAGATAATAAGTCATCTGGGCCATTTTAAGCCTTCTCGGAAGAGTGTTGGAGCAAACCATCAGATCATCAGATGTGGGAGGAAAGTGAAGGTTCTCGAGTACAAAGAATTGGATCAATTGATTAAAAGGAAATACGCACGATGAGTCATTAACCAATTCAAATTCCTAGGAAGAGAGAGGTTTAGAGGGCAGTTGAGTCCAGGACGATTCTTATATCTAGTTGTTGTAAGACAAGCTACCGTAAGAGAAATGGATTATCAAAGATTCTCTTAAATTCTAAATTTTTCGAGTATTATATTTTTCAAATCTTCAAGCATACACTAATTAGTGGTAATGTTTGATTTTCAGGTCTGACCTTCAAAGTTGAGCCTTCATGGAAGAATAGTGAAGCAGAATCACACCAGAAGATTGTTCAAGTTCTACTCCCTGAAGCAAGAGGGAGCGAACTCGTTGGCAGAAGATGTTCGAGTTCTATACTCCCTGAAGCAAGAGGAAGCGAACCCGTTGACAGATGATTGTTCGAATTCTACTCCCTGAAGCAAGAGGGAGGGAACCCGTTAGCAGAAGATTGTTCGAGTTCTACTCCCTGAAGCAAGAGGGAGCAAACCCATTGGCAGAATATTGTTCGAGTTGTACTCCCTGAAGCAAGAGGGAGTGAACTCGTAGGCAGAAGATTGTTCGAGTTCTACTCCCTGAAGCAAGAGGGAGCGAACTCGTAGACATAAGATTGTTCGAGTTCTACTCCCTGAAGCAAGAGAAAGCGAACCCGTAGGCAGAAGATTGTTGGAGTGAACCCGTTAGCAGAAGTTGTTCGAGTTCTACTCTGAAGCAAGAGGAGCAACCCAAGAATTTTCGAGTTGTACTCCCTGAAGCAAGGGAGTGAACTCGTAGGCAAAGATTGTTCGAGTTCTACTCCCTGAAGCAAGAGGGCGAACTCGTAGACATAAGATTGTTCGAGTTACTCCCTGCAAGAGAAAGCGAACCCGTAGGCAGAAGATTGTTCGAGTTCTACTCCCTGAAGCAAGAGGGAGCGAACTCGTAGGCAGAAGATTGTTCGAGTTCTACTCCCTGAAGCAAGAGGAAGCGAACCCGTAGGTAGCATTTGTTCGAATTATACTCCCTGAAGCGATAGGGAGCAAACCCATTTTCAGAAGATTGTTCAAATTCCATACTCCCTGAAGCAAAAGGAAGCGAACCCATTCGTAAAAGAATGTTCGAGTTTTATACTCACTGAAGCAAGAGGGAGCGAACTCGTTGACAGAAGATTGTTCGAATTCCATACTCCTTAAAACAAGAGGGAACGAACCCGTTAGCAGAAGATGTTCGAGTTTCATACTCTCTGAAGCAAGAGGGAGCGAACATGTTGGCAGAAGATTGTTCGAGTTCTATACTCCCTAAAGCAAGAGGGAGCGAACATGTTGGCAGAAGATTGTTCGAGTTCTATACTCCCTAAAGCAAGAGGGAGCGAACCTACTGGTCGAAGATTGTTCAAAGAAGAGAGCATATCCCTCATCAAGTTTTAAAGCACGAAGATGAAATTGGACAAAAATTAGTTGTCTTTTTCGTCTTTTCCCTATTCTTGTTAACACAAGAATACGCAAAGAGGTACAACTGTAAACACCCGTTTTTGATCAGGATTAAAAAATATTATAACTATTAATTATATATTATTATTAATAATTATATTTTACATTTGCAAGACAAAGCCTAATATAACATCACCCGAAGCCCAACAAGATGAGCCCAAATACATTAACCCAGTGACCCAACCCAGTGAATTTAGGATTTTCTAAAATCCTAATATTAAAGCAAGTTGCTACCATCTTCAACAGTTGCCATACACCAACTCAAGCCAAGTCACTGCTGAGCCATTCTCGCCACCAAATCTGTACCCAATAGCAAAACAGAAACAAATCATCCACTAAAGTCAAAGATAAATCCCCAACCTAATTTCACCTAAACCAATCATTATACTACCAAATAACAAAGAAAAATCAACAAGATGATAAGTAGGATTCGGTAGAAAAATATAGAAAAGGGGAAGGTTCGGAAGGGTATTTTCAACGGGGGATTGTTAAAACGAGAGGAAATAATTGTATGGAAAGGGGGGAATCAACAACAAACGACGAGAGGAAAAAAAAAGAAAGAACAAGCAAGGGACGAAAAGGAAACTTTGTTCTTGTAATTAGGGTATTCTGAAACCCACATAAACAATGTATTAGGGGTCATTCCCTATATTTTTCGCAATATTAATTGATTAAGGTAATTTTCTTACTCATTTTCTTTTTAGCGTGGTGTGTATGCTTGTATTATGTCGAAACTAAAAAAACAAGTAAAGAGAAGGTCAAGCCTGAGGAGGTGCGCGCGCCGTTGGAGCCTCGTGATCTCCGTTTTGTACCTATCAGTGTTGAAAAAAAAACGTTAGCAAACCAGAACCCTAACCGATCAGCCATCGACAACCAGAGAGTCTATAAGTCAGTAGCAACCAAAAAATATTGAAATGAAAAACATTGAAAAACCCAAATATCCCGCTGTTTTATGAACCATTTTTCATCTAACAGAAACATCACCTAAAAGAAGAACAAGCTTACCTTTACCATCCAGAGAAACTCGTCACCGATGCTAGAAGAAAAAATTTCGTTCGGTCGAAGGGATGAGCAGGCTTAGGAGAGGAAATAGAGGAGTCGGGGTCTTCTAGGTCATAATTTGGAGGTTTCACTGACCATGTGTAGTAGTTTGGATGACCGGTGATAATAGTTTGGGTTATCACCAAGAGAAAGAAAGAGGAAGACCATGAGTTTCGAAACTTTCGGTTTGAGAAGGGGAAGGAAGGTTTGAGAGAGACTTACCTTCACCATGCGTGTTAGCGCGGTAGCCTGCCAAGCCTCGACGAGCAGTGGGATCTTGATGTACAGCCGTCGTTCGTGAAAGGAGAGAGTGAAGGGAATGGAGAGGAGTATTGGTGGCCGATGTGGGTAGCCTTTGAGGCTCTCGGTCGTGGGAAGAAGAAGAAATGAATAGAAAAGGGAGATGAGATGAGACGGCTGTGTGTGTAAGTTTAGTCTAGGTTAGTGAAAAATAGGATTTTATATTAACTTATTAGGGTTAATTACTTTAAGGTCACTGAAAGATTTCAGCATATGTATACTTTAGTCACTAATTTCATAATTTTCGTGTTATTTCAGCTTTTTGGTCCTAATTGTGTAAATATTTTTATATGTTTGTTCTTAGACCATCGGGTAATATTAGGTTCTAATCCCATTACATCATCCTCACATCGTATGTATCCATACATGCATTATCATATGCCATGGGCTTTGTATTGCGTGCAGTATATCATTTGTATGCATGTCAATTGGGTTTTGTATCTTATATATTATGTACATGCAGCGGATGTTTCTTATAACTTAGGCATATATATATATATAGTGAACTGTCATTTCGTAAATGATGTGCGTATATATATCTATATCTATATATATATATATATATATATATATATATATATGTTTTTATAAGGAATCATTAAATGCCCTAGTATATAAAGGCCTTGTTTTGGTGAGTATGTTTTTTGATTTTAAATTTAGTTGTATGACATCATCTTTGTAAAATATATGTTATCTTCATGTGTATAACTCGACCTAATTACATAATTGGATTAAGGGTAATACCATTTTAATTTAAAATTGTTTGGATGGTTTGTCTTAACTCACTAGAGAGTCGTTTTTGACGATTTTAAATTAAAAATGTATCACATTATTGACACTTAAAAAATGGTTCGTCACCTTAAAATTTGGAAATGAAATAAAAAGAAATATTCAGTTATTTAATTTTTTCGAGAAAAAGTCCTTATAACTTATTTAAGATCTGGTCTCGATATTTTTAAATAATTGAATATTCTTCATCTTTCTAATAAGGCTTGGTAATTTTAATTTAATCTATTTTGGTGCATGTGAATATTATAATGGAATTCTAATATTTCTTTATTTCGATTGAAGCAAGAGTTAATTACCTCAGGTTATGAGGGATTTATTTCTTCTCAATATGAAATAAATTAATATTATTAAATTTCATGGTAACGTTCATATTTTGGTTGTTTTATGGGATCAAAAATAAATTAAATTTGATTTCGTAAATTTCATTGTAAATACATTAATTAATCGACTTGGTACCGATTTAGGGCGTTGTGGGGGGTGTTAATCTTTCCCCACGCGTAACCGACTCCCGAACTTGGATTTTGGCAACGCATACCATAATTTTCCGTTTTATTTAAAATAGCAAAACATTTTGGGGCACCCAATCACATCATAATCAAATATTGGTGGCGACTCCTCGAACCATACGTTTTTTATTTTTAAAAAGAATCCCAAATTTTTCAAAACCAGAGGTTTTCTAAAATCACATTGTTTTTAATTAAAATTTAATCGTAAAAGAGTAATTAAAAATGGTGTGGCTTTCAAAATCCCACTTTAAGAAAAAAATCGTTTCGACAGTTCTCTCTAGTACTTTAGTACAAATAACTACTTATTGAAAAAGAAACGATTTCAACACCAATAACATACTTTTAATTTGAGTGCAAATCCTCCACCAACTACTCGCATACATCTTTTCATTTAACCCAACTGAACAACTATTCACTCCACTTATCAAACTACACTCTTATCCATACACAATATGATTCCCCTGTTTCAAGTTCATAAGCTCTGGCTTTATCTATCTGATAAACTTATCATCGAGATGCTTATTACCAAACTCTTCGTAACTAATAACCATATCACTGAATCTTCTATCATTATCATGATAACATCTGTTTACTATACTTCAACTCATCCACATAGTAACTGATCTACTTCATCTAACTTCTCCACCTTCAGACAGTGGAGGCCCTTTAACGTTATTTTAACATCTTTCACTTTCTGAAAACAATCTTTAATTATCTAAATCATTTCTTGAGGTATCTACTCTTTATCCTGCCTGGCCAGGGCAGGTGAATTGCTATCACCATCAGGTCTATCACCTATTGATTCACTTCGACAATTCCTATAATCAAATTTCTACTATATCCTATTAATCTTATTCTATTAGCAAGACAATACACTCCTTACAATATCATATCAAAAAAATTTCACTTTATGTTGGCATGTACACATTTTAAAACTTTGTTGAAAACATTTTTGTATTTCGATATAACAAATTAGTTTAAATAAATTTTAAGATTTTACAAATGATTTTCTAAATATATTCGATTCAATTAATCGAATATCAAATTATTACTCCAAGTCTTTTAAGATCAATTTCAAACCTTACTAAATGTGTAAAATTGTGTTTTATACTTAATATATTTTTGAAACAATTTTTACAAGTATTTGAACAAAAAATCAAGCCTAAAATCAATTTTTCAGAGTGATGCACCGATGCACCAATCCATGCATCGATGCACCATGAAATAAATTGAACATCGAATGCATTTCATGCATCGATGCACATACCATGCACCGATGCACTGAGGATTTTATGAAAACATCGAATGCATTTGATGCATCGATGCACCAGCCATGCATCGATGCACTCTGGCTATGTTGAAACATCGAATGCACTTGATGCATCGATGCACTCTTAGTGCACCGATGCACTAAGGGTCCAACGGTCAAAATATTTGAATTTTACACTGATGCACCGATGCACCATGGGTATTCATCGATGCACTGATGCTCCCAATTGTTTTTAATTAATTGTTTTCACACTTAAACGGCTATATTGACTCCACTAATCATCCCCAACATTCATAAGTGATTCAAGGTGTATTTAAGCAAGCTTAGAAGCCATTGATCATAACAAGAAACATCAAGCAACTAGAAGAGAGAATCAAAGAGAAAGCATCAAACCTCAAGTTTGAGCATTTCAAGCCTATTTTTCATTCAATATTCATTTTGCTTTCAAGAACACTTATTGTGCTCAATTGTATTCTTTCTTGAGTGTTCTTTTCTTTATTCTAGAATTGTTCAAACAATCTACCTTGTGAGGATTTCCTTGTAAGTTTGCAAATTTGTATTGTTCTCTTTGGGAGAGAGTGTTCTCAAGAATTTGGGGTATAATTCTTGAGGGTTTGTAAGGTTGCTCTTTGTCCTCAAAAGAAAGACAAATTAGTGAATTTGTGGAAAATCTTTAGTGTGGATAGCTAAGGTAGTGGACGTAGACTTTGGTTGAGAAAGTCGAACCACTCTAAATCGCTGTGCAAATTTCTTTCAATTTTCTGCAAAAGCTTCAACCAAAATTTTAATTGCCAATTAACCCCTCTTGGCCATATTTGTCAATCGATTAACTCAACAATTGGTATCAGAGCCTAACTCATTTGAAGGTTTAATCGTCTCTTGAGTCGATTCGGGAAGAGTTACATCGATAATCAAAGTCATTAATGGCCTCTACTTCAAACTTCGACTCTGGTCTCGATTCGATGCCCGTCAACAAGCCTCTTTTCTTCAATGGGGCTAATTATGCCTATTGGAAAAATAGGATGATGTACTTCATTCAAGCAAGTGACATGGGGGCATGGAATGTTGTAGAAGAAGGATACTTCAAGCCTCTCACTCATCCAAGATTATGGAGTGAATGAGACAAAAATTCCAGCTCAACTCCAAGCCATCCATATAATATTTTGTGCTCTTGGACCAGATGAATACGGAAGATCTTGTACAACCACCAAGAATATGGGACAAACTTCAAGTCACTCATGAAGGTACCGATGAGGTAAAGAAATCTAAATTAGTATTCTAACGCATAGCTGTGAAAATTTCAGGATGAAACCAAAAATATATCAAAGCTATGACGGAGATTCTCAACGATTATCAATGGTCTCAAATCATATGGAGAGATCATTTCAAATGAAAAGCTTGTGAGGAAGTTAGTCTACTCCCTCCCAAAATCGTGGCAATCAAAGAAGATGGCAATCATCGAGTATAAGGATCTAACGTCCTTAACTCTAGAAGAGCTAATCGGTTCACTCCTCACTCATGAAATGATGCTTGAAGATGAGGTGGACCTTGATAAGATTGAAGAGACACCAAAGGAGAAAGATAAGAAGAAAAACATTGGAGTTGCTCTCAAATCCACAAAAAATGAGAGTGATTCGGAAGAAGATGACGAGGAAATGGCATTGTTTGCCAAACGGTTCAAAAAATGATGAGACCTTACCGAGGAAGAAAATTCAAACAAAATGAAGGCCTAAAAAATGAACCAAAAGAGAAGGACTCAATCATTTGCTATGAATGCAAAAAGTCGGGACATGTCAAATATGATTGCCCACAATTAAAGAAAAAGGGCCAATCAAAGAATAAGCACAAGGCTCATGTGGCTACATGGAGCGATGAAGAAGGTTTCGATGAAGAGGAACAAGAAGTAGCAAACTTGTGCTTGATGGCATTCGGGGAAGATTCTAAGGTAACCTCTAACTCATCTGATTTTGATGATTTATCCTATGATGAGTTATTAGAGGAATATAATGGGTTGGCTTCGGATTATGAGAAATTGTTTTTAAAATATAAAAAATGATGTTTCAAAATTGGAAAATGAAAATAAACTCATATCCAAAACCAACAACGATCTTGAAAGTAAAAGCAAAGATTTGCAAATCAAACTAGAAGAGTTTGAAAACAAAATTTTGGATTTGCAAAATTTACTTTCAAAGGTCAATGATGATCATCAAAAGTAAAATTGATGATCTTAAAACTTCTTTTGATAAAGTTGGAACAAAACGTTTTGAAAATGGAGAAAATTCAAAATCCAACTTTGTTAGAAAAAGTTTTAAAAATTACAATCATAGAGGTCCCCAAAGAACCTCTAATGGAAAAATCGTTAGAAGTATATGGGTTCCTAAAGAGCTCATTACTACTAAAGATAAGGATATCCTACACAAATGGATACCTAAGGGGACTAGGATTTTGGAAACTAATGAATATGGACCCAAAAGAATTTAGGTGCCAAAAATTAGAAATTAATCTATATTTGTAGGAAAAGGAGCATTGCTACAAGGCACGGGAAACAAATCCAAACTCATGGTACCTTGATAGTGGATGCTCAAGACACATGACCGGAGACAAAAACCGGTTCAGTGAGTTTAACGCCAGAAATGGAGGAGAAGTGACTTTTGGTGATGATTCAAAAGGTCACATTGAAGGTATTGGTACTATTGGTAATACCTCTTCCATACAAATTAAGAATGTTTTATATGTGAATAGATTAAAGCATAATCTATCGAGTATTAGTCAATTTTGTGATAAGTGATTCAATGTCATGTTTGATATTAATGGTTGTAAAGTCATTGACATTGCATCTAATCAGATTATTCTTGTTGGTCATAGAATAGGAAACATATACATGGTGCATTTAGATTCTATTGATATGACTAATTTGTTCCTAGTTGCTAAAGATGAACATGATAGTTGGTTATGGCATAGGAGACTAGGACATGCTACTATGAGTGTTTTGCAATGGCTAATTTAAGGTGATTTAGTTCGAGGGTTGCCTAAGCTTAAATTTGATAATGATAAAATCTATGATGCTTGTGCTAAAGGAAAACAAAAGCGAGTTTCTTTTAAATCCATTAATGACGTATCAACTAGTAGAGTATTACAATTGATCCATATAGATCTTTTTGGGCCAACTATGACTACTAGCTTGGGTGGAAAACAATATGCATTTGTCTTGGTAGATGACTATTCTAGATATACTTGGGTTCTATTCTTAAGTACTAAAGATGAAGCATTAGAAAATTTCATCACATTTTCAAAAGTAATCCAAAACAAAAAAGGTTACTCTATCACTAGTGTTAGAAGTGATCATGGCACTGAATTTGAAAATCTTGGATTTAATGAGTTTTGTAATTCTAATGGTATTAGCCAAAATTTTTCAGCACCTAGAACCCCTCAACAAAATGGAGTTGTTAAGAGGAAAAACCGAACTTTAGAAGAAATGGCTAGAACCATGCTTTGTGAAAATAATTTGCCAAAATATTTTTGGGCGGAAGCCACAAATACCGCTTGTTATATTGTAAATCGAGTAATGATTAGGCCAATTTTAAAGAAAACTCCATATGAAATTTTCAAAAATAAAAAGCCTAACATTAGTTATTTTCATCCTTTTGGATGTAAATGTTTTGTTTTAAATAACGGTAAAGAAAACCTTGGCAAATTTGATGCTAAAAGTGATGAAGGAATTTTTCTGGGTTATTCCTTAAATTCTAAAGCTTATCGAGTATTTAATAAAATAACTTTAGTTGTAGAAGAGTCTATACATGTTGTTTTCGATGATAATCCCCTTCCGAGGAAGGATTCTTGTGTGAATGATGATGTAGGTATTATAAATACAAATGAAGTTAGACATGACGTTGAAGAACCATCATCAAAGGAAGAAACAAAAGATGAGGTAACTCATGATCCTCTTGAGAATCCAACCATTGAAGAAAGGGAAATATCTTATCCAAGAGAGTACAACTATGTCAAGAATGGTGAGATTATAGATGATCCATCCAAAGGGGTAACAACTCGATCTTCTCTTAGAAATATTTGTAATTATGTTGCATTTATTTCATGCATAGAGCCTAAGAATATTAAAGAAGCATTAAAAGATGAACATTGGATTATGGCTATGCAAGAAGAATTAAATCAATTTGAGAGAAGTAAAGTATGGACATTAGTTGAAAGGCCTAGTAATAAATCTACTGTAGGTACTAGATGTGTATTTAGGAATAAGCTTGATGATAATGGTAATATAGTGAGAAACAAGGCTAGACTTGTTGCTCAAGGGTATACTCAAGAAGAGGGCATAGACTATGATGAAACATACGCTCCCATAGCTAGGATGGAAGCAATTAGAATGTTATTAGCATTTGCATGTTTTCATGAATTTAAATTATATCAAATGGATGTTAAAAGTGCATTTTTAAATGGTTTTATAAAGGACGAAGTGTATGTGGAACAACCTCCAGGTTTTGAAGATTCAAAATTTCCAGATCATGTTCTTAAGTTGACAAAAGCGCTTTATGGTTTAAAACAAGCTCCTAGAGCTTGGTATGAAAGACTGTCAAATTTTTTAATTGAAAAAGGTTTTTCAAAAGGGAAGGTTGACACTACATTATTTTTAAAGCATAAAGGTAAATATTTATTAGTAGTTCAAATTTATGTTGATGATATAATATTTGGTTCTACTAATGATGTTCTTTGCCAAGAATTTTCTAAGCTAATGTAAAGCGAATTCGAAATGAGCATGATGGGGGAGCTCTCATTTTTCTTGGGATTCCAAATCAAGCAAAGAAAAGATGGCATCTTCATCAATCAAGCTAAGTACGTCAAAGATATGCTCAAGAAGTTTGGACTGGAAAATGGGAAACCTTATGACACTCCAATGAGCTCTTCTACAAAAGCTTGACTTGGATGAAGGAGGTAAATGTGTAGATGTTAAATTATATAGGTCAATGATTGGATCTCTACTTTATCTAACTGCAAGTAGACCTAACATTATGTTTAGTGTTTGCTTATGTGCTAGATTCAATCATGCCCTAAGGAATCATATTTACTAGCTGTTAAGAGAATCTTTAGATACCTTAAGGACACTCATAGTTTAGGACTTTGGTATCCTAGAGACTCTAGCTTTAGCTTGCATGCCTTTTCTGATGCGGATTATGGAGGATGCAAATTAGATAGGAAAAAACACCTCCGGTACTTGCCAATTCCTTGGAAATATGCTAATTTCTTGTTCAAAGAAACAAAATTGTGTTGCATTATCTACCACTGAAGCTGAATAGATTTTAGCTGGTAGTTGTTGTGCACAAGTTTTATGGATGAAACAACAACTTTTTTATTATGGAATTGAAGTAGGTACCATTCCTATCAAGTGTGACAATACTAGTGTTATTTGTCTCACTAAAAATCCCATCCAACACTCTAGAACTAAGCACATTGAAATAAGACATCACTTTATTAGAGACCATGTCACTAAGGAAGATGTAGTTCTAGAATTTGTTGATACTTTGCACCAATTAGCGGATATCTTTACAAAACCTTTAGACAAGGAAAGATTTTGGACACTTAGGAGAGAATTAGGTTTGACCAACCTATCTTCACTTAGTGTTTAAAATAATTTTAGCACTTTTAAGACTAAATGAAAAAATGCTTAATTTTTTTATTGCATTCATTGCTATTAGTTAGGGGGAGTTTATGATTCTTGATGAAAATTAATTTTATGTTCAAATATAGTTTAAAGATTAATTTGATTGTTTGAACGTGATTAATTTCCAATATATGAGTTTCTAATACCACTAGAGAAAATTAATTTAGCATTTTGAGTATTTTAAAACGAATTTTTGTCATTTCTGTGCTTAGTGCATCGATACACTTAACAGTGCATCGATGCATCCCTTTGAATGTGCATCGATTCATCATGTTGATGCATTGATACACGCCTTAAATATGGATCGATGCATATGGTCATGCATCGATGCATCTGTCGGGTTTTGGGGTTTTAAAAGCTTATTTATCTCATTTATCTCAAACCCTAAAAACTATCATCTCTAGCCGTTCGTCCCTCTCACTCTAAAAATCTCCATTCTTGCTCAAAATCAACGATTTTTCGTCGGAATCTTCAAGTTTTTCAACTTTCAAACCTACTTATATCATTAAATCGTGCAAAACAACTCCTCATCCCTCTCAATCCGAATTTTCAAGGTAATATTTCAAAAAACTCTATTTTATTGATTTTTGATTTTAGAACTAGTTTTGATTAGTTCTAGGATGAACATTATATCGGGCATTGGTTGTTTGTTGGTTCTAAACTAGATTTTACTACCAATTTCGTCAAAAACAAACAATTTTTCAAGATTTTTCTTTGAATTTCGAAATTTAAAAAAAAACAAAAAGTAGTAATATTTTTGATTTAATTGTGTTGTTTTCATGAAAACTATATTATGATATTATTAAAAAGTTTTCAAAACATGCCCATTAGGATATGGTTTAGAGAACCTTGAATTATTGAGGACTCATTTGAGTTTTGGGATTGATTATGCATACATGTGTTTCAAATTGCAGGTGATATTCCTTATTCCGATTTCCTTTAATCATGTCAAATCCTAAACGACCTAGGTCATCTTCGAGTCGATCAAACCAAAACCGTCCTCCCGTTTCTCAACCTCCTAATCTCATTCCTCCTCCACCTTCATCTCTATTAGGATCTTGTTTTAACATGCCTGAGCGTCGTAGAGACGAATTGTACTCTAGGTATAGAAACTCTTTCCAAACTTATAGAATCCGTGAAGAGCGTATTCCTTCGCTTCAAGCTATTGTTGACATTGATTTCAAATACCTTCTGATTCTTAAAGCTTGGAAGTTTGATAAATTGTTTAAGCTTAAACCTATCGTCTATCAACAATTGGTCCGCATTTTCTATTCCAATGTGGTGTGTATTCAAAATGAAACTCAATGTGGAACTATAGCCATCAGATCCTATCTTTTAGGCCAATATATTAATATTGACCCCGAGACTATAGCTTTCTAATTTGGGTTAGATGATAATGGTGTATATAATGAAAGTGAAAATGTGGAATATCCCTATGTTCCAAACTCAAGTGTTAGTACTCTACGATCTCATCACGATCGTTTTCTCCATTTGATGATCTCTTGGTGGTTTAGACCATCCGGAGGTAGGTACTCCACACTTCGTTCTAGGGATTTATGGTGGATGTATTGTCTTAAAAATAAAATCAAAATAAATCTGCCCCACATTATATTCAGTCAACTAGTGAACATCATAAACATGGTTCCTTCAAAACATGTTGAAACATTGATTTATAGATGTCTTCTTAGTAACCTCTTTATCAAACTTGGTCTAGACGTTTCTCTTGACAATCTTATCCCACTTCAAAATCAAATCAATATCACATCCTTGAAGAAAGCGGATTGGAAACAAGACGAGGTTACCGGTCAATGGGTTTTTAGACCCGGAAAGCAAACTTCGGGAGTTAGTTCCTCACGAGTTGCTCCTAGCTCCTCTCATGCTCCTCCTCCTCCAGCTCCGGCTGATGACGATGATCCTGAATTTCAACAACTTATGCAAGACATCGATGATCACATACCTGATGACGAGCCTGAACTGGAACCAACTCCACAAGGAGAACAAATGCCTCCGTATTTTTGTTCGTTTTTGGAGACATTTGATTTATGGTATGCGTCCATGGATTCGCGCTTCACATTCATTGAGTCTCATCTCTCTACCTTGGGAGCTCGACAACAAGATATGAATGATCATTTGGATGCACTCTCGCTTGAGATGAGAGCTCGTTACCCTCCTCCTCCTCCCGATCCTTCAATGGATGAATAGATTTATCTTTTATTGTTTTTGGGTTGAACTTGAATTGTTAAAACATTTTGGATTAACTTTCTTTGATTGTTGGATGACTGTTTGATACTTTATATATATTTTGGTTTATTACAACATATGCATCATTTATTTTTTAGTTGCAATATGACCAATTTACCATTTCACATTTTTATTTTGAATATTGATTATGAAACTAATGGCTAACTCTCTTTTGATTGTGATCTTAGCAGCTTAAACTATATATATATTTAATCAATTGGCTATGTTTTTCAAAACCTTGTTCAAATCGATTTTCAGTCTTTTTGATTTAACAAAAAGGGGGAGAAATGTTAAGTATTAAAATGTTTTCAAAGGGAGAAGTGTTATAGTAAGGGGGAGTAATATTTCTAAATTGAAATTGATTTCAAATTTTTAGAAAATCTTAAAATAACACAAATGTTTTGTTATATCAAAAAGGGGGAGATTGTTGAAAACATTTTTGTATTTTGATATAACAAATTAGTTTAAATAAATTTTAAGATTTTACAAATAATTTTCTAAATATATTCGATTCAATTAATCGAATATCAAATTATTACTCCAAGTCTTTTAAGATCAATTTCAAACCTTACTAAATGTGTAAAATTGTGTTTTATACTTAATATATTTTTAAAACAATTTTCACAAAGTATTTTGAACCAAAAATCAAGCCTAAAATCAATTTTTCAGAGTGATGCACCAATGCACCAATCCATGCATCGATGCACCATGAAATAAATTGAAAATCGAATGCATTTCATGCATCGATGCACATACCATGCACCGATGAACTAAGGATTTTATGAAAACACCGAATGCATTTGATGCATTTGATGCATCGATGCACTCTGGCTATTTTGAAACATCGAATGCACTTGATGCATCGATGCACTCTTAGTGCTCCGATGCACTAATGGTCCAACGGTCAAAATATTTGAATTTTACACTGATGCACTGATGCACCATGGGTATGCATCGATGCACTGACGCTCCCAATTGTTTTTAATTAATTGTTTTCACACTTAAACGACTATATTGACTCCACTAATCATTCCCAACATTCAAAAATGATTCAAGGTGTATTTAAGCAAGCTTAGAAGCCTTTGATCAATAACAAGAAACATCAAGCAACTAGAATCAAGAGAGAATCAAAGAGAAAGCATCAAACCTCAAGTTTGAGCATTTCAAGCCTATTTTTTCATTCAATATTCATTTTGCTTTCAAGAACACTTATTGTGCTCAATTGTATTCATTCTTGAGTGTTCTTTTCTTTGTTCTAGAATTGTGCAAATAATCTACCTTGTGAGGGTTTCCTTGTAAGTTTGCAAATTTGTATTGTTCTCTTTGGGAGAGAGTGTTCTCAAGAATTTTGGGGTATAATTCTTGAGGGTTTGTAAGGTTACTCTTTGTCCTCAAAAGAAAGACAAATTAGTGAATTTGTGGAAAATCCTTAGTGTGGATAGCTAAGGTAGTGGACGTAGACTTTGGTTGAGAAAGTTGAACCACTCTAAATCGCTGTGCAAATTTCTTTCAATTTTCTGCAAAAGCTTCCACCAAAATTTTAATTGCCAATTCACCCCCCTCTTGGCCATATTTGTCAATCGATTAACTCAACAAACTCTTTTACCTTCGGTTTATGACTAGAATCAGCTAAACCTTAGCTTTGATACCATTAAATGTAACACCCCAACCCGTATCCGACCCGGATACGAGTCCGAGGTGTCACATTGACTTTCCAAAGAATTTACTTTTACAAAATGACTAAATTTCTTTTAATATTCATTATAAACATAATAATTTATATCATATAAAACATATGGTTTTGCAAAACTCATCAGAGCTCACTTGATCCAAATTTTAATTTATATGCCAACTACTTTTAATAAAACAAAATACATAATTCAAAATGTTTTTCTGATCTGATCTTTGGGAAGTAGAGTCTGACCTGTCTTGCTCCTCTATCTCTTTGAAACCTACGTATGAAACAACTACACACTAAGTCTATGACTTAGTGAGGCATAAAAACACTTATACTGGAAATTCTAGATACTTACAATGCATAACATTTCATGTTCCATGTAATACACACACATCATAAAACAATTATTATAAGCAACTATAAACATGCACACCTATCATAATTATCCTAATATTTCATTTAATCCATCTTATCATTTAATCATGTACTTAACATTTATACCAATTATATAACTTATATTATACTCTGTTATATATATATATATATATATATTCATATAACGGATATATTGTTCTTATCACTTCATTTAAATCATATAATATATACCTACTTATCCCATAGTTATGTTACATGTTCATATATCTGCACAATCATGTACTTATTGTCATATATTTCATATATTAATGCCCTATAGTTTATATCCTAATTTTCCCTTAATTGTTATAATATATTTCTTATATACTAATTTCCTATATTCCTTTAGCTTATTATCACCTCGTTCCTATCACTTTATCATATAATTTCTTGGATCTTTGTACTATACCTTATTTATATCAATATCTCCTAACTTATATTTCATTCTCATGTTATCACTTATATCTCTTATATATAACCTTCATAACCAGAAAGTAAACACCATAGCAGAGAATAACATATAATATTACATATAAACAAATACATACACACCCATATATCATCATTAACATTTTACCATTATTCATACTATTATCATTAATTCTTTTATCATATAATCTTGTAACACATTTCATAAAATAATGCATATATATATATCACATATATTGTATTTTTTTATCTCTCTCTTAGCCCATGTACACATGTGAGAACTAAAGATATGTGAGTACATTGAGGTTGTGCACATATGCTTTCACCACAACTCGTATAAATTCCCACTAGGGGCATTAAATATTTATCCAAAAGGACCACTATGTCCCGAAAGACCACTATGTCCCGAATGACCACTCCTTAATAACCATATACATAATACAATGGACCAAATAAGTGTACCGATGTACCACATATATATTCCACATAATTACATATATGTCCTGAAGGACCACATAGAACCCTCAACTATTAGCATGCCAGCTATACCCCTAGCTCTCATAACACATAACATGGGCATTATCATTCATGTTATCTCATATTCTCACATTCATATCATTTATCTCTTATCACATGTCATATCTCTTATGATCATGTAATCACATAACATTGTATCATATAGCTCATGTCACTTCTTGTGAAATCACTCATATTATTTAATACATATAACTCATATACTTTCCCATATGTTCACCTAGGTCTCATCCTATGGCTCATGTCTTTTCCTATAGTTTATATTTTATTCTCTTATATTCACATACATGTAATACATACCAGGCAAGTTCACACAAATTATTTAACATAAATTATGTAGCACATACACAACATATCAACACATATATTCATGCATACCTACCACTCATATCATTCACATACTTATGTTTACGACTTCATGCACTAGACTTAGGGGAAATAGACTTATCACAAGTCAAATTTCCATATATTCCTATATTCAAAATAAGATGCACTCACTTGGCCTCACTAGTCAATATTGATCTCTTATATTTCCCTCGATCGATTTTACTTGGCAAATGTTCCATAACTTGTTTAGGCTAAGCATCTACATAAATATAATTTCCAAGACAATTATCAGAAGCCTAAACCTTATAATTCGATGCTAATAACATAGGTTATTTTAAGGAGTAAATTTCATGTTTTACCCTTTAGGAGGGTATCGGTACACCACTGGTGTATCGGTACCCAAATTAAATTCGAAATTCACAGGCATTGTTACTTGCCTATGGGTATCGATACACAGGTATCGGTACACCCCTTAATGTATCGATACACCATGAAGATGTTCTTCAAAATTGGTCTTAGGATATCAGTACATGTTCATAGGGTACCTGTACATGTTCATAGGGTACCGGTACACCTTGCCCAAAAATCATGTTTTAAGCACGAAAAATCACTCTTTTCAGCTTCAACACTTCATGTTTCTTCCTCTTTCATGTTCTTAACTCACATATATATACTTAAACCCATTTATACTCATTTATCATATCTTAAACCTCAAAATATTATTCTCTTCATGAAATTCAAGAATCATACTCAATTTCCAACATGTTCTAAATCCAATTCTAATACTTCATATTCCTTAATTCCAAAAATGGCAGGTCAAATTTAGTCTTGAAATCTAATCAATACATTTCTATCATAATTTCACTTATTCCCCTATTTTCTTTAATCCCTCCTAACTCTCTTATCTTTGAATTTTAAGGTAACTTAAGCTTTCCTTAAGCTTAAGTATTGTAACACCCCCAACCCGTATCCGACCCGGATACGAGTCCGAAGTGTCACATTGACTTTTCAAACCTTAACTCTTAAGAAAATCCCGGGAAATTTAAAACTTTATTTAAAACAAAATACAGACTTTATCAGAGTGCTCGTACTTAATGACTTATTACATGCCAACACTTTATACATAACCAAATACATACTTTGTCAAATATTTCTGATCTGATCTTTTGGTAAGGAAAACTGACCTGTCTTGCTCCGCATCACTCTTTACTCCTCTCGAAACCTACGTGTGAAACAATCACACGCTAAGTCGAAGACTTAGTGAGGCATAACAACTTATAATGCACTTTAAAACATATATCGATACATGCATGTTCTGTTCTATCATGTTATAGCAATTCCATGCATTTTTCTTATCGTATAACATCATATCAGATTAATTGCAGTAAATACATGCATACACATAATTCATCATTAACAGTTTATCATATAATCACATACTTTTTCAATCAAACACTATACACACACAACATCATATCATTTCTATAGCATTTATCATACCACTAACTTATATTTGTTCATATCTCTGGATTAGCCCATGTACGTATGTGAGAACTATCGATATGTGAGTCTATAGAGGTTGTGCACTAATGCTGTCACCACAGCTCGTATAATTGCACCGAAGTGCCGCGTAGAATTACACCGTAGTGCCATATAATAATGTCCATAAGGACCACATAGAATTCCTTAAGAATCATATACATATGCTAGGGATCAAGTATGTGTCTTTCAAGACTTCACACATGTTCCACAGAATATATATATATCCCGAAGGACCGCGTAGAATTGCACCGTAGTGCCATATAATGATGTCCATAAGGACCACATAGAATTCCTTAATAATCATATACATATGCTAGGGATCATATATGTGTCTCACCAGACTTCACACATGTTCCAAAGAATATATATATATCCCGAAGGACCGCGTAGACCCTCGACTCTTGGCATGCCAACTATACCCTAGCTCTCATGACACATAACATGGGCGTTATCATTTATTTCATTTCAGATATTCACATAAACTTGTAATTCACTTTCACATATCACGTATCACGTAGCTTCTTTTCATATTATCACATAGTCACGTAGTTCACTTACACGTAGATCATTTCCATATAATTCACATGTCACATATGTCATGGTTTCATATAATTTCTATCATTTCTCACCCAATCACCTTTATTCATGTAAACATACTTATCATATCTTGTTCACATAAGATCATATACTTCATATAATATATCGAAACACCTAGAACACTTTCACGTAGCTTATAGTCATAGGTCTTATCTCATAACATATACTTGTTTTCACATATATATTTCATATCATTTCTTATACCATCACATAATTCATTTAACATACATAACATATTATGTAACATTATAATAGAAATACCTATAAGTCATATCACTTAGAGAACACATATATACTTATAGTCACATTGCTTATATCTTAATCGTATGCCTTCTCTTAGACATATATATATATATATATTCACATGTTCAGGTAATCCACCATTTCATCACATAATTATGTATTCATATAACTCATTTCATTTCATATCCATCTATATAAATATATATTCTCAAGATTTATCCTAATATAAATCATATAGCACTCTTATAATTCATATTCATATTCATCTAGGGCAGACTTATAAACACATATCACTTCTATTATTTCTTTATATATATATATAATCTAATCTGTTTACTTAATTCAATTTCATATAACTCCTATAATCTTTTCATATAACTTCATAAATTTCTATCATACAACCCCTGTGTTATAGTTTTATTTAAACATATGAATCTTTCCCATCTAGCTTATCTTATATGTTCATCTTATCATTTATGTTCAAATCTCCTAGTTAGTGTACTATTCTCACTTCATCCTATAGATCAATATTATCCAGCTTATTTCACTTATCATAATAATAATTATATTTACTATGATCACATAGTTTATATCTCATATAGTTCATAACCTTTCTTATGTAATTACTTATACTTTCTCACCTAACACATAAAAGAACAGATCAATCCATATAATCAAGCATACATACATGCATATTCAGTTCATGCCTTTAATCATGCATTCATGTGTAACACTTCAGGAAATAGACTCATCGCAAGTCTTATTCCCATCGCACATCATATACTATTGAATATGCACTCACCTGGGCCTCGTTGTTTGAATCAATCCTAATCCTTAGTTTGTTCCGGAACAAGCTTTCATTCTATATCTACATAATAATACATTAATACTTATAAGTATACTGATTGATATATTCGAAACTATCACTCCTTAGTCTCAAAGAAAATCCAATTTCATCTTTTAATGAAGGTATGCATCGATGCACTACACCATGCATCGATGCATAAATCCTATTCGATGTTTGTATTTAATGAGGATGCATCGATGCACTCCTTATGCATCGATGCATAAATCCTATTCGATGTTTTCTATTTAAATTCATGCATCGATGCACTGCATGTACATCGATGCACCTTAAACAAATTTCTGGTATTTATCATCGATGCATCGGTGCACAATGAATGTGCATCGATGCACATTGCCCAGAACTGACATTTTAGCACGTAAATCATCAACTCTTCCCTTAATTCTCCTATTTTAAGCCCCTATTTTGACATTAAACTCAACTACTATAACTTGAACCAACTTATATCCATGTAAATCATCTTTAACCTCAAAATCCTATATTCTTTATGAGATTCAAGAATCATACCAAATTTTCTATATGTTCTAAATCCAATTCTAACACTTAATACTTCTTAATTAAGCTAATGACAAGTCAAATCCAACTTTAGAACTTCAAAAACCTTTCAATAACAAAAAGTTCATTTATAAACCCTTAATAGAAATTCCTTTCTAATTCTATCTCTTTGGTGTTTTAAGCTTATATAAGCTTTCCTTAAGCTTATATAACCCTCCAAGACTCAAATCCAACTTAAAACTTTCAAGAAATCATAAGCTAAATCAAACTTACCTTTGCTCTTGGCTTCCACGTGAAGAAGAAGAAGAAAGGAGAAGAGAATTCTGGAGAATTCTCTCCCTCTCCACGTGTATATAATTCCCTTTTTTTTCTTAAATGATCAAATGACCATTTTACCCTTTATTTCCTTTAATAATTACTGAATAACCTTCATCATATTTCCAAGAAGTCATTGAACTATTCCATTATCCTACTTTAGTCACCAAATTCTGAAACTTTACAATTTGGTCACTAACCCGGTAATGCGGATGTTACAAATCTCCCCTCCTTTTTAAAAAAAATTCGTCCTCGAATTTTCACTGAACATATCAATAAGAACATATCTTCTAATGTTCTCATACTACCTCTTTCACTTAATCTCTCATTCCTTTATTTCTTTAGTTGCCTTTTTCCTTTATATACATTCATGTACTGACACTTATCATATAAACAGTAACTAGTAACTTTAATCCATTTATGGCTTCTCTCTCCTTCCTTTATGCATTTTCCTTTGACTATTTCTAAAATTTCATATAAGGTCACTAATCACATAGACGGTAACATCAATTTTCATCACTTAACATCATAAATTCATCTTTAAATACTTTATAATAACCAAATTCATTTTCCATCATCATTTAACCAAGAATACGACCTTAAATCTTCTTAAATATGATTCAACCTATACTTTAAAGAATCTTTTTCACATCACCTTGCACACTTGTCTTATTTCTATATCAAAATTGTCATCTGTACTTCCATACTTATCGTATCTGATCTTTAAAATCAATCCTTTTCATTTCTTTATCATTTCTTATACTTGTATTTTCCTTCCTGAAGGTTCCATGTAAATACTTATCTTTATTTCTACATCATAGCTATCTGCTCAGAATATACAACCATATTCAAATTCACATCCTAATCAATTAATTCCACTTTATCTTTCCTCCAATCTTATAACTCTAGCACCTTTACTCTGACAGCTAGTCAATAACATATGTTCAATCTAGGGTACAAACCCTACTCAACCAAACACATACATCCTTTCAAATCGAAATTATCTTAAAATTCGCTTACTCAACTTATCAATTTCACCTCTATTCTCATACATCCTGAAATTTCTTTTGCTCAAACTCAACATTCTGACTTCATGTGTCTTATAATCTGATCATCGATATACACATTCTCAAACTCTTCTTATCAATCCTCAGCTTTACTTAAATATACAAATTCTTACTTCCTTTTCCTTTACTATACCACATTACTATAATCCCAAATATGCAACTATATCCAGATCCATTGCAGATCTGGTTATCATATCCTGACAATATCTTATAATCTTATAATTCCAGTACATTCCCATCGCATATTCTTGTTAGCCAACGCTAACTTTTCCGTCTTACTGCAAACCCTTATCATATAAACGCTCTGGCTTATACACAATGTTATCCCTTCATTTCGAACTCATAAGCTCTGACTTATACATCTTATACGCTTGTCACTGATGCACTTATCCTTGAGTTCTTCTATACGTACTCATCACGTCATTAGATCTTTTTAACATTCTTATGGTGACACATGTTCACCATATTCTATCTTATCCACATAATAGCAAAACTACTCTATATCGTTTTTTTTTCGATTCCAAACGATGAAAACTTTCTATCATTATTCAGATATGATTTCAACTTTCTGAAATCAACTTTTGATCTTACTAGGCATTTCCTGAGGTGTCCGCTCTTCATCCTGCCTGGCCAGGGCAGGTGAATAGCTATCACAATCAGGAATATCACCTTTTACTTACTTCGAAATTATCACGATCGGATTTCTACTGTATTAAATTATTCTTATTCTATTAGCAAGACAACATATTCCTTACACTATCAGATCAGAAATTTTTCAATCTATGTTGGCATGTACACCTTTTATGACACTTTGGACTTCGGTTTATGCCGAGAATCGGCTAAACCATAGCTCTGATACCATTAAATGTAACACCCCCAACCCGTATCCGACCCGGATACGAGTCTGAAGTGTCACATTGACTTTTCAAACCTTGACTCTTAAGAAAATCCCGGGAAATTTAAAACTTTATTTAAAACAAAATACAGACTTTATCAGAGTGCTCGTACTTAATGACTTATTACATGTCAACACTTTATACATAACCAAATACATACTTTGTCAAATATTTCTGATCTGATCTTTTGGTAAGGAAAACTGACCTGTCTTGCTCCGCATCACTCTTTACTCCTCTCGAAACCTACGTGTGAAACAATCACACGCTAAGTCGAAGACTTAGTGAGGCATAACAACTTATAATGCACTTTAAAACATATATCGATACATGCATGTTCTGTTCTATCATGTTATAGCAATTCCATGCATTTTTCCTATCGTATAACATCATATCAGATTAATTGCAGTAAATAAATACATACACATAATTCATCATTAACAGTTTATCATATAATCACATACTTTTTCAATCAAACACTATACACACACATCATATCATTTCTATAGCATTTATCATACCACTAACTTATATTTGTTCATATCTCTGGATTAGCCCATGTACGTATGTGAGAACTATCGATATGTGAGTCTATAGAGGTTGTGCACTAATGCTGTCACCACAGCTCGTATAATTGCACCGAAGTGCCGCGTAGAATTGCACCGTAGTGCCATATAATAATGTCCATAAGGACCACATAGAATTCCTTAAGAATCATATACATATGCTAGGGATCAAGTATGTGTCTTTCAAGACTTCACACATGTTCCACAGAATATATATATATCCCGAAGGACCGCGTAGAATTGCACCGTAGTGCCATATAATGATGTCCATAAGGACCACATAGAATTCCTTAAGAATCATATACATATGCTAGGGATCATATATGTCTCACCAGACTTCACACATGTTCCAAAGAATATATATATATCCTGAAGGACCGCGTAGACCCTCGACTCTTGGCATGCCAACTATACCCCTAGCTCTCATGACACATAACATGGGTGTTATCATTTATTTCATTTCAGATATTCACATAAACTTGTAATTCACTTTCACATATCACGTATCACGTAGCTTCTTTTCATATTATCACATAGTCACGTAGTTCACTTACACGTAGATCATTTCCATATAATTCACATGTCACATATGTCATGGTTTCATATAATTTCTATCATTTCTCACCCAATCACCTTTATTCATGTAAACATACTTATCATATCTTGTTCACATAAGATCATATACTTCATATAATATATCGAATCACCTAGAACACTTTCACGTAGCTTATAGTCATAGGTCTTATCTCATAACATATACTTGTTTTCACATATATATTTCATATCATTTCTTATACCATCACATAATTCATTTAACATACATAACATATTATGTAACATTATAATAGAAATACCTATAAGTCATATCACTTAGAGCACACATATATACTTATAGTCACATTGCTTATATCTTAATCTTATGCCTTCTCTTAGACATATATATATATATATATATATATATATATATATATATATATATATATATATATATATATATATATTCACATGTTCAGGTAATCCACCATTTCATCACATAATTATGTATTCATATAAATCATTTCATTTCATATCCATCTATATAAATATATATTCTCAAGATTTATCCTAATATAAATCATATAGCACTCTTATAATTCATATTCATATTCATCTAGGGCAGACTTATAAACACATCTCACTTCTATTATTTCTTTATATATATATATATAATCTAATCTGTTTACTTAATTCAATTTCATATAACTCCTATAATCTTTTCATATAACTTCATAAATTTCTATCATACAACCCCTGTGTTATAGTTTTATTTAAACATATGAATCTTTCCCATCTAGCTTATCTTATATGTTCATCTTATCATTTATGTTCAAATCTCCTAGTTAGTGTACTATTCTCACTTCATCCTATAGATCAATATTATCCAGCTTATTTCACTTATCATATAATAATAATTATATTTTACTATTATCACATAGTTTATATCTCATATAGTTCATAACCTTTCTTATGTAATTACTTATACTTTCTCACCTAACACATAAAAGAACAGATCAATCCATATAATCAAGCATACATACATGCATATTCAATTCATGCCTTTAATCATGCATTCATGTGTAACACTTCAGGAAATAGACTCATCGCAAGTCTTATTCCCATCGCACATCATATACTATTGAATATGCACTCACCTGGGCCTCGTTGTTTGAATCAATCCTAATCCTTAGTTTGTTCCGAAACAAGCTTTCATTCTATATCTACATAATAATACATTAATACTTATCAGTATACTGATTGATATATTCGAAACTATCACTCCTTAGTCTCAAAGAAAATCCAATTTCATCTTTTAATGAAGGTATGCATCGATGCACTACACCATGCATCGATGCATAAATCCTTTTCGATGTTTGTATTTAATGGGGATGCATCGATGCACTCCTTCTTCATCGATGCATAAATCCTATTCGATGTTTTCTATTTAAATTCATGCATCGATGCACCTTAAACAAATTTCTGGTATTTATCATCGATGCATTGGTGCACAATGAATGTGCATCGATGCACATTGCCCAGAACTGACATTTTAGCACGTAAATCATCAACTCTTCCCTTAATTCTCCTATTTTAAGCCCCTATTTTGACATTAAACTCAACTACTATAACTTGAACCAACTTATATCCATGTAAATCATCTTTAACCTCAAAATCCTATCTTCTTTAAGAGATTCAAGAATCATACCAAATTTTCTATATGTTCTAAATCCAGTTCTAACACTTAATACTTCTTAATTAAGCTGATGACAAGTCAAATCCAACTTTAGAACTTCAAAAACCTTTCAATAACAAAAGTTCATTTATAAACCCTTAATAGAAATTCCTTTCTAATTTTATCTCTTTGGTGTTTTAAGCTTATATAAGCTTTCCTTAAGCTTATATAACCCTCCAAGACTCAAATCCAACTTAAAACTTTCAAGAAATCATAAGCTAAATCAAACTTACCTTTGCTCTTGGCTTCCACGTGAAGAAGAAGAAGAAATGAGAAGAGAATTCTGGAGAATTCTCTCCCTCTCCACGTGTATATAATTCCCTTTTTTTTTCTTAAATGATCAAATGACCATTTTACCCTTTATTTCCTTTAATAATTACTGAATAACCTTCATCATATTTCCAAGAAGTCATTGAACTATTCCATTATCCTACTTTAGTCACCAAATTCTGAAACTTTACAATTTGGTCACTAACCCGGTAATACGGATGTTACAAGTATAATCTAAAGAACAAAACCAAACTTAAAATTTAACTAATAATCAGCTTATAAAAAATCTCACCTTGAGCCAAGCACCCACGGGAGGAAGAAGATGACTGTAGAGTTTTCATTCCTTCTTCTTTTCTTTTCCACGTGTTTACTTCTCTTATAAGGGGAAATAAATATCTTTCTAGTCAAATAACCATTATACCCCTTACTCCATCAATTATTTACTGCACAATCCTAAAAATATTCCTAATTTAGTCCCTAAACTTTCCAATCTTTTGAAATTAGACTTTAACTTTTCAAAACTTCCATTTTAGTCATTAGCCCTTATTTTGGGATGTTACAGTCCTAATTTACCAAGATATAGGCCTCATTAGTAATCATATATGTATTTCTATGTATTTATATATTTGATTTTGTAATAATGAACCTATTTTTGCAAGGAAATTTTAGTAATTTTTTTATCTTAAATTATTAAATCTTCGAATTTAAGTTGAATTTATGTTTTATAACTAATAATTATTAAATCAAATTTATAGTAATTTTAATAATATTTAATTTAATTTTAAATTGATTTATTTATATATTTTTTTATTTTATTAATAGTTATAAATAGTCAAATTTATTCAATTTAAATCGAATTTATAAAATTTATGTATGAGCAAAATGGCCGGAATAATGCATGGGGGATTATTTTTTTCCCAAAATAATGCATGGGGAATTATTACTAATAATTATTTAAAATGATTGGTTGATTACTAATATTACTAATAATGATTTAATAATTATTATTAATCTAATGATTTGATATTTAATGATTTATTAATGATATAAAATTGACTAATGATTACTAATAATTATTTATTATAAATATTTAATGATTTGAATTTGATACTAATGATTTAGTAATGATTACTTATAATAAAATTATAAGATTTGATAATGATTTGATAACAATGTTTTAATAATGATTAATAATTATTCGATAATATTTTTAATTTTTTAAATACAAAAAATTTGTTAATTATTTTTTATAAATTTTAAGATTATATTGGATTCAATTTTTACTCCTTACTCAAATGAAAATTTTTTACTAAAAGTTTTGAAAATTAATCGAGTAAAAAACTCAATTTAAACTAAGTACTACCGATACTGCTAAGGCAGTACCGATACCATGGAAACAGAACCTCAAAATAATACCGATACTACTAATGATTTATTATTAATATTTAATGATTTAGTAATGATTAATAATAATGATTTATTATTAATATTTAATGATTTGATACTAATGATTTAGTAATGATTACTAATAATGAAATTATAATAATTACTAATAATGATTTAATAATGATTACTAATAATTATTTAATAATGATTAAATATTTAAATAGAATTTATTCTATTTAAATCGAATTTATAAATAGTTAAAATTTATAAATAGTCAAATTTATATTTATAAATAATCTAATTTATTCTTTTTATATTTCACGTGGAGGCATGCATATTTAATATTATAATATTTAAGTTTTAATAATATTTAACATATTTAAGCTTATTTTAAATTGAAATTTTAACATATTTAAGCTTATTTTAAATTGAAATTTAAGTTTTTAAGTTGAGGTTAAAAATTTATAAGTACATAACTTATGTTTACAAAATAAAATACTAGTCTAATTTAAATATTTAATTTAAAACAAATAACATTGACTTTATAATTTTTGTCGATGTCAGGGTGTTGTTGAATGATAATGTCGAGACGGATGTCTGATGTCTTGTAGTCGTTGCGGTTGCTCAAGAGTATGGTACCCATCCTCCTCATTCATTGGGGGCATTTCAACTGGTGTTGTAAATATATTCCAACCACTATGCTCTGTCATTCCACCAGTTTGCTCTTTCATCCCACTTGGAAACATTGACTGACAAATATTGGTATTTGACATTATAGATGTCATTTGTTCAAATTCATACGTCGACTCAAACATTGGAGAGTAGATGTAGCATCCCAAAAGTCGGGTCAATGACCAAAATAGAATTTTGGTAAATTTAGTGACTAATTTCAGAAAAGACTGGAAGTGGGGACTTAAATGAAAAGTGTTGATGTTGGATTTAATAACAAAGTTTAAAAGTAATAAGGGTATTATGGTCATTTTGCAGGGAAGATTTTTATTTTCCCTTTATAAAGGGTAATAAGCACGTGGGAAAGGAGATAATTTCTCCAGAGCCTTCTTTAGTCTTCTTCTTTCTCCTCTCTACCGTGAAATATTGTATAAGGTAAGTGGGTCTTTACTTGGTTAATTCTTTCGTTTTGAAGCGTGTTTTAATTCTTGGGATGTTAAGAAAGATTAAGGAAAGCTTTAGGTGGCTTAAAACTCAAAGATTAATAAGTTATGAGAAATTAAGAAAAATGAGTTTTTAAGTGAATATTTGAAATAGAATGAGTTAATAGAGTTTGAAGATGAATTTGACTTTTCGATGGTTAAATTAAGGAATATGAAGTGTTAGAATTAGATTTAGAACATGTTGGAAATTGAGTGTAATTCTTGAATGCCATATAAAGGATAGGATGTTGAGTTTAAAGAAGTGATTATTGAGTAGAAATGAGTTTAAGTGTTTGTATGAAAGTTAGGAATATTAAAGGAGGTGAAAGATAAAGAATTGAGATGAAAAGAGAGTGAATTTCGTGCAAAAAATGGAATTTATGGGTTGTGTGCATCGATGCATCTTCAATGTGTATCGATGCACTCTCAAATAAATGAACATCGAATGCAATTAGTGCATCGATGCATAAAGAGTGCATTGATGCACCCCCTTAAAATACAAACATCGAATGAGATTTATGTACCGATGCATAGATAGTGCATCGATGCACCCGTCAAGGGATGCATCGATACATGGTGTAGTACATCGATGCATACCTTCATTAAAAGATGAAAATAGCTTTCTTTTTAGCCTATGGAGTAATAGTTTAGAATATATCAATTCGTATGATGATATGTATCAATGTATTACTATGTAGATTTAGAACGTAATCTTGTTCCGGAACAATCGAAAGATTAGGATCGAGTCAAAGCAAACAAGGCTAAGGTGAGTGCATATTAGTTGGTATATTATGATGAATGGAAATAAGACTTGCGACAAGTCTATTTCCTATAATAGCATACATATAAGCATGTTATTGATATGAGCATAATTGTGATATATTATTGTATATGTGGTATGATCTGTGTGAATGTATGTTATTGTTATGTGATTAAGATATCAATCATGTGATAATGAATTGTATAGATATATGGAAGGTGAAGTAAGCTAAAGTATGTGAACATATGTATATAAGATAATCCATATGATATGAGTGATATGATAAGAACCTATGTTTATGTGATATGGCTATGTGAATATAGGGTAAACATAATAATGATGCCAATGTTACGTGACATGAGAGCTAGAGATATAGTTGGCATGCCAAGAGTCGAGGGTTCTACGTGGTCCTTCGGGACATATATGTAATTCTGTGGAACATATATGTGGTACATCGGTACACTTATTTGGTCCATTGTATTTAGGGCTGGCAATTGTCCATGGGTGAGTGGATTATCCACCCACCCGCCCCGAATAAATGGATGAAAACCCGCTGTGAAACGGATGATTGGCGGGTGATGGATGGATCGGGTGATGGGTCAGGTCGGATATGGATGAAATTTTTTTGACCCATCACCCACAACATCCATCCACCCATTAATATATCCATCCATCCATATATATATATATATATATATATATTAAAAAAATAAACAAATGATTGTAAATATTAATATTCTCTTAATTCTGACTTTTATCCCATTGAAAATATGTCTAATTTTTTAATATTGGTTTATCCCTATTGATACTAGGATGGAGAGGACTTTTGAGAAGTGATAGTTTGTTGATGAAGATTTGAAGATTATATTTGGTGTACAAGACTATACATGATGCATCTATTCACTTGAAAAATGTATTACAAACATTGTGCACAAGACTATATAAATTGTGCTCCATTTGTTTTTGTTTGAATTTGATGAAAATTTATTGTTCATGTTTTGGTTTCTATGAATGTTTACGTATCAATGTTTGGTTTCTATGAATGTTAGAAGAATTTGAGCTTAGGATGTAAAAATAAGTTTTGTTCATAGTATCATCCATTTCTCATCCGCTCCACCCGCGAATGATGGATGGAACGGATATGGATGAAATTTTTGGTGGGTGATGGATGGTGTGGATGGAGATTTAAACCGCGGGTGATGGGGCGGATGAAGATCTACTTGACCCATCTCCGATCCATTGTAAGCCCTAATTGTATTATGTGTATGGTTCTTAAGGAGTGGTCATTTGGGACATAGTGGTCCTTCGGGACAAATATACAATGCCCCTAGTGGGAATTTATTCGAGTTGTAGTGACAACATCAGTGCACAACCTCAATGAACTCACATATCTTTAGTTCTCCAAGATGTACATGGGCCAATAAAGAAATAATATACAAAAACTTAACATGATTGTCATATGTGATTGAACATTTGGATGTGAATATATGAGTTTCATTTATTGCATATATGATATGTTCTATGTGAAATATGTTGATATGATATATAGGAATGTAAGTGAATATAATATAATTATATGATATGTTAGAAGTAATTTCATGAGAAATCTAGTGAACGTTATATACATATATATACATAGATAATGAAGTGGTGAACTATATGATTAATGAGAATTGAGACAAAGCATATAGTATATTATTTAAAGGAAAAAGTTATATAAATAAGTATAAAAGGATATTAGATAAGTTGTGTAGGAAGGTATATACGTTTAAAATAGAACTGTGAACTAACTTTGCTAAATTAGTAAGGGATATGAAATTTAGTATAAGAATCTACGAAATCATATGAGAATATCAGAGGAATCAAATGACAATAAGTTATGCAAATGTATGTTTATTAAATGAAGATTTGGTGAGGAATGAATTAAGAGAATATAAGAAATTAGGATACTAGAATATGTAACGAGAATTTATGGGTGAAATGTTAAATAGAAACATATAGAAAGGAGAGATAAGATATGCAGGATTGCGATCAAAATTACAGGATTAAGAATAAGGTAAGTAAATGATTTAAATGAAGATAGTAGAATGTAATATAAGCTAAGTAGTGTAAAGTAAATGATTATAAGAATATGAAATAGTAAAACTCATATGTGATATTATAAGGTTTATGTATGTATGTATTCATTTTATGAAGTGTGCATGAAGATGTATGTTATAATGGCATTAATTATTCATATGCATTGTTAAAAGTTTAGTTTATATTATATGTTTTATAAGCCTCACTAAGTCATAGACTTAGCGTGTGATTATTTCACACGTAGGTTACAGAAGCGAGAAGAAAAGCTAAGAGGAGCAAGACAGGTCAGCATCTTCCTTACGAATATCGGATCAGAAACATATTAAATATATGTATTATTTTATTAGAATGTAGTTGGCATGTAGTATAAAGATTTGAATAGTATAAGCTCTGATATGTTTTGTAAAACCCAGTTATGTCAATTAATGAAAATATTAATTTTATCGAATAGTGAGTTGAATTTTTATCCACCTGTAAAGGAAAAAGGTTTTGAAAAGTCAATGTGACACCTAGGACTCGGATCCGGGTCGGATACGGGTTGAGAGTGTTACAGTAGATGGGTTCCTAAGACTACACAAACTCTAGTATGTATGCCAGGATAGTAGAATCATCAAATGCATGATGTAACGATCCCGTATCGTCGAATGGTTGTGGTGCTCTATTATCCACATGGGTTATTTCCGCTTCAGGCTGTTGAGATGAACTCCCAATCCCACTCGATAGAGAGTATTCAGCTTTACCAAATTTTTTCTTAAATTTCAAAAACTGTCGCCTTTCTACCCTTGTTGTCAAGAACAACTTTCCATTATCCCAATAATAATCAAGGTAAGCCGAAGTCTTAAAATTAAAGTCATCATCTTGAATGGTATCAAGAGTTGGCAAGAATGAAGCCCTATTGTTCCAAGCATTAATGTAGCTTGCATGCTTCTCAACCCAATTCACCTTTTCTTTACGGCGACCATCTAATTTGTGGAGGTGGTCATGATCCCATGGACTCTGCGGAATAGGTTGGTAGAAGCCGAATTGCCTCAACACTCTATTCGTAAATTGGATCTCAACAAAAGAAAAATTAATCAATGGTGTAACAGCACACCAATATTGACACCCATCAAAAACATCGTGCGGCACACACGCCATAATTTATGCATCTACGTATGGTCTCTAATTAAACTGTAAAATTAAAATAATAATAAAATTGATTTAAATAAAATAATATAGTTAAATTAAATAATAATTAATAATAACAAATTATATATACCTCCTTTTTGCCCTTAATGTCGATCTTCAGCCTAAACTCTTTAATATTGTTGTGCACTAACCCTGTGCTTTCTATTTTATGCCTCCATCTGTATATCAATCAAAACAAAAATATGATCATTTTATTCAATATTTTTAATCAAAATAAATAATTTATAATTAATATTTTATATTAAAATAGATAATTCATATTACCTTCCGGCAAGTGGAAAGTAAATCGTAATCTAATCAGTGTCAAAAACGGAAGTCTATGCCAAGCCCATGATTGTAGCAACATCAGACATCCACCGATTTCTGATGTATTATTATTATTCACGACTAATGATGCCTTGCGTATCTCACGATACAAGAACACCATTATCACTTATTCGCAACTATATTGCCTAGTATTCACAAAATTTCTTAAAAATAGAAGATATTGAGTGTGAACTAGATTACCGGATTTATCCGACATCAAAATTCCCCCAATCAACTGCAATATATATACTCGTGTTTCATATATAGTTTCTTGTTCCATACTATTTCGTTGGACATGAAATTGATTCTTCAACCATGACAACTTCACACGCCACCCTTTACACTCTGGTGTTACTGGCGTTTGCCCAAGAAACACACTGCAAAGTTGTTCCACATTATTGTACTCATTTGTCATTACCACTGACATCTTATTTGTTTGGACCCCGAGTTGCATTGTCATATCCTCCAGAGTTATCGTACATTCTCCATACGAAAAATGAAATGTGTGCATTTCTGGTCTCCAACGTTCAATCAACGCATTGATCAAACCTGAGACCAACTTGTATTATCACATAAATGTTACATAGTAAAATTCATCATGTTGCAAGTTTTCTTCTATCAATTGGTGTGGCTTGGCCGGAATATTTAGCCGATGACGAATGACTTGTTGCTTGTCCTCCTGCAATTAAATAATTCAAAAAATTTATCATAATCATAAAATAATCTTCAAATATTTAATAATAATAATTCATTAAACAAATATTTTATTTTATTAAATAATAATAACACCATTATTCCCAAATGAGTAGAAATATGTTGATTGTTAAGTCTCAGCAGTGGATTTTGGTCAACCATTCAAATGGATCTGTAAAAAAAATAAACAATAATATTTAAAAAATTCATTTAATATAATCTAATATTAACTAACTAACTAATTTACACTACACAAGAACAAAAAATAACAAATTATAACTTAAACTAATAAACTATTTTTTTATTATAATACAACTTAACTTAAACTAAAAAACCTAATTAACTAATTTTTTATATAATATAACTTCAACAAACAAACAAAAACTAATATAAATTAAATGAAATATAGTAAAAAAATTAATATAATTTAAACTATAACTATTTTTTAATAAAATAACGACATATAATAAATTTAATATAATAATTCAACAAACAAATTTAATATAATTCTTCAACATTAATCTAACTTAAACTAACAAACTAATTAACTAAATTTTTTTATATAATATAACTAACCCTAAACTATGCCCTAACTAACTAACAAACTAATAATTTAAACTAACTTAAAAATTAAAAAATTACCTTATGGGCCCTCCTTCTTCTTCCTTTCTTCTTCCTTTTCTTTCTTTCTTCTCCCTTTCTTTCTTCTCCCTTTCCTTCTTCTTACAACCGAACCCCCCACCCAAAATATAACAACCCGGCTGCAATAATGCAGCAAATCACAGGCGTTCATGCATGCAATAATTTGCTGCATTAAGAATCATGGGCGTTGCAGCAGAGGCTGCAGAACCTTGGTCGTCAGGATTGCATGGTGACCTGCATAGGTCGCTCGGACGACATGACGACCTCCATTCTCTTGGATTGCTTGGCGACCTACGTGCATGGCCCATGCACGTGAAGAATTGTAGCAGCAGCAACGCAGCACATGTCGCTCGGACGGCTTGGCGACCTTCTTAGTCGCCCGGAGCACCTAACGACCAACCTTCAAACTGTATCAAACACCCCATTTCAGCAAATAATTTTCGGATTGCAATATCTCATGAATTTTTTTTCCAAAAGCATTATCTCATGAATTTTGCCCAGATGGTGGAATGCTTTGTACCAGATTGTTTGAAAGTCCCAATACGAGAAATGTATAGAATAAATTTAATTACTAATATTACCTTTTTTAGAAAAGAAATTACAAGTACCATGGTATAATAGTTTTTCTTTCTCAAAAATATATATATTTTATCAATTAATTTTAATTTAATAAATCTAACATTCAATATATACAAATCATTTTAATTCCAAATAATTTTATAAATTTCTAATATGATGACATGTGTCTTTATTTTATTGGTTCAAATTAAGAAAAAATATAAATAGGTACGAAATGGATCGAACCTAACCAAGATTGAAATTGCTAAACGCGTATACTGGAATCTAAATCTAAATCTCTGAATATTCATTTGATACAATGGCAAAACTTGCTAGTAGTGTCACAAAACAAAAACAGTCCAGTGAGGTTCAAATATATATCCCACATCATTCGGCTTCAAGTTCAGCACCGAATTGTTCGAGTCGAGCGGCATCCCCATCCAGATCCCGCACCAAAGCATGATTAACCACTCCATCATCTTCACTTGCATGTATCTGTCTCCCACCAAACCTATACCCAACCGAAAAAACACATCTGGAAATAAGAAAATAACAAACGGTACTTGCTAGTTGTTAAGAGTTACATTATTAGGCCAATCAGCATTCATTAGGTGCCATTTCCATTCTAGAGAATCAAACATCATCTAGGAAATTGTTCTCAGTAATCCATGAAGCTAATTTTACAAAATGTATTCAGGGAACCAGACAGCCAGGTGAGTAAAAACTGGTTAGAAAAAGAAATAGTATTGGTTCTAACAGGAACACAAGTTGTTGCATTTTTTATGATTAAAGGAACTAGCATAGAGAATCAACTTCAGTAGTTAATATTATTTAAGCATATGACTTTGTGTTTTAGGGGTGACTAAAACTTTCTTAAAATTGAACAGTCGCCCCCTCTTTTGGTTCTCTGGTGGAAATGTCACATAACATAGCTGTTATGTTTTAATCAAAAACGTAAACTTTCCAAGATAAAATTTACCATCGTCCATTCATCAACTCTATGCACTTTTGAGCATCCTTCCTATCCTTGTATTTGACCAAAACAACACCTTGGGGATGGTTCTCACAAACCTGAAGGACAAAAGAAACCAAAACATAGAAAAAAGAGAACATATAATTAAATACGGAGCAATCACTTTGCAGTCTGCATGGTTGAGCTAATAATCATTTAGAAGAAACTAGGTAGGTAGTTGAGAAGACAGATAGATGAACAGACGGATCACGGAATAAAATCTGTAGTTCATGACTTCTTACACACTAAAAGGAAAGCGAATACAAAACGGGAGAAGTCAAAACTAATCAGCCTCGACCTTGTTGAGTTCAAGGATGAAGGTGAGGGGAGAGAACTTTATCCTTTTATGGGGGTTGTAAGTTAAGGTCAAGAATGTCATCAGATGACGCTATTCTGTTACCAGAGCAACAGCATATGAGCAAAATGATATGCATTCCTTGTAATAGCAATATAGCTTTCACTTCAGGAAAACTAGTTTTTAACCGCTTTCCATCCCCTTTATACACCATCTCTGGTTGACTTCACATGGAGGTAGTATGTTGAACCCATTTTTAGTTTGTTTATGGTAGAGTTTACAACAAAATAAAAATTGTTCTATTCAGCCTTGTCAAATACACATTGAAAGTTAAAAATTTAACATGTAAAATAGAATGAATCAGTAATTGCAGCCCTAGAAGCTTTTAGTGAAGCCAACCAGGGAAAAGAAAAACAGCACTTAATGAGAAACTGGAATTCCCTACACGATTTTAGCATCATATTAGCATGAGATAACCCTCTCCTCAGACGAGCATGTGAAGTAGGGGCTACCGACTTACTTCAGGGAGTACAAAAAGAAGCAAGATCTATCATATCGAACACCAGATTGAAAGAGAGTTAACAAACGATTCAATCATAGTTCTCCAACAATGGCTAAATGCTGGAATTATCATCCCATACCAAGTATGAGTATTACTATTTATCTCACATGGCCTAGAACAGAACACGTAATTCAGATGTGCCAAGGCCAAACATGAGTATGGCTATTTACCACACATGGCCTGGAACAGAACACATGTACCAAAATTATTCAGATGTGATAATGGTAAAAGAATATAATACCTTGACTGAGTCCAGCGGACCAAGCTTTAAGCATTCCTCTTTAATATCCTCCTCCAGCTCTGAACACAAATTCTCATCTGCCAGTAGGGATAGGGAGAAAGTCAACTCAGAAACCATGTCATGTAAATAAGTAAAAGCTGTAGGGACCTGATATTATTCATACTATTTATAATAAATGCATTCAAAGGAGAATATTAGATAGCAATATAAGATATAAAATAGTTAGCAGAAAACAGTAAGTACTGGAATACAGACTATACAGTCAAATGCACATTCGAGGAATGCTGTCATGCATTTTTTAACCATGGTTTCAAGCATACCCTCATTTCAGTAGGTGTGAACATGCTACGAAGGACTACAGTCACCGGAACTGTCACCTTTGCATCATCACGGCCACCTGCATCATTAAATACATAAAAAGTAGCATTCAGGACGCAAATGCTGCACAAGGGAAAGCTGACAAGAGAAACTATTTGAAAAAAGGTTTCTTAGGACCAATGCCAAAAAGCCAGTCGAATCCAATAGGAAGCATTGCACAAAATTCTGAATCATTCAATCTCATGATTTGTGCATATTTCATTACCACCAACTTTCGTTCATACTAGCAGGCTGGTGTTGACTACAACGTAGAGTATATATATTTTAATAGTACTAAATTCAACAAGAAAAGAACAAAACTAACTTATTTATAACAAAGAGAAATTCAGATAACGCATAAATTAGAGAAAGTTTTAAGTTCTAACCATTGCCTGAAATAGATATATGGATATTTGACAGAGAATAAACAAATAACAAAATAAAAAATAAAAAAACGACAGGACTGCTCTCAATCTTCTTGCTGGGTTCCTCCCCCGGATGGGTTCTTAAAGCTAAATGTGATGGAGCAATGGTTTCGGGTTGGGATAAAGGTGGTATTGGAGGTCTGGTTCAGGATAATAAAGGTGTGTTGCTTGCTTCAGTGGTTCTCTGAACCAGTAGGGGGAGGTCCTCCTATCATGGCAGATAAACTATCCTTGGTGAACGATATAGTTGAGCTGTTGGCAAGAAAGGATATTATTATAAAGCATATTTTGAGAGCGGCAAACTGGGAAGCTGATAAACTAGCTAAAGATGGGATAGGGTGATTCTTGGTTTATATTGGTTATGTTGTTTTGTAGGAAATGTTATATTCTGTGTTGTAAGGTTTTGGAGTTGAGTCTTATGTTCTTCATTTGGAGGTTTTGGAGTCTGTTAGGCTCTACCTATGTATTATTGTTTTGATGAATAAAATTTTCTAGGCACTCTTTTCCTTCTTCCTTAATCCTTCATGTTACTCACATAACATGGAGGATTAGATGGGGGTTTTTTAATGAGGCCACTATTCTATCAAAAAAAAAACAAGGGAATGAGCTTTGTAGGGAATAGATAATTTGGTCAGAATTATAAATTTTTCTATCTACGGACAAAATGGTATGATATAAGTATTACCATATCAAATCCACATTGTTTTCCTATAATAAAAATTTAGAAGGGAAAACCGAATGGGAAAGTAGGAAGACCAACTTTATGATCATTTATAATTAGCCACTATAACATGCAAGATGAGAACCTACCCCAGCTGAGCATCCTCTCCTCAACTTTCTTCAGCTTCTTTTTCTTCCTGCTGTCCACTTGCTTGGTTACGAATTTATCCCCTGCATTATTGCAATAGAAGCTTATCAGTGAGGCAAGACTGTATAAGAGCTTTAAAAATAGTTCTATAACTTAACTGAATGAAGAGAAATGTATTCAATCACTCATGTTAAGAAAAAAGAAAAGTATAAAAGTAACTCAAAAGGACACAATCCAAAGTGAATGTAACAGCACGAATCATTGCACCTTTCTGCTCGAATTTAGCTTGGCTGACTGACATAGGGATCTTTCCATCAGGACGAAAAGGAGTTCCATCCAAAATTTGAACTGCTAAAGCAACAGAGGGCTCCTGGCACAGATGCAAAAAGCTTGAAAATTAGCAAAAATTTTAAAAATGTTATACAGCAGAAGCACAATATGAAGAAGGAAACTACCTTTAGATATGTAACAAGTGCATCCCCCTTTTTCCTTCCTGTCTCCTTTTCAACATAGATCTTCACACGAGATTTTTTTGATTCAGGGTCCTATAGAATTAGCCACAGACTCATGACGTGTGCAACTGAAAATACTAGTTATCCATTGAAACCATCATCATATTATTTTTAGGTGGATTTTAGATTAACCCCAACAGTTTAACTACCCAAAGAAGAGGTAAACACTTGGAGGAGAAATATAATAATTACAATTATCACACACCTGTTTGAGAGTTTTGCACAATGTACCCCAAATCAGTGATGGGGTGATGTCCCCAAACAGAGATCAAGCAAAATTGCACATTCAGATATGAACGAAAAATGTCATGAAGTTCTGACTTTCATTGAAACTTTTGCAATGGAAATATAATGTTTAAACATCTAGTGACAGAACCATGCAATAACAGAACAATATCTCACATGCAAACATTGTGAGCACTGAGCACCTATCAAGCTATTCAGATGTGTAGGACATGGAAAATGTGCATGCCAGTATCAAAAAAATAATTTGTATGGCTGAACCTGAAAACTAAGATGAACAAAATAATACACCACCAAATCAAGTCTACGAACCTTAGGGAAGGCCTGTGATTTACAATTTTTAAAGCATCCAACCTAAAACCAATTGGTAATATGTGGAGGGCCCAACTTTAATAAAATATTATAAAAAAATACCTAGCTAATATGGAATAACACTAAAACACTTCCATCATGTGTTGTTCACAAGGCATCCACATAGACAACTTCACTAGGCTTCTTCAACCTCACACAAGATTAGGCAGGAAGAATATAATTAGACCTGAACTCAGATATAATGTTGTAGCATCGAACCTACAACCAATTAGTAATAGGTGGAGGGCCAACTTTAATATAAAAGTATAAAACCACAAGAAACCCAATACTTAACCAATGTGGTATAACACCAATTAACAATTGTATTTGACATATAAACTTTATATGGGTGATAATACTTCCACACATGCCGCCATTACTTTGTATAACAACAAAAAGGTAATTAAGCTAGACAGGACGAATTTTCAGACATTTTCCCCCATCGCACTATTCTATGTTGCTAAGAATTTCAAGTTGGGATAAATACATAAAAAGAAAATATGCAGAGCACTTGGACAACTTAACATATTTCTTGTCTAGAATCAATTTGCAATGGATACAAGTCAAAAGTACGTAAAATGGGGATATAATGCATGGATAACAATGTTTACTCATTGTTTGTCCTCTTTTTGGCGAAGAGAATATATTATGTATGCAGAGAAACTTCAACTGTTTTAACAATGCATAAACAGAGTAATAATTAATAAAGACAATTTTCTTTGAATAATGTTATAGATCATCATATCATACTGATCTAGTCAATCAATATGCAAGCAAAAATGTCACCCAAAACTCCTGGAGTCAAGATGCACCGCTACATCAAAAAATATTTAGTTTGTTAATTGACTTTCTGAGGATATGTTAAGGAGGAACTTCTATGTATTTGAAGGCCAAAAAAAAGAGGACTTCAATCATTAAACCATTCAAAAATAAAGTAAAAAAAGTAAATAATGAATAGCAGATGTTTATCTCTTTGATTATTCCGCACTTGGAGAACACCTCAACCAACTGCCACATGTTTCCAAAATGCGACTAGCTAAGAGAGAGGAGGAAAAGAAAGAAGTGGAGACATTTAGGTCCTAAAGTGAAGATTACTTCTTCTGCAGTAACATCATCGGGCAGTCCAGTCACATAGACATGTGTATTTACTTTCAATTCAAACCACGAATCGGGAGGTTTATTAGCTTCCTACAATAGTGGTTTAAACAGTAAGGAATATGGCAAACTTAGCTCATATCATATATACAAACAACTGGTTCAGTCCAATTAACTTTACAATATCTATACTTCATATCCAAGATCATTCTTTTATTTGTAGTACAATACTACAAAAAGAAATGTGTCACTTATAGAATGCGTCAAGAGGACTCTACCAAGCCATTTGTTAGTTTTAGAGAAGGACACAAAACATTACACCAGATGGACATTAATATGATAAGAATGGTACAAAAATATCAAGGATTATGACTGTAATGCTACTTGGGAACAACATGAAAGATGAAGAATTGTAACTAGGAACAGTTAAAAAGAACTCCAAATTAAGAAAGGATACCTTCTTATCAACTGGTTTTTCCAACAATTTTCTCTTGGCATTAGAGCTTACTTCCATTTTCTCACCACTTCCATTAACATCTTCTCTAAGAGAGCTTAGAGAGGCATCAGCAGCAGCAGCATCAGTAGCACTTACAGTTGGAAAAACTTCATCTTCTTTCAAGAATGTCATCTCTTCTACTCCATAGTTCTCATTTTTTGTTGATGTGTCATCCTATTAGTCATTATCAGTAATCACACAATTCAAAACTATTTTTTTAGAATAAAGATGGAATTTCCAACATTAACAATGATACTAAGAATTTAGCCAATATATGGTGTCGATTATTGACATGATATCACCCCCTCGGACACTATTAAGACCATGTCCTCAATAATCTCTGAAAATCAGGTCTATTTTTTATTAATATAGTTTCCACTGTTTCCTGTTTAATATTCATCACATCTTAAAATGGATACCTTCCAAAAATCTAAAGAAAAATCCAGAAGCAAAACTGAGTCCAATTGAAATATGAATATAATCAATGTATGATCATTAAGAACACCCTATAAACCTTATATATTAGTCCATTCAATTCAAGGTGCCAAAAACTTTATGCAAGAGCATCATATTAGTATTACGACTTCTACAAATTAATTTAAGCTACTTTCTCCACTAAAAATTTATGCAAAACATATTCTCAAGGTAGCGACTGCCAAAATATACTTTAAGTTGTAATTAAGGTGCATAGACTTGATCATATTAGTTAACTTCTCATACACATCTTTGATAGCTTAGTTTGGAAACCATTTCGTCGGCAATGTTATCAAGGGTGCAAGGTTCTAGGCATTTAAACCCTTATATTTCCTTATGGTTAATGTTTGTTGTTGAATGCTCAAATATTACAAAGTATAGAGTTCGATATCATCCTTTTCTTACAAGTAAACATATATAAAATAAAAAAAGAGAAATTCAATCTGGCAGACTTTTCTTATGCCTATCACTTGTCAAAATGACTGAAGCACCAACCTGAGGAACCCATGCTCTCAGACTTCTATCCCACTTGTACCTGGTTCCATTATCATCAGTAAATTCTTCTTCACCTTCTGGTGGTGTTAGAGGCCTATCCTGGTCATCAAAACTGAAGCCATCACCAGTACTTCTAGAAACAGATCCATTTTTCAAATGTTCTGCCTCCGCCTCAGCCTCAGCCTCTCTAATCTCTCTCTGCCACTTCTCAAATTCATCACTGCCACCAGCATCATTGGATGGCACTGCACAACACATTGCTGGGTCAGAAGCCCTCTTAAGATGGTGACTACTTTCCAATAATCATAAAATATATATCAGCCTGCATTTAAGTTAATACCCTCCATACTGTTCAAAAGTGCAACACCATTGCCTGAGGGCACTGTAAACATCAAAAGTGAAAACCTCATTATGAGAAAGGTTCTAATTACTTATAAATCATAAATAGTGCAACCTGTAGTTAATTTAACCTGTAGCAGAAACATTGTTGGTCTGATGAGAAATTACAGAAACAAACTCAGGAATTAAGGACAATGGTTGCCACTGACTTCTCCCTACAGACCATGCAAGTGTACTTTCGGAGAGGTATCCATTTAAAAAATGCTCTGTGAAGGTGAAGCAAATAAGTAAAGCAGATGGGTGAAGCAAATAAGTAAAGCAGATGGTTCAATAACTTATTAGACCAAATGAACATGTAACAGATGGAACAAGTGTCCTGAAACCATGCTATTGATTACTGGAACTGAAATTCAAGGAGAGAGAAAATCACCAGTAAATTTGCAGTACTCCAAACCAAACAACTTCATAAAACTCACAAATTACTACAGATAACAATTAGAAAAAATGTTCTGATTTTTTTAGTCTAATGCAATCGATAATACATTGGCACAAAAATCACGACACTGATTCCATACTTTGAATGTTCATAATAACTTAAAAACACGGGTTAAGCACAAAACTTACCACGCAACTCAGAAATCGCATAAGGGCCAACATTTTGTTGATCTTCACCAAGAATATACCAGCCTACATCAGCAACTGCGTCCATACCATTCTCAGTTCCTGATGGACCATATATAATATATCATCAAATCTCATCAAAATATCAATGACAATAAGGGTATATACTAATATTACTGCCACAAACACTATTATTAATTAAATAATAAATTAAGATGGAGGAGTCAGAAAACCATCATTTTTTTTACAAGTCAAGAAAAACTAACAAAATTAAAGAACTAATCGGACTGTCGATGGTTTTCTGAGCCATCAGAAGGCATCATCGTCTCTAGCAATGCAAACAGAGAAAGAAGGAGATATTACACATCAAAAAGGCAGTAGGATGGGAAAAAAAAGAAAACCAAATATAGCAGAGTGATGCAGAGGCAGAGAGAGTCAGCCAGGGAACAGATAACGCAAACTGAAGTAGAAATGTTAAGATTAAGCTTAGGGTTTCGAAAATCACATTATCTAATTTCTTATTTGGAAACTTGACGGCAATAGAGGGATTGGAGGAGGATAAAAATGCGCCGAATTGAGCTGAGTGGGATGAAATAGGACGACGAGAAAGACGAGTCTGGGAACGCGAAGCAGCAATGTGCCAAGAGAGACGAGTTGGTCGGGATTTTTCTAAACGAAACTAGAAAAACTTTATATATATATATATATATATATATATATAGAGAGAGAGAGAGAGGGGGCCGGAAGAGGATTAATATCAAAATAAGTATTCAAACTATACCTCTTTTATTAAATATGTGTCTAAATTATTTTTTGACTTATCCATGTGGTTAATGTTATAAACGGTACCTATTTAGGTGTTCGAACTATCAACGACGTTAATTTCCCCGTTAAGTAACACATGTCACAATATAGTGAATTTAAAATTTTATTTAAAATTAAAAATTAAAATTATATATATTTTTAAAAAGAAAACACAAATTTTGAAATAAACTCAAAACTTTAAAAAACTTTATTTCAACCCCTAAACTTACGTTGGCCGTCGCCCTTTTACGTCGACGAAACTCCACCTGACTTCCCCTTCCCCCAGCGATCGAAACCCCTATGAAATTGTGATCAATCGATAATGAATCGATGATCGATCGACGATGAATCGACGTTTTATATCACGCGAACCCTAGGTTGAAAATCATTATCCCATGCGATTTCGATGGTCAATCGGTGAAAACTATGACGTTGTATGATTAAGAGGATGATAGGGACTACGTCGGTGGTGATGGTCGTGGTCGAAAAGAGCGGCGTCATCAGGTTAAGGTTAGAATTTGAGATTTTAGGGATTTGGGGGTTATTTTATAATTTAAGAGAAATTAGGGGTTTTAAATAAATATAATAATAATTTTAATATATTTTAAATAAATAAATGTCAAAATCATCATATTGTGACACGTGTCACTTAAAGGGAGTAATTAACGCCTTTGATGGCCCAGACACCTAAAATTGATAACGTTTATAACGTTAGACACTTATTCGGGAAAAACAGTATAGTTTGGGCACTTATTTTGGTATTAAGTTATATATATATATATCACGAGAAAGGGTAAATTAAGTATTTAGTACCTAAATTATTTATTTTGGTATATTTTAGTATCTAAATTTTTAATTTTTTCAAAATCATACCCAAAATTTAGTTTTTGTTTCATTTTAGTACCCATCATTAAAACCTTTAATTTTTGTTTCCTTTTAGTACTAAACATGTTAAGTTTTTAACGACGTGTACTAAAATGAAATAAAAACTAAACGTTATGTATGATTTTGAAAAAATTAAAAGTTTACTTACTTACATAAGGAAAAAGGTTCACGCCCTCTACTTAACAAATGAACGAATCAAGACAATATCAGACTGGGAGGAAGGCTAGGATATAGTTAACGGCCGATGCTACTTCCTAAAGAGTGATTTGATTGTTCTCGGGTGAGAGTGCGGATCCTAGACCAACCAAGGGTTCTAGAGACAATTCCTTCTTCCCAGTCCAAGCTAGCTAAGGCAATAGTACCATATCGACACCAATCTCGATGAAGATTTCCTCTCTTGCTTTAACGAAAAGGTCCTTAGTAGCGTTGACAAAGAAGAACAGTCGGTTAAAAGCATGGTTTTCAGAACCGGACCGGTTAGCGAACTGGTCATGCTACTGGTTCACTGGTTCAATCGGTCGAACCGGTCTGACTGGTCGGAAGAACCGGACGACGTCATAATTATTTAAAAAATTAAATAAAAATACCAAAAATATTTAATAAAAAATAATTTTTTATATCACAAGTCATATTCAAAGCAAGTTATAACATATATAAGTTAAAAACCATAAAATCAAGTGAAACAAATTATTCAAATTAACTACAACATATTTAAGGTAAAACATATTAAATAATAAATATAATTATATAACTATAATTAAAAAATAAATTTGGGGTTAAAAAATTATAACAAAATGATATTGTTTGGTTTAATTTTTTTTAAAAACAATCCCACATAGCTAAGAAACATAGAAGAGCATCCCAAAAGTCTAAAGAGTAAAAATATGAGAACAAAACAATCTCACATTGCTAAGAAACATAGAAGCGCATCACAACTAACTTCTATAAATAATAGAGGTATTTTGGCATTCAAAATCATGGAGCCTTTTGGTGAGCATTGAGTGAATTATTCTTTCACTTCAATCAAGCTCGAATTTTAGGTTTCAATCGAGTTTCTAATTTTTTTTTTGAGTTCAAGCCTTTTTGAGTTCAAGTTTCAATATTATATTTCGAGTTTGAGTTGAACTTGATAATTTTTAGCTTGTGAGTTTGAGTTGAGTTGAGCTTACTTTTAAAGTTTTCAAGTTCGAGTCGAGCTCAGCAATACTCGAGTTCGACTTGGCTCGTTTAACAAACGACGTTGTTTGGTTTATTTATTTATTTATTTTAAAAAAACAAAAATCCTGGTTTTTCCCGGGTTTTTTTCCGGTTTTCAGCCGGTCCGGTTCGAACGGTTCAGCGGTTCTAGCCGGTTCACTAATAGCGGTTCAACCGGTTCAGATTGAACCGGACTAAACAACGGTTCCCGGTTGAATCGACCGGTCCGGTCCGGTTTTCAAAACAGATGTTAAAAGACAACAAATCTTTTTCTTTATATTATATATAGGTTTAGGGTTTAGGATGATTTTGAAAAAATTGAAAGTTTACTTATTAAAACGATCAAAATTGATAGTTTAAGTGTTAAATGCATAGTTTACCCTATGAGAAAACATAATCATCACTAATGTTCGAATAAATTTTCATTTTCTTAAGTTTAAAAACTAATGAATTGGTCATTAACGTAATCGATTTGTAACAAATTAATCACTAATTTTATCAATTTAAAACAAATCGATTACTCAACGTTAACCTAAGGATAATGACGTGGCCCATTAAATCGGTGACTTGACACTGTTTTTACCGCACGAGATGACGAGACGACCATAAATGATGGTTGTTTGACTTTCAAAATCTTTTTGACCCGCATGTAAGGGGAAAAAGTTGAAAAAGTTTCTCTTTTTCTCTTTTGTTCTCCACAATGAATCAAAGAGTGTTACAAAGCTCACTGGTGCAACAACTGATGGCTTGAGATCACCTACTAGTGGAGCATTAAGACTATGCGATCCCAATACTAGGTTGAGCATCAACCTTATACTTCTGTTATTATTGGGAAGTTAATAAAAAATGACAAGAGAAGCTTCCTATCACCATTCATCTTTCATGACATCACCATATATGCGTGTGTGAGTTGCTTAGAAGATAAACTAAGTGCTAGCTGGAAGTGAATGCATAAAGATTAATGATTTCATTTTGCTAGTCGAGTTAATATTGAATGCAATGTACTTCTTTTTCTTACATAATTTCGTTTCTAGTTTATCATGAACATCAAAGTTTGTGTAGTAATGAGACGACATGATGTTGATGCTCCACACCCTGCAGACGGAATTATTAGAATCTAAGATCTCTAGAGAAAACAACATTCTCTTTTACCATTAACGTAACTAAATGGGTTCAAGATGAATTACTTAATTATAAAACATACATTTTAATAATAATAATAATAATAATAAAAAGAATCCACACGAAATGGCCCACTCGTAATATTTGGAAACTTGATTAAGGTGTGCACCAAATAATATTCCTACAAAAAAAATACATGCCACACAAACCAAGTAGTTTTAAACATCCTGCAGTTCTAACCGATGAAACGTGAATCCCTATACTCTCAAGCATGCTATAAGAAATGATCAAACCTACAAAACACACTACAAACCTTTTCTCGAGTTTCAGAATTACTTCCGGCAAACCACAACATTTACAGCTTACAACAACCAATAAGTGTTTGGTATATCCAAATAAACACAATATATTTACTTTTTTTTTTGAGCTTGTATGTATGTATGTATCTCTATTTTCAACAACTTACAGTCCGCCGAAGCTGCATACCACTGCAATGTCACAAGAAAAGGAGATGATTCACATCAAATTCAAAATACTCAACCCCAAGCAACAAACACTTGTTTAATTAGTAATAGATTTTGAACTTAAAAGGAGAGAGAAATTGAAGATTACATACATTGACAACGTTGTTAGATGATACTTGCTACATTCTTGGTTGTTCTGACGTATCAGTTTCGTTTCTTGCAGTTTGGCTTTCCATAAATTCTCCAACTCCATTTTGAAAAGCTGCACTATTGTTGGTTTTAACTTTTCCATCATCCCCTGGAATGGAGATTTCAGCAGACTGTTTCACATCTTGCCCCTCCATAAACAATGAATCCATAGGTCTTTCCCCTTCGTTCTTTACCATCATTTCATCCTCCAAATCATCAAAATCCAAATTTCTCAAAATTTCAGGTAGCGAATTACCAGTCTCCTCAGCAAGCCTATTTCCCATCTCAATATCAATTTTCTCTTTTGAGCTAATTTCACCTTCTGCAAAGTTTGGTGTCATGGATCCCATAACTATATGCTCACTTTCCTCCACAAATGAACGAAAATTATTCAATGAAGGTGGCATCTTGGAGAAAAACATTTCACGAAGATTTCCTGCTGTTCCCTTATTATATGGGTTTTCCTTTTTATCATATCGATAACGGAAGTTCTCGTACGTAGTCTGTTAAAAATGGATAAGAGGGAAATCAAATATTATTTCGAAACAAAACAAAACCATGTCAGTATCTAAACATTTTTCATAAGGACATATGTCCTAATCCAACAAAAAAGAAAAAAAAGAAATATAAGGTAGAAATACAGGCATATATATGCTCTAGCATGGTTATCTACAAGATTGTGTAGGTCAGACACAAAGCAAAACAAAAATACTAGCATACAAAAATAATGACATTATACTATAGTGTCTATTTATTCCCTAAATAAAGGGGATATACATATTCCTTAAAGTAGCGTTTGGCAACTTGAATTTCAGAATTTTTTATTTGGATTTCAAGTGTGTAAATTGAGTATTAATATACCTAATAATATAGAATTGATGATTATTTCTCAAATCCTTGGCTTTGTTATATATGCCTATATAGTAGCGATTTTGAAATTCCTATTTCCTAGTTTATATTTGGATTTGATTTGACCAAATTTTTATACTTTTAAATTGTTCATCAATATATCATATTAAAATTTAACTGTATAATATATGCATTTCATTCCTTATCATTTACACAGTTCACCTATAAATTGTAGACTCCTACCTAACTTCTCCTACAGTGTAGATCTACATGTACACCAGTAAATTGTAGTGTTTTTTATCAACCCAATTAAAAACAGGGTAAATTACGCGTTTAGTACCTAAACTATCAGTTTTGGTCCGTTTTAGAACTTAAACTTTTAACTTTTTCAAAACCATACCTAAAGTTTAGTTTTTGTTTCATTTTAGTACTCCGTTCAAAATTTAACGTTAATTACAATTATGTGACGTAAAATCTTGAACAATTTAGCCCTTCAAGCATCTTATTCTATCCTACATTACTTTGGAGATCAAGTTTCTCCTCAACCTTTTTAACCACATTATTAAGGTTACTATTGTACTATCTGGATTTGTATGGCAATCAAGAATTTAAAGAAAATGTTCAAAATTCAAGTGTCTATTTACCAGCTTATATACCAACTTCTTTGTTCTAGAAAGGTAGCAAGGCCAAACAAGGTTTTTGAAAAATTAACTTTGGTTTCTATAAAAACCAAAAAAGAATTTATAAAGGTTAGAAGGCTGAAACTTCAACGTAAGTATAAAACAAGAGTTGCAATGACAAGGTCATATAATGCCTTCATCAAATGCTTAAGAGGAAAAACAAATATTCTTAGTTATTTAAGATAATTTCAATCTAACAATACTTTTCCAACAGCTCTACCTCAACAGCATTTTTTACAAGTGTTCTGGGGTCAAATTGGCTCAATGCATCCCATAAGAAAGTGACGAAACTAACAAAGGACACAACAGCAAAAAGTATAAGTTACAGACAAGATTAAGAATGCATTGATCAACAATGGCCCAAAATGTTTTGCAGACTGTTGTACAGCCAGCCTATTTAAGATTTGCCATATTAGTCAAAGTGTTCATAGGGATGACAAATATATAATATGATAATAAATTAACAGTATATATTTCTTCAGAAAAACATGAACTTTGAGAAGGAACTTACTTGATTAGTGCAAATCAGATAGAAATGGAAAACTGTAAGACCACCGACGAACCATACAACTATGAAGCAGTAGACTATGAGAATTACGGATAGGACATCATGCGACATAGCCTTCCAAAGATTGCTATCACTGTCAGCTTCCTTTTCAAGGAGATTGATCCAAGAACAAATAAAGACATGTAAGCACAACATGGTTGCAGTTGATATAAACATAAAGAAGAACCGATAGTTCCGCTGCAACCAACACACAACACAAGTCAGAAGCACCATTAGTTTCAACCGCAATTAAGTGATTTACAACATTTCAGATTATATGATACTGAAAATCATTCATTTAAAGATTATATACAAGATCATGCAACAAATTTGATTTGGGGTAAAGGATAACCCTATTGGTATGATAATTTTACTACTTGTGTCATTTTGCAGAGTTGTATCCTTAATAAATAATAATCCTGAAACCAATAAGAACAGATACGGTACATCCTACAGATTAAAATTTTCAACGAGCAGCCGCCAATGGCCACTCATATGTAAAATACCCTCAAAAAGATGAATGGAAATTCCACATGTGCTTTTTGGGTATGAGAAGCACCATTTAAGATGTTCATATTCTTAATATGATACAAAATTACAAAATGGTGATATGAAAGACATAGGTACTCGAGCAACATTCGATGGTGAATGAATTTAAGACCATGATCAACTAAAACACTTAATATAGAGTTCTAAGATGTGTTCGTTTTGGTCAGTTTGCAAATTTTATTTAATTTTCTTTTTCATTAAGTGTTGCGGATATTTGATACTCTTGAACTACTGAAAATTACAAATTAGGAGTCTACAAATTTTGCTTTATAATTTCCTATACTTTTAGATATTAATCATAGTTTGTGATTCAGTTTTAGGTCAATTAATAATAAGGCTTATGGTTCTAGAATTATTCTCACAAAATACCAAGCATGTTTGCTCAGTGAAATCAAGTCCAAGTCAGACTCTGGAATGCTATATTTGAAGCTGATAAATCTCCTTATTATCCTCATTCAGATTTTAAATCATTCTCAATCAACTTGGACCGTTCATCGAAATTTTATCTTAAATGCTAATTTACTTTTCACCTTACGAAACAACCTGTAAATAGTTTTTTGAGTGCCTTGTTTTTTTCCTTGCAGAATTAATGCCCTATCAAAATTAAGGCCCATTACAATATTTACTTCAAACTTTATACTATAAAAGAATATTTATCACAAAGCCCAGTCAATACCTTGTTATAAAATACCATGTTTTTGCCAATCTAATTCAAGTCATGTCAAGACAAATATTTCATGCTCATTATTCAAGTGCTTCCTACCAGTAATTACATTTAATCGATAAAAAGATTCACAGAGGAAACTTAAACTTACTATTCCAATGCATTGACCAACCCATGGGCAGTGATGATCGAACCTTTGAACACAGTTGTTGCATATGGAACAATGAGATGCTCGGGGAGGACGATAAAGTAAACAGGTGTCACAGTACTTTACTTTCACAGTGTGGCCATTAACCATTACATCTTTGGTGCGAGGAAGTTTTAAATGAGGAGTTCTACCATTGACCCACTCCATAGATGGGGTAGTCTCTTCAAAAGCTTCATCTGATTCGGGGGGGTTTGAATTTCTGGGTAGAATTCCAGGATCTCTACCAGAGGTACAGAAGAGAAACACAAGGTCCTGCAAAAGTCGACTTTCATATTAATTTTATATTTTCTTTTGTGAAGTGCAGTTTCACACAAAAAGCATAATGTAGTAAAAAAACTAATTAAATTTCAAATAAAGAGATAAAAATGGCCATACATACCATTCACCAAAGCCAATGATAAACATCAAACAACAATGCAAGGCGTAAATGAAATATAATGCAGACAAACGCCACGGCAAACAAAAGAAAGTTAACCGATAGCTAGTTGCATGAAAGAGGCAACATCTTGCATCAAAAATGCCTTCATGCAAGAAGTTTTTCTTTTTCATGCAAACACAATCAAGTCCGGATTGAATGTCCACCAAAGAAATTGTTCACAAAATGTAGATTAGTTAAGTGCTTGATCACCTTTAAGAGATTATAAGTTGTTGCTCAAGTACAGTGGAATAAAAGATAAAGTGCAAAAACTTAAAAAGAAGAAGCTCTACATAAGGATGTAAAGCATAATTAAATGGAATGCCTATGCTGGTAATGTGTGATTTATTAGTTTGAATACTATTTGGCTGGCATAATTCTTAAGCAGTGAGCCAGTGACCACCAACACCACGAGAAGTTGAATCAAAAAGAAGACTAACCAGTACAGCGAGCAAGGCACCCAGAATTAATATGGAATAATTGCGACCAACATTGGCATTTTCATGTTTGATCTTTATATACATCCTTATGCAGAAAGCAATTGCAGGTCCAGCAATAAGAAATGTGGATAGAAACAATGATGCAACGTCAGGACCAAAGATCAATCTCCCGCCAAAAAAGAATCTCTGTTAAAACATAATGAACAATACAAAACCACTCTCAATAATATAACTTTGTCACAACAACAATAATGATATGTAGCAGCTACACTTCTGATTAAGCAAACATGATTATGATCATGGTTTTACACAGAGATTTGGAAGATATTTGGATTTTATTTTTCCTTTTTTTGGAGGGCCTGAGCAAGTAAGAAGAGACAGTAAGCATAAATAAATATTTAGAGAGCATTCAACAACTCAACTCTCAAGATCATATACTCATATTTTCCAGTAGCTGATGTTACAGATTCTCATTAAACTCAAGAAAGCTTCATCCATTCATCTTTCCACCCATCCGTCATCAATACTATGTAGAGATATTTATTTAACTTAATCAGAAAGAATTAGAATCGACATAATTGAAAAATCTCCTAATCAATCCAGACAGACTCAGAATTAGAGCTAACGGGAAAGCTTCTAAATTATAACCTTCGTCCATCCATTTGTTTGGTAAAAAACAAGCAAAGGAATACCAGTGTCTCAAAATCTAAATTTACACGACCAAAAAAACCCTAATCGCAAATTAAAGGAGAAAAAGAAGAAGAAGAAGAAGAAGAAGAAGAAACTCACATTGCTCCCCTTCCAAACTTGATAAAGCCTCTTGGTTCTAGTAGGATCATCATTCGGTGCCATACAGATTGATTCGACGATCGATGAAAAACAAAAAAAAAAAAAACAAAAAAGAAAGCAAAACAAAAACCCAGAACAATAACTAGTGATCAATCACTAATAATGCCTCCCCCAAACAAGAGTAAACCAAAGCTCGTTCCTCATCTTCCAATGGCGAATCAAACAATCAAGGGTGACGATCGATGCGAATGTGACTCGATCAATGATCAGTGAAGAGAGACGAAGAGAGAATCGTCGGATTAAATCAGGTGCAGGCATCCCAGCAGCTGCCCTCTCCCTCGTCTCTCTGCCAACATTACAAACACCAAAGACGGATTGTACCAAGCTAATGATATTGATATCCTCCTTCTCTTCCTCTCTGTTTCCTTGTTTTTCGCTAAAAAAATATAAAAAGAAAGAAGAAGAAAAAGGGACAAAACCTTGTTGCCTGCCCTTCTTCTCCAATCTCTATGAAGAATTTTGAAAGAATTTGTTCTTTCTTTGTTATTCTATACAAAAAAATGAATGGAATAATAACGGCAGGCGAGTTACAAACAAAACACGCTGAGTTGCTGAGTTGGGCGGATGTTTCAATTCCTCGCGGCTTTTACGCGCCTACTCTTCTCTTTTCTGATGCTTATTGTACACTCGTACTTACAGCTAATACATTGTTTTTCTTTTATATTCTTGCACATAACAATATTTGTTTTGTTTTATTGTAAAATATTATGGGGTAAACTACACATTTAGTACTTAAATCATTATGTTTATTCAATTGTGGTACTTCAAACTTATTTTCTAAAAAAGGCATAATAACAAAATTACCTCCAACATTTGCAGAAATGATCACTTTGCCCCTTATTTGTTTAGCATTTTTATCCTCTAACGTTTCATTTTGGGGCAAAATGTCCCCTGGTTAGATGAAAATTGTTAATTGACAACTGTCAATGTATCATATGGACGTGGCAAGTTCATGTGTGATGTCATTTCAACAAAAAAATATTTTTAGAGTAAACTATAATTAGAATTAATTGCATATACACTTATAAAAATATATTTAAAAATAGTTTAATAATATTTTTTGATGACACGGTATCACACATGGACCTGTCACATTAATAAGAAGTGTTGATCGTTAGTCAACTAACGATTTTCATCCACTTAAGGGGCATTTTGTACCAAAATAAAACGTTAAGGGTCAAAATGCTCCCAAAAAGAATTGGGGTAAAGTGACCATTTGTGCAAACGTTGGGAGTAATTTTGTTATTATGTCTTAAAAATAATACTTAACGTTTAGTTTAGGTTTCAGTTCGGTACCCGTCATTAAAAATTAATAAAACTGTCGGCGTGATACTTTTTTAAAAAAAAATTTAATGTGGTATGATATTATCTTATGATGACACGTCAACATATTCATTAAGTTTTTTAACAAGGTACCAAAATGATTCATAAACTAAGCGTTATATATGGTTTTGGGAAAAATAAAGTTTAGGAACTAAATGGAACAGAAATAATAGCTTTGGTACTAAATATGTAGTTTATCCAAAATTATAGGATAAACTACACATTTAGTACATCAAATATCACCTTTGTTCGCACCCACAGCTGATTTGTATTGGCCAATACGTTAAATGAAACCTTCATTAACATTGCATCATTTTGTTTATCAAGTTGTTCGAATCCCAAACCTTCTTGATCCATCGGTTTGCAAACATCTGACCACCGAATGAGGTGCACTCCTTTATCTTCCGACGATATACCCCAAATGAATCGCCTAATGATTTTTTTCCGATCTCCGAACATGTACTCTTCGGCAACAAGGCTATTTGCATCGTATAAATAAGAAAAGAAGCAAGCGCCACCTTGGCCAGAGTTATACGGCCTGCTAAGGATAACGTACGAGCCTTCCATCCATTCAGGGGATCACGAACAGATTGTATCAAGTATTGATATGAAGCATTAGAAACACGGTTGTGTAACAAAGGCACCCCGAGGTAATTACCCAAGTCCACAACTTCTTTGAAACCAAAAGCAGAATTAATCTGCCTCCTTGAGCTAGGCGAAACATTCTTAGAGAAAAAGATAGTTGTTTTTGGTAAACTCACTTTTTGACCAGATGCTTCACAAAATCTCCTCAAAACTGTATGAATAACTTCAACTTGTTCCATAAAAGCTTCAGCAAAGAGAATCATATCATCTGCGACAAGAAAATGAGAGATGTCGGGACTAGAAGTCGAAGTCCAAAAAGGTTTCCAAAAACCCACCGACGTCTCAACCTTAATGGCTTGGGCAAGACGTTCCATGCATAACAAGAATAAATAAGGGAACAGAGGATCACCTTGACGTATCCCTTGAGAAGGATAAAAGGAATCGGTCAAGGATCCGTTCCACACATCTCATAATCAATTATCGAATCCGCATACGGATTATGCGGGATATCAATATCAATCAAAGTAGCCTCGATAAAGTTTCATTCCAAACAACCGTAAGCCTTCTCTAAGTTAATCTTGATAGTTATCCAACCTTTTCGACCCTTTTTCTTGTTCATAGAGTGGATGACATCTTGTGCAATTATAATATTATCAGTAATTGACCTTCTCGGCACAAAACTCATTTGATTCTCGACAACTAAATTAGGCAACATCGGTTTCAAACGTTTGACAATGATCTTAGTGATTGCCTTGTACGTAACATTACAAAGACTAAAAGGATGGAATTGGCTAATTCCCTCTGGTTTTTCCACTTTTGGTAACAAAACCAGAACTGTTCGGTTTAAATCCTCATGCCATCTCCCAGTGTTCATAACTTCACCAATATATCGACACACTGAATTCCCTACCACATTCCAATTCCGTTGGTAAAAAGCTCTATGTATATCATCCACTCTGGGAGCCTACAAGGGAGCCATCTCTAAAATAAAATTTATAGTTTCTTCATTTGAAACCGGTAGCCCCAACTGTAACACCCATAGATCGATACAAGTGATCCGATCTGATCCGAGACATTACATTAGAGCCACCGGAGCGACTCACAATAAAAATACGAAAAATTATCTTTTTATAAACCATTTAAAAACAATAAAACAATTTATAAATGAGAACACAAGTTCATAAAATCATTCATATATAAAAAATAGAGTTCAATTATACATCTTATCACATAAGTTTCAGACTCGGTATAAAAACAAATATGACCTACATGCCCCCTAATATACCGGTATTGTACTCCGAGTGCAACGTCGAAGGAAATCCCATTGCTGATGTAAATAACTACACATGATCGAATCTTTTAACCTGAAATAGTAAGTAACATAATGAGCTTTGGGAAGCTCAGTAGTACAAAACTACCAAAAGATGCTAAAAGACTAGCATATAGATGATGAAGCATGAAAATTTCCTTCAAGAAGCAGCTAGGAAACATATAGTTCAAATTGAAGTTAGGAAGTCTAGTGTGTTCTAACAAAATCAGAAATAGTAGTTTATCTAGTAAAACAAAATTTTAAAAACACAGTGATACCCTCCACCCAAACCTTCCATATGCAGTTCTAAGTTCCCTAGAACTGCATCCATAAGGACTTATCCTAGGCCAATTAGTCATAGGAGCCAACCTAAAGGAGTACATTGGGGCCTGTGAACCTACCCAAGGATCGTCTTAGGTCTGTAAGGATTTACCAGACTCTAGTATCCTATCCAAGTAGTACCCTAGAAATATCAGTTTGAGAAGTGAACCATAATATCATAATTGTGATCCAGTAGAATATCGTAAAAGTGACAATGAAGTTTATCTAAATCACATAATTGTCCTCCACTCGTACATCAAAATGCAATTCCTAGAACTAAATCTATAAGGACTTACCATATCCAATGATTATAAGAGCCAACCTAATGAAGTACCTTAAGGCCTAAAAGCCTACCCAAGGGCCACCTTAGTCCGTAAAGATTTACCAGTTTGATCAGAGTTGAACCTCCATACTCTAGAATTCTATCCAAACAGTACCACAATAAAACAGTTCAGATAATAAACAATAGTTCTAAGAGCCATATTTCAGACACATTATACTTTTTTTTAGTAAAAACTGAAAATCAGAGGACATGTATCAGGTAAACAAAGTTTGAAAATTAGTAAATCAAGTATCATAAATTTTATCAGATAATTTTTTTCATAAATCAAAACATATAAAACAATCATGCTTCAAAGCGTATAAAATAGTCATATATCATACAAGGAACATACTAGAAGATACAATTAATATTCAGAGAGACTTGATAGTTATCAAGAAGGAAAAACATGGAACTTTGGTAGATTGATTGGATTTCAGATACGTGATCCCTATTAAAAGGGTTTGATTACTAACATATCTAATCAAACATGTAAGAATTAGTATTTCAGGACCCTTTAAATTCAAATACATTTGGAAGGCATTTAGGAACCTTTACATCATAGTTATTAAAGATTCAGATATAACATGTGTGATTGTACCATTCATGCTATCAAAGGTATTTCAGACATTTCCATTCTTGAAGAATTCTTAAATATTTAACCCAATAAGGGCAATACAATAAATTTGTAATATTCAAGGTTTATCTTAAATTAATCATATTTTGAATTAAATTGAACTAAACAGATCCCAACACCGCGATACTTGTCAATCATTCAGGCTGAGATACTTCCCAAATATTCACCTCATAGAGCTAACTACACTAGTTGAATTAACCACCCTTTTAGAATCATTGTTGAATGGATCTTGAGGAACTGAGCTAATACTTCGGTGGTATTTATATTATTTTGGATTACAATAATATACACTGTGACTGATGTGCTTAGGTCGTCTCCTTAACCTTTAAGGGTAGTACAATATTTAGGTTTACCAGTGTTTCCAAAATTATCCACAAACATTCATTTATTTTTGGGTTATGAGGGTATTTAGGTCATTTCCATTATCAGGGGAGATCCATGTCTCCTTTTCATTTCAAGGGTGTTTCAATCATTTTATCCAATTTTTTCATACGCATTACTTCTAGTAAATTAGTCCTTAGGTGTTAATTCAAGAATCAAAATTCTAAATCCTTTGCCAATTCGGAGGTCAAATTTAGTTACCATGGGTTTCTAGGCAAAACAAGCATTTAACAGTTGAAATAGTAGTTTTATCAGGTCAAGAATAGCTTTAGGGTTATTTCTAGTTTCAAGGACAATCTTTGTCTTTGTCTTTTTACATTACAAGGGTAATTTCATAATTTCATATCCAAGAATTAAGTATTTTCTACATTTAACCTTTAACAAAAAAATAATCAGAATTTATGGATCGTGAGTTTAATTGATTTACTGATAAACCATTAAGCTTGGATTTATTTCTTATTGATCTTTCAATTCCTAATATCAGTCATCCGAGTCTTATTCGGTTTACTAATTTTATACCGTATTCAGTTCGGGTCTAGTAACAATAAACTACACATAATTGACCAAACATTTCCATTTATTCATTTATCAATTATCAATGAGTTCCATAAAGCATACAAAAGTTAGTAGAGTATTACCTCAATTTTTGTGCTACCTTGGTCGACCAATTAAACTCCATTTGATCGCTCTTGTACTTTATTTCAATGTCTCATAATATCTCAGATACATGTGAAAATGAGTTGCATTAGAAACATAACTTAAATGTGAAAATCAAATTGAATCGGAAGATAAAACACTGAAAAATAGCTTACTAGATTCTAATTTGGTGAAACGAACTTCAGATTCAAACTCAAGACTCGGTCAACATAGCTCGTCTCGGTCAACGGCTGGAACGGCTCAGCTCAGATCGGTCTAGACCGATTCAGGCAGTTAGTATCGGTCTTGACCAGTTCTGGAACTCAGCCAATAAACAGACGAAGCACACGCGCATGTGGCGGCGTATGGGGCGCATGCGGTAGCTCCAATGGTCTGACGATGATCAAACTTTACAGATTTGTAGATGTTAACTTCTTAAAAAGGTTACTTTTAAGGCATTTTTCACTTAATTTATTGTTTGTTTAAAAGCTCATTTTAGGATCATGTAGTTGCATATAGCTGCATTTGTGGTGGTAGTGCTATTTTATTTCTTAATAATGCTGCTTGAGGAAAACGTGCAGTTTGTCTGTGGTGTGTAGGGAATAACAAGCAAAAAGGATTCGATGGGAAGTAATGTCGCGACATCACACGTTGCTGAAGCAGATTGAAATGCCTTGGCATTTTTGGCACGGAAAATGACAAAAAGATACAGTTGTACGAGGACAGCTGGCTCTGCACGTGAAATGATTGTTGTAACCGCCTGCCAGAGCTGCTATGGGACCACTGCCACCTGGAGGATAAGATTCATGCTTATGGTGTGATTCTAGGGGTATGAGGGGTATTTTGCACCCAACAACCTCATCATTACCCCTAGATATTTTTATTATATATTACACCTCAAGGGAGACACTGGAAGAGAGGAGACACACGCACAGAGCAGAGAAAAAAAATCAGATTTTTATTTTCTTTTCCTTTTCTTCTTCCTTGGGTTTTCCTCCATTGATTAAGCATCTAAGGAGTGGCGAGCTAGGTGCCGAGTGGAGCTAGCGAGCTAAGGTGATTCGTGGTGGCTGAGGAGACCTCCGGTGATGCGTCGAAGGCTACTTCTCACTTCCCTTTTTGCTACTATTTTTTTATTTATTTGTGGGTTGTTGGAACGAATATTTGCATGATTTTGTGTTTGGATATTTCGAACCCCACCATGAACTAACTTATTTAGTGGTGGTTGGTTTAATGGATATTTAGACTTTATTTTAATGGTATATTTAAGTTTATTTTTGGTTCTTTATTTGCTTTGCTTATGAATCCTTCACCATCTAGGCTTGTAAGAGGCATGGAAATGTCCATTTCTTAGATGAAGTTTAGGTATTCGGGAGAAACCTAAGCTAAAAATACTTGTAAGTATTCGAGAGAACCGCAAGACAAGATCCTCATAAGCAATGGGTTATAGTATTTTCAAGGGGCTTTGAACCGGCCTAGGGATATTATAACCTAATCCCTTAGATCTCGGGAGAGACTAGGATAGGATTTCAACGACTAAAAAGGGTGTCTTTATCAATAGAGTAGGCTGGCCAACATCGTTGAGTGAGAACAGATGCCTTGGAATCCTATTCTGTTAGGTTCCTTTGAGAACATTTTAGGAAAGCCCTGTCGAGCAAGTAAGGATTAGATAGCTTAAATATGCCTGAGAAATAAGTTTAGCATCCTTAGATCAATCCCTACTATTCATTCCATTGGAAGTTTGTCACGTGAAGATTATCTTCCTTTCATTTTATTTGCTGTTTATTTACCATCTTCCATTGCCTCGACATTACACCATTTTCAACACTAAACATCTTATCTTGCCACTACATTTCCATTTGCTACACCGTCAGACCATTCATCTACATCCACCTTCATACACATTTTCATTTGCTGTGACATTTGTATATATAAAGGCTAACTATACATAGATAGATTAATACTTAGCTTTGGTCAGACCTTTGTAATTTCGCCCAATTCCTGTGGAGACGATACTCACTCATCATTATATTACTTGAGCGATTGTGTATACTTGCACATTATTTGCGTATATTTTATAGTACTCACACACGTAGACAGTAGATCAGTCGCTCGAGAGTCTTATGCACTTTTTGTTTTAAGATGAAGAGCACCCGAGATATGATTTTTCAATGACCGAAACCTATCCCTTTTCGATATTTCATCGCGATGACGACAACAATGAAGCGATAGACACCATTTGACTCGGGAAAAGGCACTGAAGTCGGTGAGGCTAGCGGTATAACGCACCGATGACTAGTCGGTGATGAAATATCGAGAACTTGTGGAGAATCTATATTTTTTTCGTCACGTCTTTGAACGATCTCTCCATGACATTCGAAAACGATTCACAATGAGTGGAGGACTGGGATATGGTTGTCGATCGATGACAATCACCGAGGTAGTGGCGGTGTACACCACGGACAGCCAGATAGCGAGTAAACGGAAATGAAAGGCGACGGGAAAACTTATACGTTCTTGGGTATGGGTTTTTTTGCTTTCTACTGGAGAAGATGGTGGGTGTTTGAAAGCCCGTGATTTTCAACTTACAAAACCATTTTTATTATTTTAAATTCAAATAAGAGCTTAGCCTAAATGGTAAAACCATGGACTCCCTTAGCTTTATATAGGATACGAGTTCAATATTACCAAATATCATATTTTCCCTTTTTTCTAGCTAACATGGGTTAGAAAATTTAGGTTTAAGTCCCTGAACTCCTTGAAACTTACAGAATGACCGCCAGACTTTTAAAACTTATTAATTTGGCCCCTAAAAATAAAATGAATTTTATAAATAGATCAATAAAAACTTAATAAAATTTTAGGGGTGTGACACCATGTTATCCAACAACTGATGTGGAACAATAGGAGACAAATCCTTATATTCATACGTTGAAAGATCCACGCAAGAACTTGTGAACAAGTTTTGATAAAATTGCACTGCTATTTGCTGCAAATCAACTTGATCATAACACCATTCGCCTGTCTCATCCTTCGAAGCCAAAATTTTGTTCTTCTGACGCCTTGCCATGGTGGACGCATGGAAAAACTTCGTATTACGGTCACCAAAGACAACCCACTAAGAGCATGCATTTTGCTTCTAAAAATTTTCCTCTTGCTCGAGAATAACTTCCAGCTCATCGCGCACATATCCTTCCAACTCAACAAGAAAATCTGAATGAGAGGATTGAAGAAATTTATCGATACCACTAAGACGAGCCAACGAACTCTTTTTCTTCTTTCCAATATGGCCAAAATCCTTTGAATTCCATCCCCCGAAATTCTGTCGTAAAAGTAAGCAAATTAGATCCTATATCGTCATTATCGCGCCAAATGGATTGCAAAAACTCCTTGAACTGATGGTGAATCATTGATTATATATCTTAATTGTGGCTTAGAATAACGATACGTGAATAATTTATTTTAGGGTAAATTACATGTTTAATAAAGAATAATTTTCAAATCATTATGCATAATATTATGAATATATAATGTTATATTAACCATTTTAATTGAAAATTATTATAACTCATACAGATATCTTTCGAAAACTACATCTTCACTTTTAATTATAAAGTTTATCGAGATCTTTGAAATTCTTAAGAAGTCTTCAAAGTTTTATGCCATCTAGAGATCTTTTGATCGGATTGTTGTCACTTCCATCACTGATTAAATTTACTATATGATGTCAAGGTATATTCCTCTTGTTGATATACAAATTAGTCATCGTTGTCCTAGACCTGACATCAACACTAAAAGAATATATATATAAATTGTCATGCAAAATAGAAAAATTTCTCTCTCCCTCTTTTCCTATCTTAGGATCTTAACCTCTCTCATATTCATTATCTTTTTTAGGGTCTGTTTGGTTGGGGGAAAATATTTTACGGAAAATGAAATCTGGAAAATGAATTACATTTCTGAAAAACATTTTCCATAATGGTACATTGTAAAATGTTTTATACTGTTTGGTTAATTTTAGGTTTAAAATCTCCATGATACTTATTCATTCATATTTTTAGAAATGAATTTCAATGTATAATTAATATTATGTAGGTTTATGTGATATAATATTAATAATTGATTAAAAATATATTATAAAAGTTTATAAATATTATGTAGGTTTAATTAATAGTACACCACATTAAAACAACAATGATACATAACTTCTCGAAAATATTATAACAATTATTTCAGAATATAATAAAATTTCTCAAAAACAACAAATAAATGTATTAAAAGAACAAAAAATGTACTGAACATTTCATTAACCCAATCATCACATTCAAGATTCAACATCACGACACAGGATCTATATTTTGCAAGAGTCTCCAAAATTACAACTCTACTTCCAAATGATGGACCACACCTATCGCTCAATCCATTGAAAGTTCCAACAATCAAGCTAAAAATATCCTGAAAGCATGCCACAAATCAATCACCAGATGTTCAGTTGAAAATTTATTACTTTCTAAGAAAATTAAGACCAAAAACAAAAAACCTTCATGAAAGAAAAAGCACCTTTAGAATATCATCACTATAAGGCGCTTCAGATGTAATTATCCGAGTTATCTCACAAATACAGGTTGCAACTAGAAGTTTGACTTCCCAGTCTTAATGATTCAGCAGTTCTGGCTTGACAATTGCATTAAGAAGAGGCTGCATTGATTCCACTATTGATGATGGTGGAGACTGGTCAATCTCAGAGAGACATGTAGCAGCTTGTTGCGGATTAGACGGAAAACATTCATGATATATGCCAAATAACCAAATTAAAAGACTGCAGTTGTTTTTTATACACATAATATATATGAATTCACAAGTTCAATCATCCAACAAGATGTACAAGATTCATGAAGTAATACATATTACCACAGACCCGACTGTCCAAGCACATAGGTCTGATGCTAGATGTGTGTAAGTAAAATGATAAAGAACATGTGAAATAGACAAGAATAAAAGAAAATATAGGAAAACATCTTTACTACCATTAAGAATTATCAACCAATGCATGGGTCGTATCATGCCTTTAAAATAGTTTGGAAAAATAAAATGCACAATCAGTGATTCAAACAAACTTAAAAGATAAAAATATCTAAGCTTTTCACTAAACCACCAATAAATTTGAGTCCATAAAATAAAAGAACTACCATATTTCATGAATAACAAGATATCTCTTCATGTCATAGAAAGTTAACCATTAGAGATTCCAAGCACCATGTGAGATCAAAATAAAACCAATCCATATTCGAAAAAATCTCTTTGGTCTATGTTTGGATAAGACAAGAATTCTTTAAATAGCTAGTTGTTATTGATTGAGTAAATATCAGTTTTACAAAATCCAACATAAATTGAATTCCACGGTTGGAAATATAAAATTCAAAATTCAGATTTCGAAACAGAACATGCATACATTATGTGTAAATTGCAGAAATCCAACATGATTGCCATAAATTTAAATTTTACAAATATCAATCCTATTTCTGAAATCCAAATCCACTGTTTGAAATTCAAGCTCCCAAAACCTAAAGAAATTGGGAAATTCTTACATCGTTTAAGAGTAACCCAAATAGAGCTGGTCTCAGTGCTTCGCTCAAACATGCTCGTAAGTTCATTAAGAAAAGGGTCTGGCTGTAGAAGAACCTTAACGGAAAAAAAAATCAGCATAAATCATATCAATAAGATCAAATGCCTAAAAAATGTTCTTCAATTTGTTGAATTAAGAGAGAGAGAGAGAGAGACGAAAAACAAAAAAAATCAGCATAAATCATATCAATAAGATCAAATGCCTAAAAAATGTTCTTCAATTTGTTGAATTAAGAGAGAGAGAGAGAGAGAGACGAAAGCCCATAACATTAAATAAACGAAAAAGGATTAGAAGGGATGTTGAATTACCATGATGAGGAGAAACTTTGTGAATTATGGGAACAACCGTAATTCAACCAATTAGGAACGAACTTTAGCTAAGCAATCTAAAGTTCAGTGGAGAAGTAATAAAGTTGAAGAATGCGTGCCTTTAACAGCTTGAGAATGACGTCCTTCGCGGATGGAGGAGATTCCAACTTGAATCCGAGCTCCTTGAGCTGCTCTTCCAGCTTCTCCGCCATTTGCTATCAGCGATTTCTGTTTGCAAGGCAAAGCAGCAGCAGCTTCATCTCCTGCTCACTCTCGATGTGTAGCTTTCAGTACCAGTTGAATGAGTCGTGGACTCGATAATATGAGAGATAGAAAACAAAGAGGGAAAAAGGGGAAGAAGGCCACTGGATCGATCAAAATTCGGTGTGGAGCGAGGGAAGGAAAATGACTTACCATTTTCCAGACGGTAAGTCATTTTACGGGAGAAAGGAAGGAGCGTTGACCAATGACCGTAAAATTAAATCCATTGAATTTCTTATTCTATGGGAACCAAGCAAATGAAAATGAACAAAATTTTTTTCATAAAATGTTTTCTCTAATTAAACACACCCTTAAATCACTTACCGTCTACCTCTTTCATAAAATTGTTAGTCGTGACTCTTCGTCCAAATTAAAAGAAAGTGAATATTTATTAATTATTATCACTATAATTATTTCATCGACAATTGATGTGACGAGTGTGGTCTACCTATGAGCAAAAAGAATCAATTGAAATGAACTCCTAATAGTAAAATAACCAACCTAATTTTCCATCATCTTTCCAAAATTCTCCCTAAGTGTTTGATTTTTTATACCAATAACAAGTTGTGTATGACCCAACGTACTTTAAAGCTTACTATGGTACCCACGAGTAAATCGATCAATAGTACCCCAACAACAATACCAACAGTTTACGTTTTTCCAATGGCCTAAATCTCCTGTAAGTTTACAACTTGCAAAACAAACTATGAAGCTTGTATGCGTAGTTTCAAGCGTTCTAGACGGTCCAATTACAGTTGCAATAGAAAAATCAATAGCAACAAGAGTTAATCTATAATACCCCAAAAAATTTATTAGTGATTGAAGTATAAATTTTGAAAGTTTGAGGATTAAAGTATAAAGTTGTAAAAGTATAGGGACTAAATATATAAATTTTCAAAAGTTATATTTTGGATTTGCAAATTAGTAGTTCAGCACAAGAAAATTATTTTAGCGGGTTTCATATTTTTTATATGGAGTTTGCATAAAAGTCTATTAAATGATAAAGTTCGGTATATTATTCGGATAACTAGCTCAAATTGGAAGTTTATAAAAATTTTCAGGTAGGTAAATTTGGGTTGGAAAATTATATGGATATTTTTAAATAGAGAAATTTAAGCTGAATTGGTGGAATTTGGGGAGAATTACAGTATAAAGTGAGATAGTGTAATTTAATGACAAAAATAAAATTTTGGAAATTGGAGGGTCAAAAAGAAAAATTGAGAGATGGGATTTTTACTGCTATTTAATAATCTTAAAATAGAGATAATGAGTTGCATGATTGTAATTTTGGGAACTCGTTAATGGTAATTTGGATTTTTGACCCAAAATGAATAAAAAAAATTATTGATTTTAAAAGTCAAAATTAGGGAGATTTTTTACCAGAAATTTCAGGAGTCTCTTCTTCTCCCGCAGGTTGCTAAAACTCGTAGCCAATGTGAGCAATTTCTTTTCTTTTCTATTTTTGATCAAATTTAGTAAGATTTTAGTCTAAAGTGTGAAATAAGAAAATAATCTCCATTAAATTCTCTACAATTTGGTGTAATTATTTATTGGTTTCATGCTTGAATGGTGAAAGTTGTTATCTTGGTGGGTGAAGGGTGGTAGAGAATTTGATGAAATTAAGTTAGATTTTGATATTAGGAGTGTTGTAGGGTTATAATTAAGCATGAAAGTTGAATAAAAATTGTTGGAGGGATTGGTCTGGTGATTTGGCCAATGATGGAAATGAGTTTTACTTGATGAATCAAGCTTGAAACAAATTGGAGAGTATTAGGAGCCTATTTTGCATGACTTGAGAAATTAAAGTATAATTATGTAATTATTGGAAATTATTGCATTGTGATGAAGGTGATTGTGTTAATGATTTTAGGATCTTCAATTGATTCATTTGTGTCATTTGATAAGCTAATAAAAGTGAGTGAATATGATAAGAATACAAATTAGTGAAATCGGTTTAAATTAGTAATATGGGCAATAAGTTCATAAAATCGCTATAAATTCTACAAGAATGAATAAAAGACAATTTTATACCATTGGATTACTAAATAAGTCTAGTTTTGTTTAAAACAAACTGATACTGATTTAGAGATGTATACAAAAAAAAATATAAATTTTTAATAGGTGATAGGTCAGAAACTTAGTAAGTAGATTCTGCTTCAAACATATTCTGTAAGTTAGATTGAAAATTTTACCATATAATGTACAAGTTGAATTAGAAGAAGTGTCTTATATGGTTATATTCGTATTCGAGTCTAAAATTTAATGGTACAAACATAATAATTTTTAAGTGTATATATTAATACATAAAAATACTTTTTTAAGGGTAGTGCAAACTGCTAGTATATGAAATGGTGGTAAATTATGCATTATATGCTATTTTAATTGGTTGAAATGATCCAACTCTATTATCTTAGTATGAAAATTATGACATTTATCATACGAGGAAATTATGATAATTTCATGGAAATGTTGCTTAGAGGGTGAATTATATTTGTTTGAATTTACATAAGAATGATATGTATATTTGTGTAATGAATATAATATAATAGAAGTTGTTGTTAGTGGGAGGTCGTGTGGCGGTAGACAACAACCAAATAAACTTGTTTTATAATAAATCTGATTATAGATGTTACATATATTTTATGTATAGTGTTGTAAAAATGAAATTCTAGAAATTGTACTCAAACAGGAAATGATATAATATAAGAAATAAAGAAATGTGAAAATATCATAAGATACTAAATGGTTATGTATAAGGGAAGTAAAATATTGTATTATAAAGATTAATCGGTTAAGTTTTAAATTAGGAAGTTTTAGATTATGATATGAAATAGTATTGAACCACCCATATACTATGCGATGTCGAATGTAAAGTGGAAATTAAAATATTACATTATGATTTTATGCGGTTAAATAGTCTGAGACTAAATGGTTAAATTTGGAAATTTTAAAAGAAACAAATTTTTTTATCGTTTTCGAATAGTAAATGTTATATGAAAAGTGTAACATTCTTAACTTGTATTCGGGTACGAATACGGGTTAAGGGTGTTACATAATCTAAGAAATAACTCTCCAAGAATTACTAATCTCCTAGCATCAAAGAAGTAGACATCATGGAGAAAAAGAAGAAAGAGCCTTCTAAGATCGAGAAGAAGCGTTAGCAAGAGTAGGTCATTATTCTTCTAAACACTTCATATGGTAGAGTCCCTTAGATCTTGAGCGTAACGGCAACACACATCACATTTTCAATGATTGGTAATTTTTTTTAACAATTGTGATAGATCAAATACTAAAAATAATAACGAGTGAAACATTAAACACATATTTTAAAACCAAAAACACTTTTAACACCTAAATGGACTAAAAATTATAGTTTTGCACTTATTTTGTAATTAACCCTTTTTATTTTTAGGATAAAGTATACAAATAGTCCCAAACTTTTAAGATACTTGCATTTTGGTCACTAAACTTTTGAAACTTACAATACAATCATCAAATTTTTAGTTAGTTTTTATTTATATCTCTGTCGTTATCTTCCGTTAATTTTTGTTGATGTGGCAGTTAATCGTCAGTTAACCATCTTTTTTTAATGACTTGGCAGTTAACCCTTCTTCTTCTTCTTCTTCGTCTTCTCACACTCTCAATGAAATCTCAAATCCAAAGCCTTATCGTTTCTTGGATTCTTGTTCTCTCTCTATTTTCCCAAAAAAAATCATCTTTCTCTCTCTACTTTCTCAATGATTAACTTCTGAACCAAAACCAAGATAAAAATAGTTCTGCGTTGCAGGAGAAAAACTTGGAGCTAACGGCTCGCATTGCAAGAGCATCATCAAAATATAACAAATGTTGTTCTAAGACAAAATATAGCGGAATCTGCCGAAAACTAAATAGAGTAAAATAAGAAAACAATACATATTTATGTATGCCCACTGAACATAATGCTCAAACCTTTACCTCAATGGATGGCGATACTGGAAATGTATTCAAAGATCTTTTGGCATCTATCTCTGAAGTACAATGAGAACATAAAAATTGATCCAATCTTTTTGCTTCTTCAATGGTCGTATACATGCAAGAAGGATGAAACCCAGAAACATACTTATCTTTAATCGGGAAAATATAATAATCCAATTTCATGTACAATCAGGTATATATATGCGCACACAAACACACAGTCACACACAAAAATGGAATCACTGGCAAGGAACTGGAAGAAAGATAGTAAACATTCTAGCAGAACTAGAAACGTCTTGAGACCAAAACTGCTTTTCATTTCTAGCAAGAATAATTGGCAAATAACTCATGCAAAGTCCCTTGAAGTCAACATTGAATCGTTGATAATTAGACAGTTTAAACCAAAATCAAATTATCAACAAGCCAGTAGTACTTTCAATCCATACGGGACCATCAGTAAATAGAAGTATAACTCAGTGCGAGTTATAATGGCAGGCCAAAACTAATGTAAAAAATAAAAGGTATGCAATAAACGTTTAAAAGGTTGAATACATAACACCCCTAGAGGCACACCAAACAGCATGTTACATTTGGTAACATTACAAAATTTGAACTCATTAAGTTCTTATGTAATATGTTTACTTTCTTTGTCTACGACAAAGAAGACGACAACTCCATTGCATTTTTCGTTGTAGTTTTCGCTTTTGCTATATTGGATAACCTAAAAAGTTAATCTGCAAATAATATAGTCAAAAGTAACATTATTTTGCAGTACATGCTAAAAGTCCTGTAATCTGTTCACTTAAGGTATTTCAATAATGTAGTGAAAACCAAATTTTAAGGAGAACAAGACAACAGCACTATAGTGGTTCATGTGAAAATCTCTACACTCCACCACTGCCTGCATTACCAGAAGCTAAATCCAAGAAAACTGAATGTTAGAAATTATCTCGACAAACATTATCAAGTAAATGTACATCATCACAGTATTCAACAATGGAAAAACTGAATTTTCTTGAGAAAATAGAGAGAGAAAAAGAATCCAAGAAATGACTAGGTTTTGGATCTTAGATTTTATTGAGAGTGAGAAGAAGAAGGGTTAACTGTTACGCCAGCCTAAAAAAAGATTAACGATGGTTAACAGTTACGTTAACAAAAATTAATGGAAGGTAGCAGTAGGGATAAAAATAAAAAACAAACTAAAAATTAAATGATTCTATTACAACTTTTAAAAGTTAGGCGATAAAAATGCAAGCACCCTAACTATTTATATACTTTATCAGTTTTTCTTTCTTTCTTTTTTACTGTTCTTCTTTATTGATCGGTCGGTCGCAGCCATTTTTCCGCTTTTAACCCTTTATTTGAACCCAAACGCAAAACCCCAACGGAACTGTTTTTCCCATTTAACCCAAAGTCAAAAACTTCAAGATCCAACTCTGACCCACAGCTTCTAATCGGTATAGTTTCTCTATTTCTTTGTTCCTCCGTTAAATTTTCTCAATGCCTTGGATTGTGGAAGTGTTTTCTTTAGTAATGAATGTCTAGTATAAAGTTTGGAACTTGCTAGTTCGATTGCTATTAACGTTCTGAAGCCTTATTGAATGAAAATTAGGTGTTTGGGTGTTTAAATTAATTGGATCAATCACATTTTACATATTTCTAGTTCTTTGGTTTTATATCGGCTTTGGCTTCAGAGTTTAAAGTTCTGTTATTTTTTTTTATTTGATTTAGCTATTGTTTGGTTGTTGTTTTTCCCTCTTTTGGAAGCAGAAAATTTAGAAATGCAATTTGGACAAGAAAATGCATGATTATACCTATATATTGAACAATAATTATGCTAGAATTGGTGTTAAACGTTAATTGTTCGTTCCTTTTCTAATTAATTATCAGTTCTCCTTTTACCATTTACTTTTACATGTTAGCACAAATGTCATAGCAAAGCCAGAAAGCAGATTATGAGACCATCAACTAAATGGGGTTAGTTCTACTGTGTGGCAGCCTAATATAAGTCAGTTTTTAACCGAAAATGTTATCATGTTCAAACTAAAAAGTTATACAAATTTGCAACATTTTCGGTTGCAACCGGAAAGTTACATTGCAGGGTTTAGAGCTTACAACCGAAAAAGTTATTCAAATTTGTAATATTTTTTGTTGCAACCGAAAATGTTATGAAAAATGTAACATTTTCGATTTCAACCTAAAATGTCGCTCTGCCCAATCTAGAAAGTTATTCTCTTGATAAGATTTTCGGTTGCAACCGATTTTTGCCCTTTTTTAGCCTTATATTAACAAGTTTTATTATAGAATTTCGGCTAAATGGGGCCTAAAAAAGCCCTTGTTGAACAACATGTATTGTTACTACTACCAATAAAAGATTATTTGTTTCTTTTTTTTCTCCCTTTCATTTATCTGTAACATGATTGTAATTCTACTTAAATCCTCAAGGTGGATATTTTAAATCTATTTATGCACAATGTGATTTTCCTTTTGAGTTTTAAGTGGATGCTTACTGTGTCTTTTAGGGAAGGGGGAAATTTTCATTGTTTATTTAAAATGGTGGATTTGTCATGGTTGAGTGCCATCCTAGTTGGGGCTGGCTGCCTTGCCTTGGGGTATTGCGTTGGCAAGTGCCATCCCACTTATTTATTTCTCTCATCGAGAGGAACTAAAGATACTACAATCTCTAAAGCAAATAAGAAGATCAAAGAACCCTTAGAAATCGAAAAGTTGGCTGACATTCTAGAGGATTTTAAAATGGTATTGAACTGTTTCTCTTCCCTTTTGGATCAGTATTGTTATGTTACGCAAACTATTTAATGTGAGAGAATGGACATTGAACATCTCTGTCTTTCTTTTTATCGTCTTCAGGTCCTGGTTGTAAGAAATGATCTTAAGATGGGTAAAGGGAAAATTGCTGCCCAGTGCAGGTGAGCCTTGTTTTTGTCTAGTTTTATTAGTTATTAAGCTTTTCTTTAAACCCAATTTTTCCTGCTGAGAGTTGAACACGCTAGTGAAGCCAGGTAGTGCAGTAGATGTTCAGTTATATTAGAATGAAGTACTGTGTGATTATTGATAGATCCTTTCTTAACCCCTAATTTTGTTGATTAGATGGGATATGCTTATTCCTATTGACTGATTATGAATATCCTTCCGAGAAAAAATAAACCGTCAAATAGAACTCTGACTGCTATCAGTTAAATTGTAATTATACTTGAATACTTGGGTTGTGGTAAGCAATTCTCAAAGCATGTCATTGTAATTTTTGCACTGGTGACACATTATGATTCCCATCATGGCATGGCATTTTGTAAGAAACAAAACTAGATTTAACCCATTGCATAAGGTTTAAGTTCCTCTTGTGCACCGTGCTGCTTCAGTAAACAGCCAATAGGCAGTTCCATTTCTTGCCATCTTTAAACATAATGTTGCTACTTTGGTTGTTGCTCATTCTGCCATCTTATAAGGAATTTCATGTAAATTTAGACTCTTAGAGTCACTGATATTTTGTACTATTACTGTTTAAAAGTGCTGAACTCGTCTGATGTGATTTATTAACCTCTTGTTACATGACCCTTGATTGATTTGCGCAGTTTTTTCTTGAAAGTTCTGATGAATCCCTTTTGGTTAACTCCGTAATACAACTTGTTTTGTTTTTCCTTTTAATGTTTAGTCATGCAACTTTGGGTCTTTACAAAAAACTCCTACATCGAGCACCAAAAGCATTGAACAGGTAGAGCTTTTGTGGCGTTATACTATTGAAACTAGTGCTTTTCATTCTATCTCTGTCCATGCCTGTCTCTTTCATTTTTGTCCATATGTTGTTAATATGCAGGTGGGAGATGTGTGCTCAGCCAAAGGTGGTGGTGAAAATTGACAGCGAGGAAGATATGCTAGTTTCACAAGTAAGTGTGATTTAAGATTTATTCCTGTGCACCCCCTCTACTATTATCTCCATCTACCTTGTAATTTAATTAATATGTATCAACAATTTATCCACAAAGAAAGTTTGTCCGTAGAAAAAGCCTGTGTTTCAGATGAAAGAAAGATTTTATTATGATGCGAAACTTACCACTTTACTGAGTATTGGTGAAAGAAATAAGTTATTGGTTATTTGGTTTTGCATTTATGGATAGTAGAAGGCAGAGAATATTTACTTGTTTATACAACTACTAGACTTATCCATCTTTCTCGATATTGTGCGTGAACCATTTAATTTTTTACTTAACCTTGCTGTTGATGATTCTTTGATGCAAATCATAGGACTTGGTTGATGTTCTTTTTATTGTTGCCAAACCTGTCTCCAATAAAAGGTCCACACTTCACTGTTTTGAATGGCATCAACTACATTTTGGTCTTACTCTTCTCATTAGAGTGTCATTATTTCTAATTATATATCTTGATATTTCAATATACATTGATTTATCTATTATTAACTAGAATTAACTTTTCAGGAGAGGGCAAAATCACTAAATATACCAACGCATATCACCATTGACACAGGGAGAACTCAGATTGCACCAAGTGAGTGGCATGGTTTATTTTCTCTCTTAATAATTTATGTCATCAAGGTTTTGTTGAATCCTAAATCATCAGTTTTATAAATTGCTCAATCTCAGTTTATCTCATTATTTCTAGAAAATTTATCAATCAGTGGAAAATGGTTTACACAGCATCATCCAAACACCGTAAAATGTTTTTCAGAAAATGTAATTCATTTTTCGGAAAATCATTTTCTGGAATATGTTTTCAGTGAACCAGACAGACCCTAAGGATTAAACGAGAGAAATTGTTAAAGAAGCAAATTGTAGTTTGGGATATTTTGCTATCATTGGCGTTTGTGTTGCTTTTACTGGGTGGTTTTATGAAATCTCTTCTGTTTTTTCTCTTTATGTTTTTCAGAACGTTGAAGACAAACTATTATTATCTTAAATTATTCATCTTATTGGGATGTTAGCAAGGATAAGCTATGGGATCATTTTGATGCTTTTCTACAAATGTGCTTTAGCCTTTACGAATACGAAAGCTCGGAGTTATTTTTATTGTTGGAAGCAATGATACTGATAAGTTGAGTGGTGTTGATCCAAGCTTAAAGAAAGATAGTAAATTGTCTAATTGTTAGAATTAGTCTCCTAATGATAAAAGCTTTAGAGCTTATAGTTCAGAAATACTTAGGTTTTGGTCATCAATTCCAGACCGTTTTCATTTCGCTGCATCACAAGCACATGACTGCATTTAAGTTCTTAAGTGAACATTTCGATAGCTTTTTTCTTTCTAAAGGCCTTTTGTTTGAATATATACATTTTCAGTTCTTAATGATAAAAGCTTTAGAGCTTATAGTTCAGAAATACTTAGGTTTTGGTCATCAATTCCAGACCGTTTTCATTTCGCTGCATCACAAGCACATGACTGCATTTTAGTTCTTAAGTGAACATTTCGATAGCTTTTTTCTTTCTAAAGGCCTTTTGTTTGAATATTTACATCTTCAGATTCGAGGACGGTGATGGCTATTCTTGGTAAGCATCTCTTTTTCCTGCAAAACCTGTGAATTCCGTTTTCTTTTATTTAGTTCTACAATGCAATGCTCTTTGTAGGACCTATTGAAATGGTGGATGATGTAACCGGTGGACTGAAGCTATTGTAACGATTTTGCCCGAAAGGCCTCAGATTTAAGAACTTTGAGGAGCATGTAATTTGCAAAGTTATGATTATTTTTGTTTAAAGATATTTCGTCCTAGAAACTTAAGTGAAAAATCCATTGTATACTTGGTGCTGGATTCTTGGAAACTTACATTTCAGTTTTGTGATGATTACGAAAAGTTAACTGTTATGAAGGCGATCGGTGAATTGTTTCATAATATTCAATGACATTTTTTGAAAAGTTTGGGCCCTCTTGGTTGATTTTAAGGTAGTATATGTTTATAATCTTTTTCAACTATTGATAAGGTACACATATCTAACGGATACGATTGTTCTAACTCAAGACTTAAAGAGAAAAATAGCACTCTCTTTAACCACTGAGATTACTTCATAACGTTTTAGATGAGCAAGTACATTTGATTGGTTGTCGTCTTTATTTCCTCATATTTTCTTAGGTCATGGGTTTAAGGCACCAAGAGTATTTCCGTTCTTTTTCTTAAAGTTTTTCTTTCTCCTCTACGTAGGATTAGGAGTTAGGACTAAATTTAGGATAACATTTTAGATGTTGAACATATTACTTTCATGAACATTATTTCAGATTTTTGCTAGACGTATACAATGAATTTGCATCGCTCCAGCCAAAACCCAAACTTTTGCTGATATAATATCATATTTTAGAGAAACTAACCCAAATGGATGACCCAGTGAGCCAAATCTAGTTATTTTTCTTGTCCACATTGATACCTCTTTTTGTTTTATAATGTAGTAGATGTCTTCTTTATTTCATTATATCAATGTAAATAAAATATATTTACTAAATATAATAATATTTTAAAATATCAATATTATATTGTATAATAAATAATATTATTTAATATTTATAATAAATAATTTGTACAACATCATCTAAATATAAGAAAATAATTTTTAAAAACTATTAATTAAAAAAATGTAACTTTCCAAAATCCATTTTCAATTAAACTAATCAACCCATAACAAATAACTTGATGTTGAATTGTTTGCAATTTATTATTGTTTAAGTCAAAGTATACCAAACATATCAAACAACAAGCTACTCTACATTTTATGTTTTTTTTTTTAACTATTGTCCAAACCAGAAAGTTGCCCATACCTTCCCTGCTGCTGCTACTTACAAATCTTTTGCAAATTAAAGAATTAAACCTTGAGGGGATGAGGGGCGTCCGGCTTTGGGAGATTCAGACTCATCCATCCTTGCATATCCCTTTGATTTGTGCGCTTCTTCCTCCTCCGCCAACACCTTTTCCTTTGTCTTCTGTCCCACATCACCTGCAGCTTTAGCGACCCTGTTGAATGCACCGGTGACCCACGAGGTTCCGGTCAAGATATAACGATTCTTCATTATAGCGGAACCAGCGTTGCTGACTGTCTGCTCGGCGGCTGCAATAGCGGACTTGGTCTTCTCGGAAACCTGGAACTTCTGGTCCATTTCCCTGACTTTGTCATTCACCAAGGTAGTACCAACGCTAATTTTCTCGGTGAAACCGATCTTCTGGTCCAGAGATGCTACTTTGGCTGTGGCGGTTGATGTGAACTGATGCTTGTCATCGAATGCCTTTGCTTTGTTCACGGCATCTTTGCCGAGAATGAAGCCCTTGGCTAGCATGCCAGTTACGACATCCTCTGCCTTCTGGACAGCAGATTCACCCTGGCCAACATCTTTGTTCTGTGTTGCCTAAGGTAATCAAAATATTCATTCATGTTAAAATTGTCATTTCGTAAGTAAAGTCAAAGCAGATTGCTACAGGTTAGGAAAATTACAGGATTTGTGGTGGCAGTAGCAGGTGGCTTGTAATCAGGAGCCAGCTCTATTGTAACAGATTGATCTACAATTGTTGCCCCCTGAAAAAAAAACATGAATTCTCAATTCATAAGAATGAAATTTAAAATTTTGGTCCGATCAATGAAATTGGCGTTTAAGGGAGATAGCTCTTTTGTGGAAAAGCTAATTGAACTTTGAAATGCTACTACTTAACAATATGGCCATCAGACAGCCACTCACTTCTTCCCGCATCTTCCTCCCCATATAAGAAAAATGTAAAAACGACAAGGGATGAACAATATGATATATAAAAGGAAAGATTATGACATCTAGACATAAAAAGGGGGGAAAACTTGAAACTACGAGAGCAACTAAAAAATAAATTTGCATAAATGAGTAACTGAGTCAAAGCTATATAATACATTAATTGTTCTTTCGCCACATGATGCACAATGGGAAATATGAATGTTGTTTTGTGAAATCAAGTAATTGGTCACAAGTTGGAACAACACATACAAAACATAGTTATTAAAGACCATCCATATATGGAACTAGACTAGGTCATTTCCTTGACATTAAATTATAAATTTAAATCAATTACCCTAAAACAAAGGATAGAATAAATTCAAAATATAAATCCAAATACTTTTAGTCAAATGCATGCACGGATTTCAGTTACATATGCTGTCGGTAAACCTACCACAAAGGGAGATATCCAACTGGTAATGCATTAAAGTATTTACTTTCAAAAGCATATCGTATATAAGATTCCAGAAGGGAATTATAAACATTTCATTCCTTGTTTTTGGATACTTGATTTATTTCAATATCCATGGAAAGCAGAGAGCTAATGCTTATGAAGTTTACCAGCTTTACATATTTCACTACACAATAGAAATTGAACTCATATCATATAAATATCTACCACATTATGTAACAAATATATACATTTAATCATCATACATATCAGACAGACCATTTTCCTTCTGACCATAGAATAAAATCTAATTATCGGATGCATGTCTGAAAAGGTGCAAATGATTAAGATAATTGATACAAAAAGCTCAAAAGAAATGGGATAAGTGCATACTGAAAGAAGAACAGCAGTCTCTGCTCCCTGTGGTTCCTTGAAAGTAACATATGCAACTTGTGACCGCTCATTATCGCTGAAAGGGGGGGGGGGAATGGAAGCAATAAGAAACCTAGACCAGATAATTTTTGCAGAATTTCAAAACATCACTATACTGGTACATCTACATGATTAGAAGTAGTAGCTTAAACAACTATCATAACTTCATACAGTAGAGAAGAGCCTTAAAATAAAATAAAAAATAGAAAATAAAATATAAGCTTAAATATCTAATGGTAATCACTAACCTACGCATTTCGACATATTCAATGTCACCAGAGAACGAAAAGAACTCCTTAATATCTTGCTCAGATGCACCCAAGGAAACGTTGCGTACTTTCACGGATTGGATCTGTCAAAAAAAAAAAGCAAGGAATCCAACCCAAAATAGACAAAAAGCATATTCAATCCAACATTATTACACCCATTACTAAGAAAACATCTCAAATGATTTTAGGCTGAATACAAAACAAAATTTTCATTAGATTTTATCATCATAAAAGCTAGTATCATAGATAATAATCACAAAAGCTCGTGTCCAAACATACAGAGTATCCAATATTATCAAATTAAATTCTGCACTTCTTGTTTTTAACTTTTCCTCTAAAGTAAGCATTACTAGAGCAATACTTAACATAAGAAATTGCCAATTAGCGCAGAAAATGGAATCAACCAGATCCAAAGGTAGAATCGCATACAAATCCAGAGAAAGTTCAACCAAATCCTCTAAAGTTTCATAACTTTTCGTATGAAATTGAAAATTAAAATATTTTTTTAAATTACGAACTAGATAGCAGATATATATGTTAAGACACAGAACAAGGATATGTTAGATCTTGAAGGTGAAACTGAAATGGAAAATTATAAAAACTTTTCTCACCAACCAAACAAGATACTTAAAAAAATTAAAAATTGCACTAACCGCCATTCAGTCCCGTTTCTAGCGAAATAGATCGAATCTTTCTTCAGCGAAAAAAATGTTTTGCCTTTGCTTTGTGGTCTAACAAAATTTAAAGGAATGGGAAATTTCAGGCGAAAATGGGGGGGGGGGGGGTTGATAGATATCCTCTGCGGAGATCCTTAATTCCTTATTATGGATCTATTCCTCTTATGCTAATAGTAATAGGATAAAGTACATAAATGGTCCCTAACTATGGGATATTATTTTTACGACTTCTCCAACAATTAAAAATTATAAAACAGTCTTCTAATTATAAAGTATTGATTTGTTGAGTCCCTTGGATATTAAAAGTTATAAAATGATGTTTCAAAACTATCATTTTCTGTTAAAAAAATTATAGTCATTTGAAATAGATGTTAACATGTTAACTGAGATATGATAAAATTTGATCTCATAACTATTTGATATGTATTTTATGGATCGACTCTTCGTTTACATTATGTCGTCAAAGTAGCTTTAGCGCTTGAAAGCAACGATAGTCGACAATGCCAATAGATATCATTAAAATATGATTTTATTGTATCTTATCAGTAGATTAACCTTCAACTCATACTACTGCCAATTTTTTAACAGAAAATGACGCGTTTAGAATATATAAATAGTTTATTAACCATTTTATAACGTTTAATAGTCATAATACTCAATAAAACAATATCATATACCCCAATAACCATTTTATAACTTCTAATAGTCAAATAATTTAACAAAGTAACATCAGATAATCAATGTTTATATAACAAATAAAAAGTACCTAAAGTATACTATTTTTTTCACTTAAGTACCTAAAGCATTTTTTGACCAAAATAAATACATAAAGTTATCTTTTTGGTCAAATAGGTACCTAAAGTATTTTTTTTGGAAAAAATAGGTATCTAAAGTATTTAATTTTTTATTTAAGTACCTAAAATATTATTTACTTAATGTCACATGTCAACGTTTTTAGAACAGATGAAAAAATATGAATAGTTTAGATATTAATTTTAAGATAAAATACTTTTTGTATATATTTTAATAAAAAAAATAATTTTAAATACTTATTTTAATCAAAAACATACTTTATCTACTTAAAATAAAAAATAAACATATTTTAAATACTCATTTATGATATAAATCTAAAATCAATAATCATTTGTATAATTTACTCATAGTAATAGCACCTTAACCAAATAATGTTTTCTAATGGCAGCGTGGAGGGTATGATTGGAATATTGGTGAAAGTAATGTAAAGATGTAGATAGATCCGGGTGTAGAGGATTTGAAGAGGCGGGGGGGCGTTGACGTGTAAAGGGACGTGGTCATGAAGTTTTCATTTTGGGAGGTTCAGTCATCTCGGTTTTCTCGAGGTTAAATATATACCGTACCAGTTAAGTAATTTCAATGTAATAAATAAATAATAATTAAGAAAGTGCTGGATGTAATAAAATATATTTATTATTTTAATAATTATAGTTCATTTAATGAGTAAGAATTTTGATTTTCTTAAATACGAGCTAAAGTACAAAAATATCAATAGATTATAAGATATTGTTTTATTAAGTTTTTTTATTTTTAAAAGTTATAAATAGTCCTCTGATTATAATATGTTAATTTATTAAGTTTATTGGCTATTAAAAGTTACAAAATGATCTCTTAATTATTTATTATGTTTCAAACTCGTAATTTTTCGTTCAAAAAAATTGACGGTATTATAGACTTAAAATAGACTGTATAGTTATGGAGCAAAAATGTGTTTGGCTCTTGGTTTTTTAAGCTTATTTCAAGACTGAAATTAAAGAACATAAATTTTGACCTCCTTTCGGGATATTTGAACTTCTGTTATATAATAGCGTAATTTTTAGCCATATACAACAAACAAATAATCGGTCCTTAGTTCTTTTTGTTATCATTGTCAGGCTTTAAACAAGGCTACATATTGGGCAGCTGGTCAAAGAGACTTCAGCTAAACTAAGGGAAGCAAGTGAAGCTGATCAAGATGCAGAAGTTAGTGCAAGTTATTCTGCTTTTTGTTTAAATATGTTGGTGAAAAAAATTATGGCATGCAGATGCAACATGCAAGCCAGTCTTTTTTTGGGGCTGCGGTGCGGGGGGGGGGGGGGGGGGGGGGGTTCAAAGACACTTCTATTGTGTGTTTAGCCTCTCGTGAGCACTTCATTTCACCCTTTGGTGACACGAGTTTCCTTGTTCCCCTTCTTTCTCTGCTTATGATTTTGTCCTCACATCTTTTGACTAGATTGGTTTTTGGAAATGTTTTTTTACTCCCTCCTATGTTTTTTGCTCTCATTTTATAGCTTGTGTTAGAATGAGGGTGGTGGTCTAGATTTCTCACCAGAGTTTTTATTTTGTTAAACTGCAGCCCTTAAAAAAAATTGCTGATGCTAAGCTTGCGAAAGATTTTCAAGCAGCTCTTAAAGACTTTCAAAAGGCTCAAAGGCTTGCAGCTGAGAGGGAGACAGCATATACATCTTCTGTTCCCAAAGAAGCTCTTCCTTCCAGGTACTATCACCGAAATTGCTCTTATGTGCACACAGCTGCATAAATGCACATTTTCTGATGCTTGTAAAGATGGTCATTCATTTCTGAATCAGTCAATACTCGATATACACATGCATGTGTGCATGTTCAATGTGTTTGCCTATTGTTTGTGCCCTGGCTCTAGGTACAAACATCTTGTCTTTTTTTATGGAGTGGAAAGTTAAGCAACCTTTTTATGGGGTTTCAAATTGCATTTTGAACACATATAACAACAATAAAATGTAAAGATTCAAGCATATTACTTTCAAGAGTACTGAGAAATGACTTAGAAACGTTTCTAGTAACCATTTTATAGTCTTTCAATTGCTGTTGAAGGATATGAAAGATGAAATTGGAATGTAATATGGTGTGACTCGCAAGAGGTGTTGATATTACATTTGGTGTCCTGCAAGCTTCTTTGAGCTACTTTTAGATGGTACAGGGTTGACCATACTGTGTAATTTAATTACTGCCTAGCTGTTATCATTTCTACAAGACTGTTGTGTTACATCTTTTATTGAGTTATGATGCCTATGAGGTGGAGAAGAATTCATCTAAAAGTCTAGAACACCAACAGCTTGTGGTTACAAAAAGGTGAGCTTTATGCACATAGTATGTCGATGCTATAACCTACTTTTATTACGCTTACTTTTGTGCAATGGCTTTCTGGATTTTACTTGATGTTTTTCTATTGGTGTGGTTGAGAAGCTCGAGTATCGTGATGGCATAACCTTATTATTTTCAGCTTCTTGCTTGAAAAAAAATGTTTTCTCCATTGCGCCCTGCAATTCATTCTTTTGAAGTGGCAACTTTATCCTCCCTTTATATTATAGAAGCTTTGACCAATTGAGAAATTCTTTAGCTTAACTCTGTGAATGATGTTGATGTTTCTCAAGAAATCCTATTTGATGGTTTCTAATCCCAGAATTGTTTAGATAGATATCTACTTCTGTTCTTGCCGATTCTAGAAGCTTATCTGTCACTTCCCAAACTGATCAGCCTTACCTATGTTTATAAAAGTTGCTAATGTATGAGACTCGTTTTAATGGTTTCTTGAGCATCTTGGGCGAAACTATTGCACTGGATTTCTCCAGTAGCATTCTTGGAGGCTTTAAATGATGGGAGCCTGACTCCAAATATTTTCTCTTTTTTATTCATGTGATTTGCGTACTTTGTTGGTGTATCAAGCATTCAAGGGGCAAAGCTATTTTCTTATCTTCTTTCTCTTTTCTCTTCATTTTTCATCAATCGGCTTTCTTGAGCTTCCATATTGAGAAAAAAGATATATTCACAACCTTTGTAATTTGCTTTCCTGGAAATGTTTATAACTGTCTTCTTTTTCCCCCCTGCTAACAGACAAGAAGTTGTACTGTTGGAAAATGAAATCACATTTAATGAAGATATTATTGAAGAGCGAGAACAGGGGATCAAAGAAGTTCAGCAACAGATAAGTGAAGTGAACGAGATCTTCAAAGATCTAGCAGTTTTGGTCCATGAGCAAGGAGCCATGATTGGTAAAACTCGTGTCCTTAATATACTTTGGTTCGAATAGTTCTCTTTCTCGCTCAGTATTCCCCAAGCTTTGCCTGCTAACTTCCCAAGCTGTTGTAATTTTATCGCAGATGACATTGGTTCGAACATTGAGAATTCCCATGCAGCAACTGTTCAAGCTACTTCACATCTTAAAAGGCATCCAAGATCCAGAGAGCAAATTCGTCAACAGTAAGCTCGATGTATCCAAATCATTTTCCCACAACTCTCTTCCAATATTGATAATTTGTTTGCATGTTTGAAGCAAATCTGTGACATTAAAGATAAAACACGATTATACCACAACCTTTTTCTTGCAGAGGTGTTTGCTGGTGTTAATCTTTGGGATCATCCTCCTTATTTTCATCATAGTTGTTGTAGCATAAGCTACATATTCGGCATCTCGAGCTTAAAAGTTGTCCGAAGCAGTGTGATGAACACATTCGGTTGGTGTACTATCCGAACTATACGTATGACATGCTGGAAGTAAGATCATTCATGGAGGTTCTTAGTTTGCAGCAAAGCATGTAAAATAGATTTCTCCGTTTGCCTGGTTTAATAAAAAATTCGAAGTGAATATGTATATTCGAATGTTTGTTTGTTTCGGGGTGATGGTGTTATCCATAGTTATACTTTTCGAAGGTGTGGCAAAAACGACTCCCATTAGTTGTAATTTTTGTTCACTTATCTCTTGTTTTTAATAAGGTTTTGCTGTCGAGATAAAAGGGTATTAGCCATGGTATGCAGATTTTGTTCTCAGAAAGCACAAAATGGAACTCATTTTTCAGTGGATTCAAAGCATCTCATCTAGTTTGTGTATGCCTCACGTCATGATATAAGAATGGCTCAAGCATCTACACTAATTATTTGGATATTGATTGGTTTATAAGTTACCTCATGCTTACAAGAGTTGGGTTGGGACCCTCATTGTCGATTACTATAATTATAATTATTTTGTTCTTGATGATAATTTAAACCACTCTATTGAATTATGGGTAAAGTTTATTAATGGTCCTCTAACTATAAGATATTTTTTTGACGAGTTTACCAACAATGATTTTTAGCAGGGGAGGAAAAGAGTGTTCAAATTTTTTTATTCATAAATAAACAGTAGCCAACTTATCAAAGATCTAACGCCCCAACTATTTAAAATTATAAATTAAGATTACAAAATGATCATCGATTGTCATTGTTTTGTTAAGTTTTTAGACTATTAGAAGTTATAAAATGGTCACTTAACTATTTATATGTTTCAAAATTGTCATTTTTTTGTTGAAAATTTGACGATTTTATGAGTTGGATGTTAAACTGTTGATTGAGATATGATAAAAAAATTATATTTTAATGATGTCTATTGTCATCGATGTTGTTTTAAGTATGGACTTGATGACATAATGTTTCAAGCACTAGTTCGACGATATAATGTAAATGGAAAATCGATTCAAAAAATATAGCTCAAATAGTTATAGGATCATATTTTATCATATTTTAGTCAACATGTTAACGTTCATCTCAAATGATTATTAATTTTTTAACAAAAAAAGACAGTTTGAAATATATAAATAATTGGGTGACCATTTTATAATTTTTAACATTTGGATGATTCAACAAAACAATATACTATAATCGAAAATCATTTTGTAACTTTTAATAGTTGAGGAACTTAACAAAATAACGTCTTATTTACGGGACCATTTGTTTACTTTACCCTTGAATTAATTTGAGTTAAATAATTATCATATAAATTTATTATTATTATTATTGTTTTTCTAGACTAAAAAATAGAAGTAGACTATGATATATGATAACACAAAAAACAATAGAAAAATAAATAAACAATTATTGAATCCAAAAAAATTGGCATAAAGTAAAAGAATACTTCTAACATTTAATTAAATAATTATTTTAGTTTTATTTTTTTAGAATATTTTGACCTTTAACATTTTATTTTAAGGGTAAAAAAAACCCTAATGTTTAATTAATCTGTCATCTGAACTCTTATTTTCTAAAAGAGAACTTTGACCCCTAAAACGTTCGACTAAATAGTCATTTTGTCTCTTATTCTCTTTTTAGGAACATTTTGACTCCTAATATTTAATTTTAAAATAAAATGACTTATTTTTTAGCGTTAATCATTTATTGACTGCTGATTTTCATCAATGTAATATTTTTTTTGTTCCAATATAACATTATCGATCAAAATACTCTAAAAAATTTAATCGAACTTTTTTTTAGATTTTTAGACATTATACGAAAGTGATTCTGGTGACAGAAATTGATATATTTCTGTTGAATGATTTAAACTCAACCACAATAAATATATCACGAAACTACTTTATAATGAACGGAGGGGCATGGGATTAGGGTTTGGGTCAACAGCCCCATCACCTTCTCTACTTTCCTCGAGATCTGCATATCTTATGCTTGTATTTGCGTGTATATTTGGTTCGGTTCGATTTTTTTACTAAAATATAAATCAAACTATAATTTTACACTGAAACCGAAATTTAATGTCCACCAAAAGTTAATGTAACTGGACATACATTTGCTTGGTCAGTGAGAGTTAGAAATTTATTGATATATTTTTATGGTTATATGTTACAAGTTGTGTGAAATAATGGCAAACAAAAGAGATTAGATGAATTTTGTTTCCTTCAATTTTTATGTGAACAGACAGATTTATAAAATTTTCTTTTATTAGTATAATATTTTGATATATAATTTATATTAATGAAAATACTAAAATATTTTGATTAGTATATAAAATTTATTTTAAAATGCCCCCCCCCAACACAAAAGTGCTTGTTATGCCTTAGATAGGGAGAGTATGATGTTCTCACTGGATGCAAGAAAAGGAAGCAATACCCAAATATTCTTTTGTGATTTGCATTTCAAGTGAATCTACATTCTAAAATTCATCATGGCTAAAAGAGGTATTCCATAACATATGCATATATTTGTACTATCGCCCATGTTTCATTGGATATCATATTGTTATGCTATTAGTAAAATAGCATTGAAGATAACTCCTTTTAGCAACAAAAGTTTCTCGTTAAACAAAATATTTTCTTGCCAGCTTCGTGGATCATCATCATTAACCCCTGCAAAAACCATTAAATAAATTGAGTACTATGTATAGCACTCTAGGTCATAGCTAAATATGGTAGATAGTTTGCTTGAAGATTTACCTCACAACAGCAAGAAAAACATTTACACAATTTCTAGGCCATCAACACCTCTGGCTATTTGACGTAAGAAGGCCCATTTGCTCCGTAAGAGGATTCATATGTTGAATCCCATCCCATCCCATCCATTATCCTTCCCTAACAGTAATTCATGTTCACCAGTTGCACCATTTTCAGGAGGACTAGAGTTGATTTCATCTGTGTCCCCGCTGGGGGGACTTGTTGTAAGAAACTGTTCCCAGAAAACATCACTAATTGCCGGAAGCTTAGGGGTTCCATCCAGCAAGATGTCCATATCATGATCAGTAGAAAGCTCACCCGTTTCTATAGATTTTGCACAATCCAAAATGGCGGACATTGGATCAGCATACCCTGCATTCCCTCTCTCAGACCCTCCTCCCAAACTTGCATCAGTAAAGCCAATATTATTATCACTATCAGGCACAATCGCTTGCATCTGAGGGATGTTTGGAAAAACTGCATCTTTTTGTGATTTATGCAGAATTATATCCAATATTTTACCTACCTCAGTATGCTCACTAGCGTCAGGAAAACTTGATTCTGCTTGCAGATAAGATTGCCCAGAAGCTGGAGGAACTTCTGAAAGTGTCACTCCAGAAATCCGACTGGAGCAGCTGCCACTGTCTAGTGCATTGGAAGAAGGAATACCATCAATCATGAAAGCACCAGAGTTATCTATCGAAGGTTCCTGCCCAGGTGATGTGTTCATCTTCAATATCTGGTGCAGCATTGCCTTTGCTGCCTCATTAAGTGAAGGTTGAAACTTTACAATCTGCCCTTTGGGAGATATGGTGCCATTTTCACCAGTTAAGTTTTCCTCATCCTGCCTGGGGAGTCTCCTCTTTTTGTTTCCACCAGTAAGCTGCCTGTTGCTTTCATTCTGCTGTTGTACAAGCTGGTTTAAGAAACCTGGACTTCGCATGGCCTTAGCAAGAAAAGACATCATTTGCTGCTGTCTCTGCTCCATCACCTGTACACGCTGCCCTATAGCTTGCAACTGGTTATCTGTGGCTTGTTGCTGCTGTCTCAGCCTAACAAGTTCCTGCATAAGAACATTCTTGTCCCTCTTCAGCCTTTCAACCTCCTCTTCGAGTCCAAACATTCCTACCTCAATGCAAGCTCCAACTGTTGAGCTCTGGACTTGAGGTTGTTGATTAATATGGACATTAGTAGGTTTTCGCCTGTTGATAGTTTTCAGGAGTTGCTTCTGACCTCTTAGGAACCCCTCATTTGCAAATTCCCAACGGTCTGGGTCAACTTTTCTAAAACCCTAAAGGAAAAAAATTATGATGATCAACGACATGAGTAATCACATATATTTGCCAAACAGAATGTAGCAAGCCCACATATGCGTAAAGCAGGATTGAATTTTATTATCTAATTGAATCGCATATCGTCCATCTTGTTTGAGCTTCAATGCCTGACAACCATCAGTTAGTAATTACAAGCATATACTTAAACCTGCAGATAACAAACACAATTACAACTAGATGTGTTCTTCAGATCAAGAAAAAGAAAAGGTCAGAACAATTCAATACATAACATCCACCTTCTCAAATGAATTAATTTCAAATTGCAGCCCATGGGCTATGTGCTTACAAGTAATATTCTCCTAATTTCTCCATCAGGCTTTTGCTCAATTGTTGGATAAAATGCATTTTCAGTGTCAGAAGACATTGAAAAAAAAGAAGGAAAAGCTAATATGAGAAAATCGGGATATCAATTGTCAATTTAGCCAATCCCCTGAATTTATTATCTTTCTCAGAAAATCCTTAAACTTAATGTAAGCTTATGATCCTTAAACAAATGTAGTTAGGTCAAACATGGCAAGAACATAGAAAAAGAATAAACCTGGTCAAAAGCATGGAATATTAATACATCTCCAGAATTGATAGTATTTTAACTGAAAAACATCATTAAAGACATTTAGAATTTGTTCCAGAATCATGAAATCAATATGAAAAGCCATAAGGAAGAAAAGTAAAAGGCACCTCTGTTGCTGATCTGAGAGCAAAAACATCATAGATGAATAGCTAAAGTACTTTATATAATTCAAATTCAACAGAAAAGATTAGTACGAAATAACGGCAATAAGTAGGATAATTTTTTTTTATAGTAAAGTTGGTCAAAATATATATATGGCTAGTTGGCCACACATATGGGTGTATGCTTAATAGTACATTAACGGCAAATATAGTCATATACAAAATCAAGCTAGTAACTACTACAATAGGATTCCTGCAGCTATGAAGTTAGAATGTGAAACTAGAATTCATCACCATTACCACGGGGAAGGTAGATAGTAATAAGTTTAGTGCACTCAAGTCAGTAATGCTATGTGCAGCAATCACAACCAACTCAACCAATGTTATTGCTAAACAAAGATGGAATATAATCTCTCTTTCAAGAGAATAACTAAGTGTGAGGATGAACCAAGAGATGCTCACTACAAGAAGTCAAAAACCATTGAACTAGGCCGGGAGCTTTTATTTTCTTTTTCCCAGTTTTATTTTTTTTATAGGAATATGCATTCGATGGACTAAGTACCAAACAGTAAAACCTCCAAAGCAGCATTAGAAGTCAATACTTTTAGCCACAATCCTCATACTAAAATTTCCAAACTTAGCCCCAACAAACAGACAGATAAAGAGAGTTAAACAGTTTTTATTATTTGCATTTCATATCAATTCTTCCACGTTTATATTCCAGGGTAAACGGTTTTCAACCAAACATCCCTATACCATCGACAATTCTACATGATAATAGGAACTGCATCGATTATCAAATTTCGAAATGCACAAAGGAATAATTAAGTTTGTTGTTACTTATCCTATACAACATAACCAGCACATTGCGATTGAAATTCCCTTCGTATATTTTGACAAATCAACACCCCCGTTCAATTCAGCTTACACAATTACTATACCATAAATTCATGATCCAACAGCAATATGGGTTCTAAAATCTCTCCTCCAAGGCAACTCCATCATTAAAACTGTTCACAGTTAACGTAAATCTCATCAATACACACACAAAGCAATATAATAACAATAACCCAAATTCTCAAACATTCCAAAAAAAAACAGAGCATGAAAACTTAAACGAATCCAGAAACCCTTTAAACTTCAAAATCGTAATTCTACTCAAGGAATCACACCTTAATGGTCTTAGGATAACATGAGAACTAAAAAGCTAAAGACCAAATCAGCCTACATATTTTCAAAGAATTGCCATTCCAAAAAAAAAAAAACATAAAATCAAAGAAATACCCACATATGTATTGAGCTGTCTGACAAAGCTGGAGAAGTTATTATGCTTAAAATACTTGGGCAGAAGGTCCCTTGAAAACTCCGGTACTTTCCATACAACGAAACTGTTGTTACCACTACTCCACGAAATGACAGAGTTCGTGGATGGGTCATCCACCACATCGTAAGTTTTGCTCAGAAACGGCGGCACCGTGTTGCCGTTGGCGGCGGCGGTGTTCGCTGCTGAAATTGAATCGTGAAGAGAAGCCATTTGTTATCTTTTTAATTAAAAAAAAGAGAGAGGAATTAAAGAAGAACCGGAAAACAAGTATTCCAAAATAGTGGGTTTAAGATGAGAGAGAAAGGAAATGGGAATAGTGGCGTTTCAGGGTAGTTTTGATTTTATTGTTTGGATAAAGAGAAAACTGACTGACACGTAGCTGTTTTTGTAAACCCATATTCTAACTGTTTTCCCGCCACTCCTCCGGTCCGGAGCACTAAATAAGGGTTAACTTCATGTTTCATCATTTAAATTTGCGTTTTCTCAATTTCGCTCACTCATTTCAAAAAGTATAATATATGGTCACTTTTATTTTTATTTAATTAAGATGTGGTCACTACGAGTTAACTACCATTAACAGTTAACTTATTAGGTGACGTGGTATTTTAATATAATCACACATTTAGTCTATTTCATTAATATATATTCTCTCAATTTAGTCATAATTTTAATAAATTAAAATAAATTTAATCTTTTAATTGAATGATATTATGTGTCATTGGTGCCATGTGTCATCATTCGGTTAGATGACTAACTTTATTTTAATTTAATATATTTATTTCCCACCAATACTTTAAAAAGTTAATCCTCCAAGCACGTGGTACCAACGACACACGACACGACACATGATATATGTGACACATGGCATCATTCGATTGAAGGATTAAATTTATTTTAATTTATTAAAAGTATGACTAAATTGAGAGAATATATAAATAATATGGATCAAATGTATGATTATATCAAAATATTTAACTACAATTAATTAGTGTGACCACATATTAATTAAATAAAAACGAATGTGACCATATATTATGTTTTTGAAAATTGTGAGGAAGAGCGGACAAAACACAAACATAAGTAGGTGATCGACCATGTAGTTATTAGTTAACCCTGAATAATTTTATAAAAACTTAGATAAAGTACATATTTAGTATATAAACTATCACTTTTGTTCTCTTTTAATACCTAAACTTTCGGGGGTTTAAAATCGGACATAACGTTTATTTTTTGTTTTATTTGAGTATCCCGCCGTTAAAAATTTAGGTGCTAAAATGAAACAAAAATAATAATCTCAAATACCGAAAGCACAAACGATTCACCAACGATGTTGAACAAAAAAGAGATTTCTCCATAGCTTTCTTCTTTCTTCTTTTTTCTTCTTCTTCTTCATTTCCTCCCTTGTCTCCATAGCAAAGGTAAGTTTTCTAATTAGTTTTGTCTTGTTTTGGGTTAACTCGTGTACAGTAACAATGTTATTTTAATAAAAGTTTTAAATTTCCTTGGTTTTCGTTAAAAGTTTAAAGTTTGAAAAGTCAATGTGACACCTCAGACGTGTATCTGGGTCGGATACGGGTTGAGGGTGTTACATTTAATGGTATCAGAGCTACGGTTTAGTCGATTCTCGGCATAAACCGAAGTCTAGAGTGTCTTATAATGTGTACATGACAACAAAATAGTGAAAACTTCTGATCTGATATAATAGTAAGTGTGTTGTTTTGCTGATAGAATGATATGGGTATGTTTTATAGATGTCCGGACATGATAGTTCTCGAAGTCAAGCGGGAGATGATCGGTCCGCTGAAAGTAGTAATTCACATGCCCTAACCCGGCAAGGTGAAGAACAGGCACCTTCTAGAGTGCCTATAGTTGACCAAGATGTGTTCTTTAGAACATTAGATGTTGTATTGACGCGTTTCCAACCTCCTGCTACTTCAACTCCAAGAATGAATGTTGCAAAGGAGTTGAAGGGTTTAGAGGCTCCAGAGTTTAGGGGTGAAGTCGAAGAAGGTCTTGTTACAGCAGACCTTTGGCTTAATGATGTAAAGGTTATGTTAGAAGGACTTCACTGTTCTAATGTGGAGAAATTAGATGGAATGGTCTCCTTGCTTCGTGGGCAAGCTAGAATTTGGTGGACGAATGTTACTTTGAGATTGACAAGTGATCAAGTGACATGGTCTTTATTCTTAGAAGAATTTAAGCACAAGTATATAGGAGACCAGTTTATTCGGAAAATGAAGCAAGAATTCTTGAATCTGAAACAGATGAATCGCACAGTGTATGAGTACGAGTGCGAGTTTAATAAGTTAAGTCGTTTTGCGACTGAGTTGGTCCCAACAGAGAATGATGCGTGTGAGTGGTTTGTAGAGGGTTTGCGCCCGAGGTTGAAAGAAATGTTAATAGTGTTGAACTTGTCTTCGTTTCCAGAAATAGTAAATCGTGCTAAAGCTCTAGAAAGAGCTCAAAATGAAAGGTTTAGGGATCAAAGAATCCAACCCTCTAAAAAAATAGGGGCTTCATCGAGTTTTGCACCACCCAAGAGAGGTAGAGATACTGGTTTTCAGTCTCAGGCAAGGACTGGATCGGTGGCATCCTCCGTTAGAGAATCAAATCAGATAAGAACTAGACATACCCAATCAGTAGGGTCTGGTGATGGAAGAGCACAACAGAGACATTATCAGACTTGTGGAAGATATCACGGTGGGACGTGTAGAGGTAAATCTGGATCTTGTTTCCGATGTGGGGAACCAGGACATTTCATGAGAGATTGTCCATTGAGGACAGAAGAGCATGCACAGTTGGATCGATCTGCTTCTATGTCTCAAAGAGGAAGGGGTAGAGGAAGAGGAAGAGGCAGAAGTCAACCTGAATCCTCTACTCAACAGGAAATACGTTCTACTGCTCGAATGTATAATATTAATACCAATGAAGATTTTGATGATCCAGAGATAATAGCAGGTATTTTTCTATTGTACAGTAAATGCGTTATGATATTGGTTGATCCGAGTTGTATATATACATGAGTAGTGAATGGGTGAGAGAATTGAGAATGTAGATAAAAGTCAATTGTAGTAATATTAAAGTGACAAATTTAGTAAGGCACAGTGCTTAAGTAAATTAGATATGTTGGAGATGTTCCATTCAGATTTAGAGAATTGAATTCTTTGTTAACCTAATAGAGTTATTCTTCAAGGGATTGGAAGTAATATTGGAGATAGACTAGTTATATAGTTAGTATGCAAATGATAATTGTAAATTAGGAAGAGGTACAACTAATCAGCTTAGACGGATTGGAAATGTCAGTGTTGAAGGATATAGGTTATGAGGAAAAATATTAAAAGAGCAAATGATAGGAGTATGTTTTGGAAGAGTTTGGGGAATATATTTATATATATATATCTGTGATCAGTTTATAAGACAAAGATAAATGAAATGTTTGAATTTGAATCAAGAAAAAGGAAAAGGAAAGAAGGTTTAACAAGTTAAGGAAATAAAGGATGAGTTATTTTGATTAGAAAGAACATATATGTGGATGATTTGATGAAGGTTTACATTTTTGTTTAGAGAAGTGGGTTGAATAACAAAGGTAAGTTTTCTGATTAGTTTTGTCTTGTTTTGGGTTAACTCGTGTACAGTAACAATGTTATTTTAATAAAAGTTTTAAATTTCCTTGGTTTTCGTTAAAAGTTAAAAGTTTAAAAAGTCAATGTGACACCTCAGACGTGTATCCGGGTCGGATACGAGTTGAGGGTGTTACAAAAGTACACCACTCGTGTTCGTTGAACACGTTTTCGTTTGCGAATACTTTTTTAAACGATGTAATCTGACCAACTTTTTAAATGCAAAAGTATCATTGATCTAATTTTTTTATTTGGGTCAATAATCACTTTTTAAACTCGATTTTTTTAACTGAAAATGAAAAGTTTAGGATTGATTTTACGTTTCAAACGAGATTTAAGACCAAAATTTCCATAAACATTACCAAATGCATCTAAGTTTCTTCTCCATTACCGTCTAAATCTGACTTGAAACAACCGAGTTTCTGCCGGCTTCCTGAAAACATAACGCCAGTTTTCACTTTTGATAAAATATAAACTCCTAATTTCACTTCCACCTTGGGGTTGTAGCTGATATGGTAGAGCGCTCACTTCGCATGCGAGAGGGACGGGTTTTGATTCACCGCACCTCCATAGCTCGACTTCATTCTACAAGCTCAAAGCTAAACCAGAAACTAGAGTTGTTTATAGGGTCCGTTTCATTCTTTCAATTTTCATTTAAGGTATTTCCTTCCTCTTATGTTTCTGTTTATTATTTTGTTCTGTTCTTTCTGCAGCTGCATGATAAGAGAAGGATGATGAAGATGTCGTGATTTTATAGTACTTCCCGATTGTGCTATACGGAATGCCTACTGCAATTGTTGAATTGATCTGGAGTGCTCATTTTTCTGGGACGTATTCGGTTCAATCGGGTTATCATTGGCTCATGCCTCTTCACCAGACCCGTGGCTAGTTCCCCATCGTGGTTATTCTACACTCAGTTGCCTACTCTTTGCATTTACGGTTGGAGGGTGGCTCACGATGTCGAAACAATTTTTTTCTTAAAGGTGAAAATGTGAGATTTTGAAAACCACATTAATTTATCTTGTTCAATCGATATTTTTAAAAAACAGATGCGATTTTTAAAAACTCTCGTTTCGAAAATTCTGGATTTTCTTTACGATCGAAAAAATACGGTTTAAAGAGTCGCCACCAATCTTTGATTAGGGTGTGATTGGACACCCAAAAATATTTATTATTTTAAATAAAAATTAATTTTAATTAAAACAACAAGTTAAGGTCTGCGTTACCAAAATTCGAGTTCGGGAGTCGGTTACGTGCAGTGAATAATTAGCACCCCTACAACGCCCTAAAACGGTACCTAGTCGATTAATTAAGGTCTTTGCATTGAACTTTACAAATTCGAACTTAATTTGATTTTTGATCCCATAAAACAACGATGTAAATTTAAAAACATTCAAAAGCACTCAAACAAATTAAATTAACATTACCGAGTCGTTTTAGAAAGATAAAGAGTGTTCAATTATTTACAAATGTCGAGACCAGATCAAAGCTATAACAATCTTTTCTCGATAAATTTAAATAAACGAACACTTCTTTTTCTTTCGTTCCCAAATTTTAAGCGAAGAATCGATTTTTAGGTTTCACTTTCGGGATACACTTTTATTTTAAAATTATTAAAAGCGGACCTCAAATCAGTTATGACTGCCCACTTGAAACAATTTTAAATTAAAAGGGTATTACCCTTAATCCAATTATGTGATATGTCGAGTTATGCAAATGAGGCTATCATGTAAATTATGCAAAAAGTATGTCATGGCAAAATTAATTAAAAAACATTAAAAATATCATACAACGTGACATACAAAAAAAATTATATACGTATATTTTAATTACAAATTATAAACTACCTATTAACATACAATGTACAAATATGACTCAAATATAAAAACAAAAACATAACATGCTAAACTAAAAATTTAAAAAGCATATATACATAAATGTAGTGACTAAATTTGAAGAAATGTAAAATTCAGTATGCTACACAAATTCAGACCATTTTAACATTAGTAATTAAATTATACATAATATTTACATGTTATCATGAAAATATGAAAAAACAACATAATGACCTAAATGAATAAACACATAACTCTTAAGGCTAAAGTCATAGAATAGACAAAGTTCAAGTCATAGAACACTAATAATTACATTTCATATACTAAAATCAAAATAAAATCACAAATGTATGCATGACTAAACTGTAATCCTCAAAAGAAGCACGTCAAACAAATAAAATATCAAAGTAAGTGAATTCCAGGATTAAAATGAAACATGCAACAACATGAGGTTCAAATGTCTAAAACAACAAAAAATTAAATAAACTACTACTTGGGACTTAAATTAAATACGGGAAAAATATAGAGACACAATCAGAAACTCTAAAACCATGATTTAAGGATCAAAACGCAAGACTCTGAAAGTTCGGATGGCCCCTACAATGGATACCCACACGCAAAATGGACACCCCAGCTCCACTGAGCGCTGCCGTTTCATTAAGCCATTATGCATATAATTTCAAGTTTTAAAAAAACCTTAAATTCCTTTCCTCTTTCCAGTCGTAACCCCCATATTCTCAAACAACACCTCTCACCCATCTCCTTCATTTACAGCGACGTTCCTCCTCCTCTCTCTCTCTCGATGAACTCTAAACCAAACCTCAAAAGAGAGAAAGCAAGCTCGAAGATTGGTCAAGAACTCTGACGATGCGACCCTGACAACCAAGGTCTCCTCTCTCTCTCGATGAACTCTAAACCAAACCTCAAAAGAGAGAAAGCAAGCTCGAAGATTGGTCAAGAACTCCGACGATGCGACCCTGATAACCAAGGTAACGCTACCATTCCCTTTACACCATGTTACTTATGAAAACTCTATAAAACGAAAGGGGAAAATGAAATCTCTTGCTTTGCTATGATTTCTGTCTTAGAAAAGTAACAGTGAGAAAGAATGATTCTGCTCGTCACTTCTTGTTGATTCGACTGTGTAGTCGATTTTAAGATTAGCCATTTTTTTACAACGTTGATGGATGATTTCTTTCTTTTACTATTTTTGAAATGATGCAAACACACACAAAGAAGAACTAGAAAACGAAAAGAAAGCAAAATCAGAATACCTTAAAATTCCTTGTATTTTATTGCTTTCTCTGGTTTGGAATTATGAGGATACACTGTTGTCTCTCTTTGTATTCTTCTACAATGTGAAATTGTTGATGACTAATAGAGTTTTCGGCTGGTAGTCCCTAATTGTTGCTTTCTTCGCTTCTGGTGTGAAAAATCCCCTGACTCTCTCGATTCCAAATTTTTCTCTATTTGTGTTCCCTCTCCTTTCTGCTCTGTGCCCTCTAGTTGTTTGATAGTATTTTTCGTTTTCAGTGGTTAATTGCCCATTAAAAAACTGACCCCCTTTTTCTTTAACTCTTCCCAAAAACTGCTCTTTAAATCTTGCCCCCCACTTACAAACTGTTTTATTCAATTTTTACTCTTTTTCCATAACCATTTGCCTCATTACTTCTTACGTGGCTCCAAAAAAAATCTTACTTGGTTATTCATTGAGTGTTACAAACTGTTATACTTATTTTAGTCCTGCAATCCACTTTGAATCTATTGGACCTCGGACAAAAACGAGCATCTACACACAAAGCTCTCTTCGGGTGAGTGGTTGGTGATGACGATGATACTAGGTTTCTTATCCGGCCAGGTACACCCGGGTACTTGTTTTACTCAAATGGATGCCGTAGGTTAGGCTGGAAACAGGGTTTTTGAATAGCCCGAAAAACAAAGCATTGAAATCGAAATACGAGAATAGATGAGAGCTATATTTAACAAAGTTCATTACCATCACTCGAGACTGATGTTGACATGCCAAATAGTGTCTGAAACACATAAATAATGACATTCTACTTTAATCAAATCCCAAAAAACAAAAGCAGAAGTAAAAAATAATTCTGCACAACCCTCCGAGTTAGTAACCTATAGGATGAATCAACAATAATTCAAAACAAGTCCTCATCTTGTAAAAGGTCTTTCATCAGCTAACAATCACGTCAAACACCTACATATTCTTCACATTCACCTGTAATGACATATATGGTCGGTCCCCCTGTGTGCGCAACCCACCCTTTTTTGACAAATAGAAAACCTTGGGAAAAGGTGACAAACAATGGTGACAAATGCTGTGTATCTGATCTGATTACATTCAGGGATACTTACTGGTCATAAAACAGAAGGCCGCAACCCTTAACTCCCAAGTCAAAACTAAACAAATTAGCTTCCGACACGAAATTAGCCACCACATCTATGAGTCCAACATTTCATCTTGTATCTCATTCGGTGCAATGAGCCCAGGGATAGAAAGCATCCGTTGTCGCTCTCTTTCCCTCTGTACAGCAGCCTCTTCTGCATACAGATCTTTATTGTCCTGCAGGAAGTAGAACAACTACACGATCAGACACTTCATTCATCAAAGCAAACTCCATGCACAGGTGATAAATTTCAACTAAAACTAACAGTAGATACAAACTCCAATTATAAACATTGACCACTCTTCTTTCAAAGCTTTACCTGAGCTGAAAATTCTTTTGATTGCACAAGGAAGTCCCTTGTGTGAGTTTTAAAGGTGGACAAATCGTTTCTCGACTCAAATAATCCATTCACAAATTGAGTGACCTGAAACCCACATTAGATCAGTGATACTCGGTAAATAAAAGAAGAAAAAAATGATAGATTGGAAGTGAAACTTTTATTATACCTCAGCTGCAGTCATGTTGGGGAATGATGTACTTAAAAGTTTTATTGTGTATTCACGAACAAACATTCCATTATTTGGATATTGATATGGTGGAACCGTTGCAGCATCCCACAAGGGCTCAGTCAACAAACCACTCTCAACCTGAAAATAACATGCCAAAGACAAAATATTAAACCAATGCAAATCAGAGAAATCGAGGCACAGTAAAATACCATACCAGGCAGAATAGATGCTGTAAAACCAAGACATGCAACTTGAAGCCAGGTTTGTGAAATGTGTCCGTCAAGACTGCAAATATTTCTTGCTCAATTGACAAGAAATACGTTTGGTAGAACTGGTTGCAAAATTCAGAAGCCTGTCACAAGGTGCCAAAACCAATAACTCAGCATCTTTATATAAACACAGTTATCAACCACAAAAAACCCGATATCATCTCACCTGAAAGTTTTTCAGCATCTCCAATAGAAGATTAAGACCAGTTTCTGCAATATTCCTCTCTGTATGCCGGAATGCCCAAATGATTGAATCCATAACTAGCTTTAATTGCTAAGGCAGATGCAAGGAGAAAATGGTAAACAACAATTGCCTTGAAACTCTTTCGAACACCCAAATAATAATAATAATAACTGGCATTAGATAGTTATTATAGAGAAAGTAAAAGCTTACACTGACAATGAAATTTAAACAGATTTCATGCTCTTAATTAAACAACAGCTACAAGAAATTAGAAAGAAGAAACTCAACACCAACCTGACTTGATAACCGAATGAGTGCAGGAAAACAATGAGTGGCAATGGCACGAAGCAGTGAAAAGAATTTGAGGCGATGTTCTGGATAGTCTTCAAAATTTTTAGTTATCATCTGCAAGGATCGACAAGAAAAAATTATAGGTAAGGTAGTACCCATCCTAAGTTTTAAAGCGGGCAGACACAACACCATATCCCCCATCCCCATGAGAAAGATTCCTCCTTTCAATAATACATGCATATCATAAATATAGAGATCAAGACTCACCTCCAGCGTGCACTGAAACACAGCTTCAAATATACGTGGAACATCATCTATCATTGCAGCTTTATACCTTCATGCATAAATAACATAACCAAAAAAAGATTTGTTATTAAATATGACAACAAAAATAACATAAGGGAAAAGCATTATTTCAGCAAGAACCAGTATGATAACAGAAGGTAAAATGCTTCTATGTTTTAGACACAGAACAATGGTGTAATCACTGAAGCTGAGAAGAGCTCCAATACGTCACCAATACAGGTATTATAAAATGAACCATTCTCATTTATAAGGGAACAAGACAAATATAGCTCTTTCAGCAGCAGAAATAGCAAGAAAATGTGAAAAGACAAGAAGGCTTTCCCATATCATTTTAGCCAGGCTTAGAAGAAATATCAACACCAAATGTGCATGATTCTTTGGTAAAATAAGCAGTAGTTAATAAATTCATCCAACCCTCAATATTTGAATGCTCAAGAAGTGATTTAAATACTCAACAAATTGCAATTGCATCATAAATATGTACTATATGCATTGATCACCATAATTTGGTAAAATAAGCAATAATCAATAAATCCATCCAGCCTCAATATTTGAATGCTCAAGAAGTGATTTAAATTCTCAACAAATTGCAATTGCATCATAAATATGTACTATATGCATTCACCATACTTGTTTATTATTGTGGCAAAAAGGGATAGAACTTCAGATTCTCTAGCATCAGGCAAATTCCTAGCATAGTCACCAAGAACTGGATCCATCATCGGGGGCACAAATTGCTTCCCAGTATGTGGTTGATCCTCAGCCTTGTCCAAAAATGTCTCAATGAGTTTTAGAGTCTCCCTCTTAACAGATCTGCTTCATAAAACAAGTTAAATAAAAAGTTTTCAATCAAATAAAACCAACAAAAGCAAGTCCACAAAAATCAGTCGCACCGTAGAAGTTTCACATAGGATGTTTTTGAAGCAAAAGGTCCACCTTCTGCAATGCTACTCGATATAAGCTCACTGTACATTCTGCCAATTTATTACAGTACCATAGACAAACCAAATTAGCAATAAAACTATCAAATTTCCATGCTCAAACTAGCATTTTGAACCACTAAATCAGATTTACCTGTATATGTTAAGCATGTCCAGGAAGATCAAAGAAATCTGAGATAAGAAATATGTTCCAAGGGAACTGGCAACACTAGTATTTGTCTGCAAAGTGGAAAAAAAAACTCACTTAAGTCTTTCTAAATACCAAGAAGCATTGAATAATAACCGCAGTATGTAAATCTCAAATTCGATCTGCAAGGAAAGAAGAACCAATCCACTAACAAAGAATCCAGTCATCAGACGCATGGACATAATGGCATTAAAGTTCATAGCCAATAAGAGCCTTCCCCTCCATGCAAATGAAAAACTTCTGAAAACGACAACCCTTATTTTTTTTTTTGATAGAAGATGAGGCCTCGTAAAAACCCCCTTTATTTTACCCTCCATGTTATGAAAGTAACATGAAGGGCCTTGAAAGGAGGAAAAGAGCGCCTATAATTATATTAAACAGTAGAATAGTACATAGCCAGCCCTTACAACAACCAACACTTCCCAAAAAGCATAAGACTTAAAAACCACTATCAGCTGGACAACGTAGTCACTAATACCATAAGACTGATAACCAAAAACTGCAGAACAAAGTGAAACATACACACCAACTCCCCAAATACTAAGAAAGCAAATCAACCTATACCATCCTTAGCTAATCTGTCCGCTTCCCAATTAGCAGCCCTCAAGATAAGCCTTAACGAAATGTCCAACCCTTCCATAGTAGAGACTATCTCCTTCACCAATGGTTGGAATAAAGGGGGTGCTTAGTTCCGGATTTTTGATCCACTTCAGCGCGTTGGATGAATCTGATTCTAAAATAATCCTCTGGTTACAAACCCCACCTGAATCAATAAGCAAGCCCAACCCCCTCTTAATCGCCAGAAGTTCTGCCATAATCGGGGGACCTCCCCCAACATTTTCAGCAAACCAATGACTCAACTTACCACTGCTGTCCCTAATCAGGCCTCCTATACCTCCTTTGCTCCACCCCTTCACCATTGCTCCATCAACATTAATCTTTATGAACCCAACTGGAGGAGGAACCCAGCACGAAGGCTTGGATCTTACTTTGTGGCTGACCATTGAATCAGCAAGTGTTAAATCACCCACCAGAGAATCAAAAGGAATCTGCGAATCAAAACTAGCAGCAAACCAAGAAACTATTCTAAACCGAGCAATAAAGAACAACAACACCACATCCAATTTCCCTTTCTTAAAAATAACTTCATTCCTAATTTTCCAAACCGTCCACAAGACTGCCCTTGGAATGTATTTCCAAATAGTAGAATTCGGAAGAAGCTCGTCCCACTGTGTGATGCACTCTAAAGGTTTACTAGGAATCACCCAATCAACATCCCACAAATTCAAAAGTATAGTATATCTTTCAGCTAAAGATAGGCAACTGCCTACAATGAGAAAAATTAAGTGTATTACAGACAATAAATGCTGAACACAATATATAAAGAATATGCCTCATGAAAATAAAGATACCTGCAATATGTTCAGCACGGTTCTTATCACATCCTGGTCTTTAAGGAAGTCAACACTCTGGCGTGCCTGCCCAATAATTTCACCCCATTTCTGCATAACAAGCCGCATCATAAGAAACAGGGTTCCAGAACAACCTCACCATATTAGCATGCAATGGCAGATATATGCATAAGAATGCGAGAAAAACAAAAAGGAAACTGTTCCTCTATCAATGAAAAACCTGATTGGGGAGTTCCATCAGTCTCTGCAAGTACTCATCCCTCTTATGGGGATCGGGCTCTGCTTGAATCATATGACCAACCTGAAATATAAAATAAAAAAAATAAATGGGGGAAACGAGCACATCCAGCAACATAATAGACATGCAAAGATCTAATAGTACAGGCATAGAAAAGTAACTTACAGATTCATAAAATGAATGAATCTGGTGAAGCTCTAGATCAGCGACTGTTGTTGCAAGAGCAGATAGAAGTTCAGACACAAATGGTTCGTTTTCTCCAACCTATATTTACAAGAAACAGCTCAGCAATATAACAGTTATTGACCTATATAATAAGTTAATAAACCATAGAAATGAAATGTTGAAAGTAGTCGATACCTGCACAATCACAAATTTCCGCTTGCACTTCTGAACAATTTTCAAGAATGTATCGCAGGCCATATCCTGAAAGCACCCAACTTGTTATATTAAGATATTATGGTATGAAATACTAGTTACAATCTTGAATTATCATTGGCAGAAAAACTATAACATAATGAGATGATACCCAAAAAAAAGAATAGATATACGGCAAAACTCAACCTTATTGTGTATTTTCAGTCACAATTTGCAAATCATGCTACAAATTACAAACATATACTAAAATATTGAGCACATCAGCAACATTAAAGGCACAAGTTCTGTAAACACTGAATTATTTTATCACTTTCCAGAAGATAAAATTTTGTTTTCCCGATGATTTACCTGAACTCCTGGATGTGTTTCATGCATAAACTCAAACAACTTATTAACAACAGTTTTAAGGAACTTCCAGTGTGCCCTTAAAAACCTTGGATATTGTCCAACTACATACCTGTAAACAAACCAATAACATATATTAAATTTCAGAGCTAAGATAAGAAATTTTTAAATATAGCACCAAGAAGACAAGCATCAGGTAAGATCCATCACACCAAAACTGGTAACACATTAGATAAAGGGCCAAGATAAGAAATTTTAAAATATAACACTAAGAAAATAAGCATCAGGTAAGTTCCATCACACATTCTGAGCCACCGATAAGCACATGACAAACTAAGGGTGGCCAAAAATAGCCATGTCATTCACATAAAATCACATGTCAAAAAAATGCAGCAAGCTTTTGAATAATTATTTTCCAAAGAAAAACCGATGTAGACAGTCCACAAATACTCTAGATATTATATATTCTTACATAATGTTGCTAGCAATAACAGCTTTATTGTCTTTCCCTTTAGTGATTTCACATAAACTCAGCAAATCACGAATGACCAACACCAGAAACCTGTTTTCCTGCCATGAACACCAAACATGTTAAACTAATATAGGAAAAAAGCATGCAAGGGAAGAGTTGGCAACCTAATGCAAGTACACACGTGATCACATCACAATGACCATCTGACTAACATTTCTTGGTGTAGATAGAAGGATACCTGTTCTTCCATCATGGAACCAGAAATAGATCCTATTGCCCAACATAATGTGTTCAAGTTGTTCCAAGTCCAATCCTCGCCACTTAATTGCTTACTTAATTTCCTAAGCATCTGCATTACATAGATGATTAAACAAATCCATATTGAATGAACATAAAATGGATTATGCATAAGATTCCTAGTGAAAGTGAAAACTAAAATCCAAGAATGAACTATCATAAAAAGAGGAGTGCTTCATTCTCCATAGATTCACAACATTTGAGAGATGACTTCTTTTTTTCCTCCATCCATATGCAACAGAATATCTAAATGGCATATTGTTTCAATTGTTTAAAGATAAAGAAAATGTCATTTTTCTTAGCGAACTCGGGAAAGTCACGTAGAAACCAGTAAATAACATAATTTAGCTTCTAGAAACCACAATTATAAATGTCTTGTAGTTCCTTACCTGCTTTTCAGTATCCTCGTGATCCAAGTGAGACAAATAGATCAATGTCTCCCTCATAATCTGCAGTATATAACTTTATTAACAAAGAAATTCAGAAGATGATGACAAAATAAAAATAAATAAATATTATACCAAGACATAGTCTTCTAAAACAGAAGATGTTGGAATTATACAGATTTTAAGTTTTTGTGCAAATATGAAGAGCAGCAAATCATTCAGACAACAAAAGAAATTTAATCGACAGGCATATAAAATACTAACATGACAAATAGAATCTTACAAGCTGAAGTTTACAAATAAATGGAAAGGGAATACTAAAACCACCATATGAATAAATCACAACATATCATTCAATCCAATTAGCCGTAAAAGTAAAAACATTTTTAGGGTGGTATAACCGTAAAAGGATGATGCCTTCTGACTAAGAATTGAATTTGGTAATCTAAATTAAGCATCTTATTTCATATTGGTTTATCACCTTATACTGAACAAGAACATCGTTATCTTTCAACGTCTCTCGAACTATATTGCCATTTTCATCTTCAACTATCAGAACCTCCTCAGGCTTAGCCATACGGCAAATCATGAGCATTCTCAACTTCGACATTGTACCAGCATAAAGTTGTCTTCGTTGCAGAAGCTGGGCACCAAGGCCATCAACCATGCCAGGGAGCAAAGGCACCTGCCAGATTCAATTCATTGACAAGAAATGACTGATCCTTCCATAGTAACCAAGAAGTGGAAAATCTTGTAGCAATTCATCAACATTCACAAACTACAAGCAACATCTACTCACAAAAATAATCACGAAAAGGATGTTGCACCATCTACAGTTAGCAATCCCAATTTCACACCAATTTCCACAGACATGTAGAAATCATTCCAAACAAAAAAATTGGGGGAAAATATCATATCTAGCAAGCCATCCAAAATATTTGCAAAAAATAAGGTCACTATGAGCTCAATAAGATTTTCCACATGTTATTTTATAATACATATTATTGTTGGATTTGAGGGCACTAATATGTGTGTCCATTTGTTTCCAGTTGCTCTCAGAAACCAATAAAATTAAAAACTTTTTCCCAAAATAGCGGTTAAAATAAAAGAGTTGCAAGATGTGTTGCGCATAGAAGTGAGAACAGTTACAGCTGGATTTAAGACTAACATAATTATCACAATACCTGCAGTCCCATCATGTTTGCAGTTACAGCTGGATTATCCATGTTATGACTTGCATCAAATAGCTCCAAAACCATGGAATTCCAATAGTCCAAGCAAACCTTTTTAACAAGATAAGAAACATAAAATACTTTAAACAAAGTTCTGAGAAGTTAAGAAGGGAACAAGCAGATAGAAAAAATAAATTCTAGTATATCAAATTGCCATGATACCTTAAAGACCTCAGTATCATCGACATAAGATATGTTGATAAGGTATTCCAGACCCAATAATAGTGGAGAAATATGTTCTTGCATTGTCTCCAGCACCCGAATGTGAAACTGAAAACAAAGAACAATTTAGCAAACATAATCATCAAAACCAAGTGAAACTGAGCTACCAAGTGCAGAATCATTTTATGCTTGACCAGTACAATTAACAAGCTTAATCAAAGAAAAAGAATCAACTGCAAATATCATGTTTAGGACAATAATATTAGTAATTCAGACTTTTCTTTTCATCAAAATGCATTAGGGAGCTCATCAAACACATCAGATTTAGGACTTAGTGGGCATTAAACCAACCCTATCTCATTAACCATTTTCCACGATATGAACGGGAAAGCTTTGTTGATTTCTAAGCAACTTACCTTGTAGAATGAAGTGAGGAATAGTGCCAAGTTCTGAATGAACGCCTGAAGCAACAACATGAAAGAATAAGTTCACACAGGAAAATTTTGAAGTATATAGAAGTGCACACTAGACAGGAACCATCTGACTAGAAACATACCTGTTCTTCACTGGTTCCATGTGCATAAGCCTCAGGGATGTCAGTAGTGGGTGGGAGAATAGCCTAAAAACGTCCCAGAAAGTATTGTCATATTAACAGAGGGAAAAGGGAAAGAATGAAAAGCTACATAAAATATACATATCACCAAATAAACTAAAACAGTGAGATCTGCAGACAAAAGTTCTAACTGTAAATATAAATAACTTTAGAAGAACATGCTGACAAACCTGCAACTGAACCATGAATATCTTGTACATCTTAACATATTGGGCATTGTAGTAATCCCCAAAATTTAATGCAGCAACCTGCAAGCATCCACAAATATAATGAATAAACTTCCACATTCTTAGAGTAAACAATATCAGTTTATACCATATAAGAAAAATATTCTTTAAAAAAGTTTTACCTCTGTTAGACATTGGAGGGTGAGATTCCGGTATGACGGCACAGGGAAAAATTTTAAGAGCGTCTCCAGCTGTAAAGCGAAAAAAAAAACAGCATGAGTGGTGAAACAATATTAACAGAATAAATAAAGAACCTCATCAGAAAAAATTGCATGTACAATAAATTGAAACCCAAGTAATTTGAGAAACCAAGAACTGTTTACCAGTGTTGATTCAAATATATAGCCGAGGGGAATCCATGAAAGAAATGCATGCAAGGTGGATAATGTAGCCCGTATAAGCTCTGTTCTTTGAGATGCTGATAGAACGTATAAGCATAACTCGTGAATGAGTTGAAACTCACTGTTAAAAACAAACAGACCGTTTAGCAAGTAGACTTGCACAGATAACAAACAAATTTCAAAGACATCAACCTAGCTTGGAAGAATAAAATTATCATCTATGCGACTTTCAATTGCTTAATACATCAGAGCAAGGTAAATGATATAATTAATAATAGTTAATGAGAGACCTTCAGCCCTTTTCTTTGTGCCAATAAAAAAGAGAGATCTTCAGTTTATAGTTCATTTAACAGATCTTACAAGTAAATTAAAAACATATATCTCCATATTAGGTAACTAAAAGGATAACTTGATATTTCATGGACAGAAGTCATTTTGGTCTTGTTCCTTAACATACCAGTTTTTTACTTCAGTTTGAAATAATCTCGGATCTTGTTGCCTATTTAATGTGAAACCCGACATCATATGCCAACATGTCAAATACAAAATAAAAAGACATTCCCAAAAACGACATGTCTACTTTCCATACAAACTTTAATTACATATGAGATATGAGTAGCAATTACTGACAACTAAGCTTTGGACTCTTCCATTAGAAACCAGGGGAGGAGGGGAAACACTAATCAATTCAAGAATAGATATCTTACAAAACTGGAAGAATGTACAAGCAGAGATCGTACAAAAGGACATTCAAGAACAGTATAGAATGCCAACATTAATAAAACAGAAAGACATTCACAAAAGTATAACCTTAATAGCTCAAAATAAGTAAAATAGTTCAACCTGTTTAGAGATTGTTTAAGCTCCTTGATCTTCTGTTGAGTCATTTCACCTCTCGAGAAATCAAAAACTTCTTCACTTAGAAGCTGACCACAGAAGAGCTCATATTAACATCCAAGATTCTGCAAGCAGTTTACAAAGAAATAATTATAGTACAAAAACTTACTTTCAGTATCGCCATGCAATTTTCACAAATTGTTTCACTAGTTTTTGCTGCTGCAACAAGATCAGGAATGAAGCTTCGCCATCTAGCTGGCCAATCATGTTTCAGGATCTGGAAATTCAATAGACATGTAACTTTCTATACAATAATAACAGAATCTAATGTAGCCATCAATTTCCTCTCATTTTGGATTAAAGTAATACTTGTGAAACCATTTAAGAAAAAACTCACAAGAAAGAAGGTTAAACAAGAGGCAAATATACAAAGAAAAAGTACACTACAAGGTAAAGCACCAGCCACTTCTTGCCTAATTTGTTACACGCTCAATGAACTCTAAAGCAAGTCTGTCCCTCATGTATGAAACAATGTTTCTTGAGGCATATAAATTATACCTGAACCAGTATGATATTTAACTTGTTGACATATAGCCTTTCCGCTCGAAAGGATGCCTCATTGCTCGACAACTAGAACATTAGAAACTATATGTAAGAATGAATGTTCAAAGAGAGGGGACAAAAGGTATTAAAATGTACAATTTTTTGGCAAAATACTACAGGCCTAAAGAAGAAAAAACAAAGTACTCTTTTACCTGTACAATGACTTCAGAAATGTAATTTTTCATTCCATCTCGCTGCTCAACAGGCAAGGCATTCCACCTATACTTGATAACACCTTCAAGAACCTATAAAAATGCATAAAAAAAGGCTCCACAAAATCACCAGATTGAACCAAGAATTGACTCGACTTCAATTATTCAGCAATAGTCAAGTTATTTGTCAAGAAAGGTTGACCCAGAGTATTAATCAATCTAGGCAGCTATAAGGTCAAAATCAACTTACAGTAAAAGCACCATACACCGCACAACAGAGGAATGTGAATTATAACTCTTTTGAGCAAGTTTTCCTTGCAAAGGATTAAAAATCATAGAGAAAATAGTCAGTTTCATTTACCTGCAAGGCAAAGAACTTGGTATTAAGGCTCTTTGATTGTTGCAGGATGTGAACGACTTGAAGCCACATATCAGGATTATTTTGCAGGTCTCGTAAGATCTGATCAGCTTGTGCTCTCTGTAAATTGATGTACAATTAAGGAAAGAAAATTTTCAAAAACAAGTAAAGATAAAACAAATACTATATAATTATTGCATTATGAGGCATGACTTATATTGGGAACAGAAAAACAAGGAGATGCATTAAATGCCAGAAATATAATAATTGCTGTAACTATCTGATAAATCATTCACTTTTATCAGTAGTACAGCAAAATAGAACAGATATGTTTGATCAACCCAATAAAAGTTATTTTATAGAGTTGGGATTATTAACTACATAAGGGAACTGAAACACTAATATTTTAAGGTAATTAATTTGCTACAGAAAATAAGTGAATAAGACATGCAGCTAGAAATTTCTAATTATGTTGGCTTCAGAAAGGCCTAATTAAGGGGATAAAAATACAAGAGACGCTGCTTTTCATTTTACTTCTGTCATAATTATCCATCTGAATGGAAGAAATATATATTATCAAACCAAGAGGAATAAAATTCAAATGTAAAGGCCAATCCTAAACCTAAAAAATACATTAGTTAAAAAGCTTTAACCTTTATTTTCTAATAGCTTGAAAGAAATCTTCAAACCTATCAGTTATCAATACGAAAAAGGGTAATTTAAAATTGGTCAAAATTGAATTATAAAGTTTTGCATCGTATGGAACTTCCCAAAAGGCAACGGTCCGACCATTAAACTCCTTAATTACGCCTAAACTCCGGCATACCAAACCACCACCACTTTTTGGCAAATTTATCCGCAAAATCAGAAAGAAATTTCGAATCCTATTTTAAGAAGTGAATTCAAGTATAAACTCACTGACATTAAACCCTAGAAATTCAAAACCACCGCACATTTCCCGGGGATAATCTCCACTTCGAAGTAAATGGCCAACCATGCTAAAACCCAGGAAAACAAAATCCTCCACAAACACCCTTACTTTCTCGAACACCAAACAGGAAATCACTTAAACTAACCATATTTCGTAGTTTCCCAGTAAAAGACTCAAGAAACGGAAAATTAAAAAAAATCTAAAATAAATTAAAGGAAAGCCAAGCTAAACAAATAAATAATCAAACCTCTTGTTTAGATCCAGTGCCGTAAAAGGCAGCAACGGTAGCGTCAAGTAAGGAGACATCAATCGGCTGACTCAAATCCCTAAGCCCTTCAGCCGCCATAACTAAAATAATTCACTCACTCGCTCACCCAACAAAATGAAAATCCAACACTAAACCTCTTCGACTACAAAAGTTAGTGAAAACGAAAACCCTACCACTGTTACCAATCCAAACCCTAAAATGACAAGTACAAAAAAAGACTAAAAACAAAAAGGGAAAGATGGGAGGGGAGGGGAGGGGAGGGGAGGGGAGGGTTTTTGAAAAATAATTTTAGAGAAAATGAAAAATTATATATAAATGAGAGGGTGAGATTATTTTTTATCCGGGAAAAAAAGGATAGCTTAAAATTGAAGCAGAGCGTGAAGAAAGAGGGAGTGAGGCAGACGGAACTTGGAATAGAGTTTGAATTCTTTTTATTAGGGTAAACTAAGTATTTAATCACTAATTATTTGAATGATTTCGTTTTGGTCATTTAACTATTTTTAATCTTTTAAAATTAGGCAAAACGGTAGGAAATTTTCTTGTGCTTTTGAAAAAAAACCAATGTGGCCCTTTGACCAACGTTTTTTTTTCTTTGATCGCTATAGTGTTGATGTGATAGTTCACGGTACTAGCATGGCAGTTCAGTGTGACAAATTAATGTGGTAGTTGATATGGCAGATCGGTTAAATTGATAATTCAACCATGAAAGATGAGCTGTCACGTCAGCACCGTGAATTGGCACATCAGTATAGTAACGGTCAACAACGAAAAACATTAGTCAAAAGTCACATTGAGTTTGTTTTCTAAGTTGGAGGACCATATTTAGAGAAAAATAATAATATGAGGGTCACAATGCTTTTTTGAAAATTACAATGACCACTGATGCATTTTTATCTTAAAATTTTGTCTAAAATTATATTTTGATTTTATTTTAGTCATCCACCAATAAAAATTAGCAGTGATATTGATATATCGCCATAAGATAATGTCACATTATTAAAAAATTAAAAAAATATCATGTTAATAGTTCAGTTAATTTTTAATGTGAATGTATAAAATGAAACTAAAATATAACACTAATTATGTTTTTGTTGAGCAACTAAAATTAAAACGTGTAAATAATTAGATGAACTAAATATATAAATTACCCTTTTTACTACTACTATTTTTTACTTTTAAAATAAATATTTTTAGTTTTGATTTTTGTGAAGAGAGATTTTGGGAGTGAACTTTAGAAAAGCGAGGGTGTAGCGAAGATCGAAGTGAATGGTTATTATAAATTTGGTGATTTTTTCGGTATATCACCGGTGATCGGTATTATTACCGATCTAACACCTGTCAGATTATATTTCCCGATCTAACACCCTTAACAGGAAAGCGCGCCCCCTACACTGCGCTATATGCGGATTTGGCACCACGTGGAGGAAAGCGCGCCCCCTGAACCGCGCTATACACTGACTGGGTACACGTGGGGTATAGCGCGCCCCCTGATACGCGCTATACGCCACGTAGGGGTATAACGCGAATCAGGGGGCGCGCTATACGCCGTACCAAAATTATATTTAACGTGGTCCCTGATCCGCGCTATATCTTTTATAATATATCGCGGTACAGGTACCGCGTCTTATATGCTTATAAATACTCTCATCCGGCTCACATCTCCTCGCATCTCTCCTCTCTTATAAATTAATACAACAATTCCGTCAACGAGTAATAATTCTCGTAATCTTCTCAAATTTGATTTAGAAGCTCGTGTGATTTTTCGTTATAAGGTAATTTTGTTATAATTTTTTAATTATACTTATTGTTTATTATCATTATTTGAAAAAATATTATACTAATTATTTTCAATTAATTTTTATGTTTGAAAAATTGAAAAGCGGAAGCATACGTCGAAATAGTTTTGCGGTGCAGGTAATAATATAAAATTATATTATTTAAATTATTTACGTTGATGTATAAAAAAATTATTGTGTTATATTTTCGTTCATATATAATTTATTTAATCAGGTTTGTTTAAGTTATTTTTTTTTTTGCAGATATAATATTGTCGCACTTTTAAACTCAAAGAATGGCGCGACTTTCAGCTATTGTTTATTATGATGGTGAAATTTGAGAAGATGAAACCGGCGTTGTTTTCATATCAAATGAGCGTGTTAAAATATCATTCAAGAGAAACATAACTCTTGAGGAGCTAATAACGAAGATTTCGAGGAAGATTCATGTTGGAAGTAACAGAAGAATCTCGTCATTGCATTACAGATTTCCAACATCATTGTTGCCATTAACTTATACAGCGTTCGAACTTTCGAACAATGATGATGTTCAAATGATGGTTGAAGCTCAAAGTAATTATTCAGACGCCACTATTGAGATGTATGCACATTTTGTTCAAGTGTGTGCTGTTCGGGGTCAATCTTTAAGCTCACACTATGGGCTGGCTGAACAAGTTGATCAAGTTGACAGCCCGACTACAATAATGTGTAATGATTTTAATGCCATAATGGGGAGACATTCATCCGCAACTCCTTACGATATGTACCGATGTGGGTCCATGAACAATACGTATGGCAACACCGCGTCCAGTTCAAGGGGAAGGCATTCATCTACAAATCCCTTTGACCTTAATATGGAGATGCCATCGACGCAACCATCTGTGCAGTTTCCATTTGACACGATGGCTTCAAGCTACAGGGGGAGGCATTCGACTGCGAGCTTTTTCGATCTCAATGTCGATATGCCTTCCATTTCAAGGGGAAGGCGTGCAAGTAGTAGGTTCTTCGACCTAAATGTGGAGAGCATGGAGGAACCATCATCTCCACTAGAAGAACCGCTTCGTGAGCCTGGTGCGGATGGTGCTGAGACTGGACTATTCATTCACCAGAATCACCGCAATTCAACTCCAATGATGATGAAGTTCCAGGAAATATGGCACAAACTGACCCTCCTGCACACATGTATGAAGCTGATTATGGTGCAATGTACGGGCCAGAATTTGCGGATATGCCTCATCTCGGTGACTATGGATATTACTCATCAATAAATAATGGTGAGTTATCTTTAGGCATGGAGTTTTCAAGAAAATAATAAGCGATGATGGCTATCAAAAATTACAATATCCGTAATTCTGTTCAGTCCAGAGTCAACCGATCGACGACCAAAAAATATGTATGCTACTGTACCCGACGCGAAAACGGATGCAATTGGATGGTTCGCGTATCGAAAATGAAGAGGAAAAATAACATATGGGAACTAACAGTATACAACGGTCCTCACACATGTTGTGCTGGAGGGGTCAGCCAAGATCATCCGAACTTGGACTCTGAAGTGATATGTCAAGCCATCATGCCCATGGTAAAAGCAAGCTCTCATATAGTTGTTGCAGTGTTGATTTCAGCTATACAATCGCAGTATGGGTACACCGTCTCCTATAAAAAAACTTGGTTGGCAAAACAAAATGCCATTGTCAAACTTCATGGCGAATGGGATGCATCTTACAACGAACTTCCAGGTTGGTTTAGGCTGGTGCGGACGTTGAATCCTGGGATAATTGTGGACTTCGAAACCTCCTATGCATACCATAATGATCGAGTTCTTCGCGATCGATGCCAATTCTACCGGGTTTTTTAGAGTTACCCACAGTGCGTTAATGTTGCCAAATACTGCAAGCCTGTGGTCCAGATCGACGGGACTTTCTTGTATGGAAAATACAAGCAAGTTTTATTATTGGCAGTTGTCCAAGATGGCAATCGCAACATTCTTCTAGTTGCTTTTGCTCTTGTCGAATGAGAAGATAGAGATTCTTGGCTTTTTTTCTCCGAAATTTACGTTCACATGTTATCATGAGGGAAAAAATTTGTGTCTTTTCAGATCGCGGAGCTGGGATCAAAGTAGCAATGGAGTCTTTGGGTCCAATGTGGCAACCACCCTTTGTCCAACATAGGTATTGTCTCCGACACATTGCTGCGAACTATCATGGAAGGTACAAGAAGAATGATGAGCGTCAATTAATTGTGCGCATGGGTAAGTGAAAGCAAGTTAGTAAGTTATACATTTTTTGATCATTTTAATTTTGCAAAGAAAGTAAGTTAGTAAGTTCTACATTTTTTGATCAGGTTACGAACTACTTCCTCGAACGTTTGAATCAATGCTTCAAGATTTGCGGGCAAAGAATGAGGAAGGTTACGAATACATCAGCCTAATCGATAAAGAAATGTGGACGAACGCATATGATGGTGGATATCGATATGGACACATGACGACCAACTTGGCTGAGGCAATCAATTCAACCTTAAAGGGTGCACGTCACTTACCTGTAGCGGCTTTGGTAAAAACTGCATATTTTCGTTTGGGGGCACTTTTTGCGAAGCTCGGGGGACAAGCTCAAACCTGGATGCAAGGCGGTTATGTCTATCACCCTAGATTAGTTGCAGATCTACATAAAAAAATTGCTGCATCAAATGGAATGTCTGTAAAAAGCTTCTCTAGAAGGCATGAAATGTTTCGTGTCACAGAGTTGCCCCGACCTCTTCAAGGGATTGAAGCTGTGTCGCTAAGAGTAAATCTAAGGGACAAAGCGTGCAACTGCGGGTTTTTTCAAGCTCTGAAGTATCCATGCTCTCATGTGATAGCAGCTTGCTCGCATACACGTCAAGACTATAACCATTTTATGGATCCCGTATACTTATTATCTGAAGTTTTTAAGGTATACGAATTTGAGTTTCCCCCATAGGTAATGATAAAAACCCTGATGAGGTTCAAGATTGGCTTCCGATTATACCAAATCCGAGTTTATTGAGGGAGCGTGGTCATCCAAAATCCAATCGAATTCATTACGATATGGATATTCGAGAAAGGTCTAGATAAGACAGAATATGTGGCCATTGTAGAAACCCAGGACACACTAGAAAAACATGTCCACTTCTGTTGTCATCAAGTAACAGTTGATGAGGAAATGATGTATTTATTTATCAAATAATAATTCTTGTATTTTAATTTACATTTACTTCAAGTTAATGTCATTCGATAATCGCTGATGAAGATTAAAAAAATGAACACAATTATTAAATTTTATCAAACTAATAACAATTTGATATTTAAATACAACAAACTTACAATAAGAATAAAATGGTAAATGATAACCAAATTACAATAACTGATATTAAATGGTAATAAACAAAATTAACTAAAATATATTTAAAAAAAGTCCAACAAATTTAACAAAATAAAGTAAGTATTAAATGAGAAATAATAAAAAATTACAATTAAACAAAAAATATATCGATGCATACGTCGCGAATGTGTTCCGCATGGCGGTGGCTGTCGGTCTTGAGGAGGATTTCTTCGTATCACTGGTTCTGACTCCTCGCTGTCATTATCATCGTCACCATCGTCATCGTCGTCGTCCTGAGCAGGTACATCAGGTTGATGAGGAGTTGATGACGATGAAGCACCTCCATAGAATAAGGACCCTGGAGGTGTATGACTGACTATCCCACCGGCATACGAAAACTGGGAAAACTGGGAAAACCCAGACATCGCTGAGTGTGAAAACTGTATAGGAAGTGTCTGTGCTGCGGCCATGGGTGATGAGGATTAACCCGCCAAATATCCAGCATATGAACCCCAAGTCGAATCTGCAAACATAGACCAATAATAGCCTTCAGGAGGGGTTATCTGTGACGGTAACGGTGGCGGGGTCATAAAACCAGGTGAAGGCGGCGACATCTGGTAATGGAAAGGCGATGGCGGTATCATATATGGCTGCGGCATCATATATGGCTGCGGTGGCTACTGCGAAGGTCCTGCTGGTGCAGCTGAGGATGAACCGGAAGCACCTGCTCTCCGCCCATGAGTCGGGGGACGATGGTGCTATGTCGGTGAACGTCTCTGTCGACGTCGTGGAAAGGTCTGTCATCGTGCATCCTCGGGAAGTAGAAACGGTTTCCCGTTACTGTTGAACCACTCATAATAATCCTCAGCATACATCAAGAGGTCATAAAAAATGGGCTCTCTACGGGGAAGGCGCCGATGTCGATCCTCCCACAACACGACCCACCCATGATGCCTCACTAGCCAATCTGTATATGTCTTGCCGCGTCTATCTAAGCTATGCAACTCGTCCATATTACGAGGTGCTTCCGGAATTGGTTGAAAACAACCAAACTCCCGGAGCACGCGATCAGTGGAGTGCCACTCGACGATCGCATAACAGATCAGAGGGACTATCGCCATCCAAACATCTGATGGACCCCTCAACTCAGGTGGGATCACCGCCCTCACATCATCAGTAGAATATGGCACCCATTCAAACTAAAACAAATAATATATAATTTTTATCAAAATAATAATCTACTTATATAACTATAATCTAAAATCGATTTTGAAACATTAAAATTCATACCTGTGTGCCAGCCTTCTGATCAATTAACACCCTAATTTTTTCTAAATCATCAGGTAGCTCCTGATGATTTTTCCTATCAGTAGACCACCTATTCAAGAAAAAAAATTGTTTTACGCGGTATAAATTTATTAATATACAAAATCAGGTTTATAATTACCTCAGAAGTAGTGGAAATACGAATGGGTTCTTCACAACGGGACATAAAAAGGGCAATCGATACCATGCCCAAGACTGCAGCAGCAGGAGACATCCGTCGATAGCATTACTCATGTAGTCAGTGGCTCCACACATCTCCCTGTACAGCAAAGCCAAAACTGCCGAGCCCCAACTAAATGATCCGGCGAGTTGAAAGTCGCTAAGATATCGCAACCACATGCAGTGAACTTGTAACATCCCAAATTATAGGTTAGTGACTAAATTGTAAAATTTCAGAATTTGGTGATTAAAGTGGAAAAGTTGAAAAGTTCAATGATTTATGTGGAGATAATCCCTTGAAGTTTTTAGTAATTATCCAAAGTAGTAAAGGGTAAAATGGTCATTTGATAATAAAGATATTTTTTATCCCCTTTAATAGGAGATTGAAACGTGGAAGATGAAAATATTTCATCTCTTCTTTCTTTCTTCTTTCTCCTCCCGTAAGAGCTCAAGGGCAAAGGTAAGTTTCTTCATTAGTTGATTATTTGTTCAACTAAAGGTTGGGTGTTGTTCATTGGATAGTAATTAAGATTAAGGAAAGCTTAATTGGTTATAAAACAACAAGATGAAAGGTATAAGAGAGATTAAAGATTTTGAGTTTTTGAATAAAATCTTGAAATAAAGTTGATAAGTTGAATTTTAAGTTGAATTTGACTTGTCAAAAGTTGAATTAATAGATTTGGAGTGATAGAAAGGAATTTAGAACATGTTAAAAATTGAGTATAATTCTTGAATTTCATTAAGATGAGAGGATTTTGAGAATTAAGATGGATTAAATGAGTACAAATGGGCTTAAGTATGTGTGTTTGAGTTTAATATATAGGAGAAGTTGAAATATGAAGTGTTTAAGATGAAATGAAGTAAATTTCGTGCTGAAAATATGATTTCTGGGCAAGGGGAATAGGTACCCATTCAAGGGAATCGGTACCCATTCAAGGGAATCGGTAACCATTCAATGGGGAATCGATACCCCTCAAGCGAACTAGAAATTCTAGAATCTCATAGGGGAATCGATTCCCCCACAGGAGGGAATCGATTCCCCCTAAAGGAAAAATGTGAATATTAGTTTAATAAGTTCGTTTAAGTTGCTAGTATCCAATTACAAGGTGTAGGTATCTAATGATCGCCTCAAAATGTACATTTATGTAGATTCTGCGCGTAAAGCAATTCCGGAACATTTGGCAAGTAAGATAGATCAAGGGAAAGATAAGAGATTGGAATTGACTAGTGAGGCCAAGGTGAGTGCATACTAGTGATATGTAGTGTTTAATGGAAATAAGACTTGCGATGAGTCTATTTCCTAGAGTAATATGCATGAAGTCATGGACATGATTATGTGTTGTTATAATTATATGTGATTATCTGTATTACATTGATTGTATGTATGAATGACTAAAGATAATGATATGTTTTGTATATGTTATGTGATTATGAATAGGTAGAAAGGAAACAAATGATGACATAAGAATCTATTATAAGATATATAATATGAAAATATGATAGTGAGCTATGTGAAAAAACTATGAGATATATGAGTTATATAGAAAATATATGCGAACAATATATGACATCTATGTTTATATGAAACAATGCAAAGTGATATGAGCTATGTGAGATATGAATATAAAATCATATGAGAAGTGAAAAGAATTACATGAAAATAGACTAAGTGATTACATGTATATGTGAAAGAAGCTATGAGCTTATATGAATATGTGATATGAATGAAGCTATATGATACGATCTATGTGATTACATGCACATATGATATATGTTATATGAAATGATATATGAATAGGCAATACGTGATACATGTGATATGATATGGAATACATGGTTACACATACATGTGGTATGTGACAGAAGAGAAATGACAAGTAATGTGAACTGTTAAATGATAATGCCCATGTTATGTGATATGAGAGCTAGGGTATAGTTGGCATGCCAAGGGTCGAGGGTTTACCTATGTTCTTCGGGACATATGGACTGTTTACCTATGTTCTTCGGGACATATGGACTGATTACCTAGGTTATTCGGAATCTATGGACTGGTCCTTCGGGACATTGATCGAGCTGTGGTGGCAGCATATGTGTGCACAACCTCAATGTACTCACATACCTTAAGTTCTCACTAGTGTACATGGGCTAATAAAGTGATTAAACAAGCATACTGAATGTGATATGTATACGATGGGTTTATAAATGGTTATCAAAGGTAAGTGGTTTGAAATGTGTTACAGGAACCATATGATGTTATGTGTGTTTCTTAATGATAACGATAGAGATTATGATAATGATGGTATATGTTTATGTATGCTTTATGTTATATGAAATATTATATGTTTTATATGCCTCACTAAGTCATCGACTTAGCGTGTGATTGTTTCACACGTAGGTTTGGAAAGCGAAAAGAAAAGTAAAGAGGAACAAGACATGTCAGTTCTCCTTACCGAATGTCAGATCAGAAGAGAGGAGAATAATATGTATTTTTGTATATAAAGTTCTAGTTGGATGTAATCAAAAGAATATATTGTATAAGCTCTGAATAATTTAGTAAATGTTTTGAATAATTTAAATGTTATAAAAGTTTTTAAATTACTCACTATTTTATACGAATAAATTTTTGAAAAGTCAATGTAACACTTCGAACTCGTATCCTGGTCGAATACGGGTTGGGGTGTTACATTTAATGGTATCAGAGCTACGATTTAGCCGATTCTAGGCTAAAAACGAAGTCGAAAGTGTTTTAAAAAGTGTACATGCCAAAACAAAGTGAAGAAAAAAAAATTCTGATCTGATAGGGTAAGGAGTGTGCTGTCTTGTTAATAGAGTTAAATTGTTATGTTATATAAGATAAGTGAATACTGAGAATGAGTTATGAGATATATATATGTTTATATAATATGATAGATGATATATTAACATATACAAATGACATACGTTATATGATATGAATTGGATGATCATATGCATACGTGATATATGATAGAAGTAAGGATATGAGCATATGAATATATGAGAGCTTCCAAAGTGAAGCACAAGGCGATAGACCTGAAGGTAATAGCATTCACCTGGCCAGGCAGGGAGAAGAGCAAAAACCTCAGGGAATGCATGTATAAGATTAGAGAATGATACATGATGTTGAATGATATTCCGATGTGTTTTAAATTGTATACTTTGTTAACTCATGGAATGAATGTATCGAATAGAGTTAAGTGCACCTGAGTTCAAGGGTGAATTTGAGAAAGGTTCTGTTGTTACCGACCTTTGGATAAATGATATGAAGATAATGCTAGAAGGTGTTCATTTCTCCAAAGATGAGAAATTAAATTGAGAAGTTTTGTTACTACGTAGATAAGATAAAATATGGTGAATGAAAGTGTCACCATAAGAAAGTTAAAAGATCTAAGGATGTGTTTAGAATTGTAGAAGAGTTCAAGAATAAGTGAATCAGTGACCAGTTTATAAGATAAATGCAATTAGTGTGATGAATTTGAAACAAAGAGATAATACTGGGTATAAGCAAAATGTGGATATTATAAGGGTTTGCATTCTAGATGAAAAGAGTTAGCGTTGGCTAACCAATTTATGTGACGAAAAGTTTATTGAAATTAAAGGATTTGAAGATATTATTAGGATAAGTTAACCGAATATGAAACGGATATGGATATAGTTGTGTATCTCGACCATGTAAATGTGATGTAGTGAAGGAGATAAGGATTCATATGGTTAAGGAAAGTTATAAAGTAATAGAAAAGTTTAAGAATCAATATATCAACAATCAATTTATAAGACAGAGAAAGTTAGAATGCTTGATTTTGAAAACAGAGGAATCGTAACGTGTAGGGATATGAATATAGTTTGATAAGTTGAAGAAATTGTTGTTAAGTTATTTGAAGGAAAAATGATGTATGTAAGTGAGGTATGGAGGGTTTGTGCCTAGACGAAAAGAATATTATTGATGTTAAAAAAAATTGTTCTTTTCAAGAAGTGATGAATTGTATTAAAGATCTAGAGAGATCTCAGAAGAATTAAGAGAATTCGTATGTAACATCCCAAATTATGGATTAGTGACCAAATTGTAAAGTTTCAGAATTTGATGACTAAAGTAGAAGAATGAAATAGTTCAATGATTATTGGATATATATGATGAAGGTTATTTAGTAATTATTAAAGGAAATAAAGGTTAAAATGGTCATTTGATCATTTAAGGGAAAAAATGGAATTACATACCCGTGGAAAGGGAGAGAATTCTCCAGAATTCTCTTCTCCTTTCTTCTTCTTCTTCTTCACGTGGAAGCCAAGAACAAAGGTAAGTTTGATTTAGCTTTTGATTTCTTGAAAGTTTTAAGTTGGATTTGAGTCTTTGAGGGTTATATAAGCTTAAGGAAAGCTTATATAAGTTTAAAACACCAAAGAGATAGAATTAGAAAGGAATTTATATTAAGGGTTTATAAATGAACTTTTGTTATAGAAAGGTTTTTGAAGTTCTAAAGTTGGATTTGACTTGCCATCAGCTTAATTAAGAAGTATTAAGTGTTAGAATTGGATTTGAAACATGTGGAAAATAGGGTATGATTCTTGAAATTCCTAAAGAGGAGAGGATATTAAGGTTAAAGATGAGATAAATGAATATTAATGAGTTTAATTATGTATATGAAAGTTAGGAATATGAAAGGGGTGGAAATATTAAGGATTTAATCCAAAAAGAAGGATTTTTCGGGTTCAAAAAGAGGTTCTGGGCAGAGTGTATCGATGCATATTCATAGTGCACCGATGCATCAATGTTAAAACCCAGAAATTGATTGAAGGTGCATCGATGCATTGGTAGTACATCGATGCACTCTTTTAAAATAAATACATCGAATGCAATTTGTGCATCGATGCATAAGTAGTGCATCGATGCATCCCATTAATAAGGAAACATCGAATGCAATTAGTGCATCGATGCATAAGGCATGCATCGATGCATCCCAGTAATAATACAATATCGAATACATTTTATGCACCGATGCATCAGTAGTGCATCGATGCATACCTTCATTAAAAGATGAAATTGACTTTTCTCTTGGTCTAAAGAGTGAACCATTAGAGTATATTAGTTATAATACTAATATAGATCTATGTATGATGATGTAGATGTAGAACGTGATCTCGTTCCGGATCAATTGAAGGATTATAATCGAATCAAAGCAAAGCTAAGGTGAGTGCACATTCTCTAGTATATGAGGTTCAAGGGAAAATAAGACTTGTGATAAGTCTATTTCCAATAGTGAAAAACATGAATTCATAGAAGTGTGTATTTGTTATGATTTATATGTGTGCATGGGTATATGTGTTATTGATATGAATATGGTAAGTAAAAGGGATTAATGGTGATGATAAGAATAATAATAAGGATAATGAAGTGATAGGTATATGTGAATATAGGTATTGATATGTTTTGTATGTATTGTAAGATGATATGTCTATGTGGTAACATGATAAGATGACAATGAGTTACATGTCATATGAACACATGAGAAATGTTATGAGCCATATGAAAGAGAAAGTATATGTGATACATGAGGGTGAATCCTATGTGACATATGAATATGAATTCATATGAAAAGTGACATGAATTACATGAAAGAAACTACGTGATTACATGTATATGTGAATGAAACCATGAGCTTATATGAATATATGATATGGTTACATGAATATGTAAAAGGATATAAAAGATAATGCCCATGTTATGTGTCATGAGAGCTAGGAGTATAGTTGGCATGCCAAGAGTCGAGGGTCTATGTGGTCCTTCGGGATATATATGTATTCTTTGGAACATGTGTGAAGTCTGGTGAGACACATACTTGATCCCTAGTATATGTATATGATTCTTAAGGAGTGATATGTGGTCCTTCGGGATATATATGTATTCTTTGGAACATGTGTGAAGTCTGGTGAGACACATACTTGATCCCTAGTATATGTATATGATTCTTAAGGAGTGATATGTGGTTCTTCGAGACATTATTATATGGCACTACGGTGCAATTCTACGCGGCACTCCGGTATAATTCTACGTGGCACTTCGGTGCAATTATATGAGCTGTGGTGACAGCATTAGTGCACAACCTCTATGTACTCGCATATTTTAGTTCTCACATGAGTATCATGGGCTATTAAATAGATAATATTAATAAAGTGATAGGATAATATGTTTGTTCCCTTGTGGAATTTCATGTGTGATATTGATTGTACAAATGGTAACTTATAAGACTATATGATGAAAGGAATCAATGATAGTGATAAAATAAGAAAGAAATGAAGATGATAATATAATTGATTGAGTGTACGTGTTTTATGATAATATATATATATGGTTTACATGACATGGTATGTGTATGTGCAATTGGTTATGGTATATGTTATATGATATGGACATAAGAGATCATAGGAACACGAGATAAGATATATGAATGATAAGGACATATATGTATGCATATATTCGTTACATGTAAAAGTATGAGTGGTATGAAATGATAGTAAGAATTGTTTAGGTATGATTATTAGTTACCGTTTACCTTATAAGTTTTTATGCCTCACTAAGTCTTCGACTTAGCGTATGATTGTTTCACACGTAGGTTTCGAGAAGAGTAAAGAGTAATGCGGAGCAAGACAGGTCAGTTCTCCTTACCAAATGTCAGATCAGAAAATATATGTACTGGTTATAGAGTGTAGTTGGCATGTAGTCTAAAGATATAAATTGTATGAACTCTGATATATTTTGTAAACGTTTTGAATGAGTTAACTGTTATCAAAGTTTTTAAATTACTCACTATTTTATACGAATAAATGTTTGAAAAGTCAATGTGACACTTCGGACTCGTATCCGGGTCGGATACGGGTTGGGGGTGTTACATTTAATGGTATCAGAGCTACGGTTTAGCCGATTCTAGGCTTAAATCGAAGTCAGAAGTGTTTTAAAAAGTGTACATGCCAACTCAAAGTGAAAAATTCTGATCTGATAGTGTAAGGAGTATGCTGTATTGCTAATAAAAAAAATATTTTATTATGTGATAATAGAAGTATGATAATAAGAGCTTCGAAAGAAGTGAAATGTAATAAACCTGAAGGTAATAGCATTCACCTGCCCTGGCCAGGCAGGGAGAAGAGCGAACACCTCAGGAAATGCCTGTATAAAATTTGGAAAATTATTCTTCATGATTGAAGAATGTTCTGATGTGTTTTCAATTTATACTTCTTTAACTCATAGAATGAATGTATCAAATTAGTTGATAAAGTTGTGAGCATCCAAGTTCAAGGGTGGATTTGAGGAAGGTTCTATTGCTATAGACCTTTGGTTGAATGATATGATAGAAGGTTTTCATTTCTTCAAAGTGGAGATGTTGAATTGAGTATTTTTGTTACTACTTTGGTAAGTTAGAGTATGGTGGACAATTGTCACCATAAGAACGTTAAAAGATTAAATGATGTGATTAGAATTGTATAAGAGTTCAAGAATAAGTGCATTGATGACCAGTTTATAAAACAGATGAAACTGGAATACACGAGCTTGAAACAAGGGAATTACACCTTGTATGAGTATGATTATAAGTTTATTAAGCTAAGCAGAATTGCTGCTAAGTTAATTCCGACTGAAAATGATACATGTGATATTTTGTTAGGACTTGCGCCTTAAATTAAAAGAGTGTTACTGGTTTTGAATTTGTTATCGTTTCAAGAAATGTTTAATTGTGTTAAAGCTTTAAAGGAAAAAGCTCAGAACGAAAAGTTTGGAGAAATAAAATCTTAGATGATTAAGAGAATTAGTGCTTCATAGAATTTTCGCACCATCAAAGAAAGGTAGAGATTCTGGTTCAACTTTAAACCAGACATGAATTAGTTGTATTCTCCATCAGAGAATCAAATCAGATGAGAGTTCGACAGACTCCAACAGTAGGGTTGATCTTGAAAGATTAAACAAAGAGTTAATTGAGGATAAGTCAGGGTTAAAGACAACCCTTGTGAATTGGGTTAAAAGCTCTTTTAGAAGTTATGTAAATCGAAGCAGAAAAAGTATTGAAATCTGGTGATTTTTTTTAAACAAGTGGAGAAAACATAAGTATAAGAATGGTAAAGAATAAGGTTTTGTGCGAGTAAAGTTGACTCTCAAAGTAATGAAAATGTGATAAGGAGTGATGGTTATGGATAAATATATGTGATATAAAAGAGCATGGGATTATGAAGAACATGATATGGTTTAGTTATGTATAAGACAATGCGGATTATAAAAGGATAAATGGATAAAGATCAAGGAATGGATTAAGTGTTTTGCTAGAAATTAAATAATGTGAAGGATAAGAAGTATTTTAAATGTATCAAGTGAGGTAGTTATTGTTTTTGTATTTAAGATGGAAAGAGTTAGCGTGGGCTAACAAGATTATGGGACGGAATGTATTGAAATTACAAGATTTCAAGATATGGTAGGTTATGATAACCAAATATGAAGTGAATCTGGATACAGTTGTATATTGTGATTATAGTAAAGTGATAGAGTGAAGGAAGTGAGGATTCAAATGTTTGAGTAAAACTAAGGATTGATAAGAAGAGTTTAAGTATGGGTACATCAATGATCAGTTTATAAATAAAGGAAGTTAGAATGTTAAGCTTGAATAATGGAAGTGAAATGGTGTATGAGATTGAATGTTTATTTGATTAGTTGAGTAAACTATTGTTGAAATAATTCCGACTGCAAAGAATGTATATGAATGGTTCGATGAAGGTAATAAAGGAGACAAGGCATAATACTGTATATGAATGAGAGTATGGGTTCAATAAGTGAATTACACTGGGTTGTTTTTAACTGAAATGATGTGTAAGATTAATTTGATCAGGGCTTACGCCCTAGATTGAAAAGTTGTTATTAATTAGCTGTAATGACATGTATGTTAGAATTATCCGATTTGAAGGAAACATAAAGTAAGTTAATCAAATGAGATACGAATCTGGATGTGGTTGTATATTTTGATCATATAAATATGATATAGGTTATAAGTTTAACCAGAAGTAAGAAAGGTATGTCAGGTAATATGAGAAATTGTTTAGTTATGCAAAGTGTATGTTTAATCAGTTATGATGAAGATTTAAGGTTATGTTTCTTGGTCAAGTGGATGTAGTCAGAGAAATGAATAAAGATTTATATGTAGTAAGGAAGTTTTGAAGTCAGTCAAGTAAGGATGAAATAAAAGTTTGGTGATTCTTGAAAGACAATTGAAGATTGGCAAGGAATTTGATTGATTTATGAGTTGGAGTAATAAGAATTAATGTTATTGTCTATCTGATAAGTGACATGATAGGAGATATAAAGTAAAAAGGTAGTCGAATAATTGAAAAGATAAGAACCAAGTTATTAAAGATGATACAAAAGATTAAGTTCAGAAAGCAGCATGAGAACGTTAGAAGATATGTCCTTTTCAGGATGTGCAGTGAAAATTCGAGGATGAATTTTTTTAAATGGAGGGGAGATTTGTAACATCCCAAATTATGGATTAGTGACCAAATTGTAAAGTTTCAGAATTTGATGACTAAAGTAGAAGAATGAAATAGTTCAATGATTATTGGATATATACGATGAAGGTTATTTAGTAATTATTAAAGGAAATAAAGGGTAAAATGGTCATTTGATCATTTAAGGAAAAAAATGGAATTATATACCCGTGGAAAGGGAGAGAATTCTCCATAATTCTCTTCTCCTTTCTTCTTCTTCTTCTTCTTCACGTGAAAGCCAAGAGCAAAGGTAAGTTTGATTTAGCTTTTGATTTCTTGAAAGTTTTAAGTTGGATTTGAGTCTTTGAGGGTTATATAAGCTTAAGGAAAGCTTATATAAGTTTAAAACACCAAAGAGATAGAATTAGAAAGGAATTTCTATTAAGGGTTTATAAATGAACTTTTGTTATAGAAAGGTTTTTGAAGTTCTAAAGTTGGATTTGACTTGCCATCAACTTAATTAAGAAGTATTAAGTGTTAGAATTGGATTTGAAATATGTGGAAAATAGGGTATGATTCTTGAAATTCCTAAAGATGAGAGGATATTAAGGTTAAAGATGAGATAAATGAATATTAATGAGTTTAATTATGTATATGAAAGTTAGGAATATGAAAGGGGTGGAAATATTAAGGATTTAATCCAAAAAGAAGGATTTTTCGGGTTCAAAAAGAGGTTCTGGGCAGAGTGCATCGATGCATATTCATAGTGCACCGATGCATCAATGTTAAAACCCAGAAATTGTTTGAAGGTGCATCGATGCATTGGTAGTGCATCGATGCACTCTTTTAAAATAAATACATCGAATGCAATTTGTGCATCGATGCATAAGTAGTGCATCGATGCATCCCATTAATAAGGAAACATCGAATGCAATTAGTGTATCGATGCATAAGGCATGCATCGATGCATCCCAGTAATAATACAACATCGAATACATTTTATGCACCGATGCATAAGTAGTGCATCGATGCATACCTTCATTAAAAGATGAAATTGACTTTTCTTTTGGTCTAAAGAGTGAACCATTAGAGTATATTAGTTATAATACTAATATAGATCTATGTATGATGATGTAGATGTAGAACGTGATCCCGTTCAGGATCAATTGAAGGATTATAATTGAATCAAAGCAAAGCTAAGGTGAGTGCACATTCTCTAGTATATGAGGTTCAAGGGAAAATAAGACTTGTGATAAGTCTATTTCCAATAGTGAAAAACATGAATTCATAGAAGTATGTATTTGTTATGATTTATATGTGTGCATGGGTATATGTGTTATTGATATGAATATGGTAAGTAAAAGGGATTAATGGTGATGATAAGAATAATAATAAGGATAATGAAGTGATAGGTATATGTGAATATAGGTATTGATATGTTTTGTATGTATTGTAAGATGATATGTCTATGTGGTAACATGATAAGATGACAATGAGTTACATGTCATATGAACACATGAGAAATGTTATGAGCCATATGAAAGAGAAAGTATATGTGATACATGAGGGTGAATCCTATGTGACATATGAATATGAATTCATATGAAAAGTGACATGAATTACATGAAAGAAACTACGTGATTACATGTATATGTGAATGAAACCATGAGCTTATATGAATATATGATATGGTTACATGAATATGTAAAAGGATATAAAAGATAATGCCCATGTTATGTGTCATGAGAGCTAGGGGTATAGTTGGCATGCCAAGAGTCGAGGGTCTATGTGGTCCTTCGGGATATATATGTATTCTTTGGAACATGTGTGAAGTCTGGTGAGACACATACTTGATCCCTAGTATATGTATATGATTCTTAAGGAGTGATATGTGGTCCTTCGGGATATATATGTATTCTTTAGAACATGTGTGAAGTCTGGTGAGACACATACTTGATCCCTAGTATATGTATATGATTCTTAAGGAGTGATATGTGGTCCTTCGGGACATTATTATATGGCACTACGGTGCAATTCTACGCGGCACTCCGGTGCAATTCTACGTAGTACTCGCATATCTTTAGTTCTCACATGAGTATCATGGGCTATTAAATAGATAATATTAATAAAGTGATAGGATAATATGTTTGTTCCCTTGTGGAATTTCATGTGTGATATTGATTGTACAAATGGTAACTTATAAGACTATATGATGAAAGGAATCAATGATAGTGATAAAATAAGAAAGAAATGAAGATGATAATATAATTGATTGAGTGTACGTGTTTTATGATAATATATATATATGGTTTACATGACATGGTATGTGTATGTGCAATTGGTTATGGTATATGTTATATGATATGGACATAAGAGATCATAGGAACATGAGATAAGATATATGAATGATAAGGACATATATGTATGCATATATTCGTTACATGTAAAAGTATGAGTGGTATGAAATGATAGTAAGAATTGTTTAGGTATGATTATTAGTACCGTTTACCTTATAAGTTTTTATGCCTCACTAAGTCTTCGACTTAGCGTGTGATTGTTTCACACGTAGGTTTCGAGAAGAGTAAAGAGTAATGCGGAGCAAGACAGGTCAGTTCTCCTTACCAAATGTCAGATCAGAAAATATATGTACTGGTTATAGAGTGTAGTTGGCATGTAGTCTAAAGATATAAATTGTATGAACTCTGATATATTTTGTAAACATTTTGAATAAGTTAATTGTTATCAAAGTTTTTAAATTACTCACTATTTTATACAAATAAATGTTTGAAAAGTTAATGTGACACTTCGGACTCGTATCCGGGTCGGATACGGGTTGGGGGTGTTAAAGCTCATATCACCTTGCATTGTTTCATATAAACATAGATGTCATATCTTGTTCGCATATATTTTCTATATAACTCATATATCTCATAGTTCTTTCACATAGCTCACTATCATATTTTCATATCATATATCTTATAATAGATTCTTATGTCATCATTTGTTTCCTTTCTACCTATTCATAATCACATAACATATACAAAGCATATCATTATCTTTAGTCATGCATATATACAATCAATGTAATACAGATAATCACATATAATTATAACAACACATAATCATGTCCATGACTTCATGCATATTACTCTAGGAAATTGACTCATCGCAAGTCTTATTTCCATTAAACACTACATATCACTAGTATGCACTCACCTTGGTCTCACTAGTCAATTCCAATCTCTTATCTTTCCCTTGATCGATCTTACTTGCCAAATGTTCCGGAATTGCTTTACGCGCAGAATCTACATAAATGTACATTTTGAGGCAATCATTAGATACCTACACCTTGTAATTGGATACTAGCAAGTTAAACGAACTTATTAAACCAATATTCATATTTTTCCTTTAAGGGGAATCGATTCCCTCCTGTGGGGGAATCGGTTCCCCTATGAGATTCTGGAATTTCTGGTTCGCTTGAGGGGTATCGATTCCCCATTGAATGGGTACCGATTCCCTTGAATGGGTACTGATTCCCCTTGCCCAGAAATCATACATTTAGCACGAAATTTACTTCATTTCATCTTAAACACTTCATATTTCAACCTCTCCTATATACTAAACTCAAACACACATACTTAAGCCCATTTGTACTCATTTAATCCATCTTAATTCTCAAAATCCTCTCCTCTTAATGAAATTCAAGAATTATACTCAATTTTCAACATGTTCTAAATTCCTTTCTATCACTCCAAATCTCTTAATTCAACTATTGACAAGTCAAATCCAACTTAAAATTCAACTTATCAACTTTATTTCAAGATTTCATTCAAAAACTCAAAATCTTTAATCTCTCCTATACCTTTCATCTTGTTGTTTTACAACCAATTAAGCTTTCCTTAATCTTAATTACTATCCAATTAACAACACCTAACCTTTAGTTGAACAAAAAATCAACTAATGAAGAAACTTACCTTTGCCCTTGAGCTCTTACGGGAGGAGAAAGAAGAAAGGAAGAAGAGATGAAATGTTTTCATCTTCCACGTTTCAATCTCCTATTAAAGGGGATAAAAAATATCTTTATTGTCAAATGACCATTTTGTCCTTTACTACTTTGGATAATTACTAAAAACTTCAAGGGATTATCTCCACATATATCATTGAACTTTTCAACTTTTCCACCTTAATCACCAAATTCTGAAATTTTACAATTTAGTCACTAACCTATAATTTGGGATGTTACAAATCTCCCCTCCTTTAAAGAAAATTCGTCCTCGAATTTTCACTACACACCTTGATAAGAACATGTCTGTTAATGTTCTCATGTTGTTTCCTTTACTTAATCTTTCTTTCCCTTAGTTCTTCAACTACCCTTTTTTTTACATCCTTATCATGTCACTTATCATATAACCAATAGCATCAGTTCTTATCACTCAAAATCATTAATCAATCAAATTCCTTATCAATCTTTAATTACCTTGCAGTAATAACCAACCTTTATTCCATCATCGCTTAATTACTTCTTACACTTTCTTAATACATATAAATTATTCTTTATTCCTCTGACTAAATCTGCTTGACCAAGAAACATAACCTTTATTTATTCAAAATCAAAATCTCCTTATACATAAATCATATATTTTCTTTCATGCTCACATACTCTTTTCCTCTCACTTGTACACATCTCTAATTATTAATCTTTATCATCTCTTCATCACTTTGATAATCAACACTCCTTGCACATACCTTATTCTTCGTAAAGTCCTTATTCAAATCATAATACACATATACTTGACTTCCTTTAAACATATTAATCCTTTACTCATTCCAGTCGAAACTAACTCAGCATTAATTTATTTGACTCATTCAACTCACATTCTTACTCATTCACAATGCAATTTTCCTGGGTTCAAACTCAGGCATTACAATTTCCTTTATCTTATAAATCAATCATCAATGCACCTATTCTTAAACCCTTGCAAAACAGTACCTATATCACTTGATCCTTTTTAAAATAATTTTGCTTTACCTATTTTCTAGCATAACTTTTAATCAAATCCATTACTTTCCCTTCTAACTTAACTTCATATTCATTCTTAACTCCTTATTTAATCTTCCAGTACCAGACTCTACTATTCAAGTGTATCTGTCTTTCATCAAGTTTTGATCCTTTGCTATGGAATACAACTAATTCAAATCGAGTCTGTAATTGACAATCATAATCTATGTCTCTCTTCGATAATATCAATTTTTATGAGATACGATGTAACACCCCCAACCCGTATCCGACCCGGATACGAGTCCGAAGTGTCACATTGACTTTTCAAACATTTATTCATATAAAATAGTGAGTAATTTAAAAACTTTGATAACATTTAACTCATTCAAAACGTTTACAAAATATATCAGAGTTCATACAATTTATATCTTTAGACTACATGCCAACTACACTCTATAACCAGTACATATATTTTCTGATCTGACATTTGGTAAGGAGAACTGACCTGTCTTGCTCCGCATTACTCTTTACTCTTCTCGAAACCTACGTGTGAAACAATCACATGCTAAGTCGAAGACTTAGTGAGGCATAAAAACTTATAAGGTAAACGGTACTAATAATCATACCTAAACAATTCTTACTATCATTTCATACCACTCATACTTTTACATGTAACGAATATATGCATACATATATGTCCTTATCATTCATATATCTTATCTCATGTTCCTATGATCTCTTATGTCCATATAATATAACATATACCATAACCAATTGTACATACACATACCATGTCATGTAAACCATATATATATATTATCATAAAACACGTACACTCAATCAATTATATTATCATCTTCATTTCTTTCTTATTTTATCACTATCATTGATTCCTTTCATCATATAGTCTTATAAGTTACCATTTGTACAATCAATATCACACATGAAATTCCACAAGGGAACAAACATATTATCCTATCACTTTATTAATATTATCTATTTAATAGCCCATGATACTCATGTGAGAACTAAAGATATGCGAGTACATAGAGGTTGTGCACTAATGCTGTCACCACAGCTCATATAATTGCACCGAAGTGCCACGTAGAATTGTACCGGAGTACCGCGTAGAATTGCACCGTAGTGCCATATAATAATGTCCCGAAGGACCACATATCACTCCTTAAGAATCATATATATATACTAGGGATCAAGTATGTGTCTCACCAGACTTCACACATGTTCCAAAGATTACACATATATCCCGAAGGACCACATATCACTCCTTAAGAATCATATACATATACTAGGGATCAAGTATGTGTCTCACCAGACTTCACACATGTTCCAAAGAATACATATATATCCCGAAGGACCACATAGACCCTCGACTCTTGGCATACCAATTATACCCCTAGCTCTCATGACACATAACATGGGCATTATCTTTTATATTCTTTTACATATTCATGTAACCATATCATATATTCATATAAGCTCATGGTTTCATTCACATATACATGTAATCACGTAGTTTCTTTCATGTAATTCATGTCACTTTTCATATGAATTCATATTCATATGTCACATAGGATTCACCCTCATGTATCACATATACTTTCTCTTTCATATGGCTCATAACATTTCTCATGTGTTCATATGACATGTAACTCATTGTCATCTTATCATGTTACCACATAGACATATCATCTTACAATACATACAAAACATATCAATACCTATATTCACATATACCTATCACTTCATTATCCTTATTATTATTCTTATCATCACCATTAATCCCTTTTACTTACCATATTCATATCAATAACACATATACCCATGCACACATATAAATCATAACAAATACATACTTCTATGAATTCATGTTTTTCACTATTGGAAATAGACTTATCACAAGTCTTATTTTCCCTTGAACCTCATTTACTAGAGAATGTGCACTCACCTTAGCTTTGCTTTGATTCGATTATAATCCTTCAATTGATCCGGAACGGGATCACATTCTACATCTACATCATCATACATAGATCTATATTAGTATTATAACTAATATACTCTAATGGTTCACTCTTTAGACCAAGAGAAAAGTCAATTTCATCTTTTAATGAAGGTATGCATCGATGCACTACTGATGCATCGGTGCATAAAATGTATTCGATGTTGTATTATTACTGGAATGCATCGATGCATGCCTTATGCATCGATGCACTAATTGCATTCGATGTTTCCTTATTAATGGGATGCATCGATGCACTACTTATGCATCGATGCACAAATTGCATTCGATGTATTTATTTTAAAAGAGTGCATCGATGCACTACCAATGCATCGATGCACCTTCAAATAATTTCTGGGTTTTAACATTGATGCATCGGTGCACTATGAATATGCATCGATGCACTCTGCCCAGAACCTCTTTTTGAACCTGAAAAATCATTCTTTTTGGATTAAATACTTCATATTTCCACCCCTTTCATATTCCTAACTTTCATATACATAATTAAACTCATTAATATTCATTTATCTCATCTTTAACCTTAATATCCTCTCCTCTTTAGGAATTTCAAGAATCATACCCTATTTTCCACATGTTTCAAATCCAATTCTAACACTTAATACTTCTTAATTAAGCTGATGGCAAGTCAAATCCAACTTTAGAACTTCAAAAACCTTTCTATAACAAAAGTTCATTTATAAACCCTTAATAGAAATTCCTTTCTAATTCTATCTCTTTGGTGTTTTAAACTTATATAAGCTTTCCTTAAGCTTATATAACCCTCAAAGACTCAAATCCAACTTAAAACTTTCAAGAAATCAAAAGCTAAATCAAACTTACCTTTGCTCATGGCTTCTACGTGAAGAAGAAGAATAAGAAAGGAGAAGAGAATTCTGGAGAATTCTCTCCCTTTCCACGTATATATAATTCCATTTTTTTCCTTAAATGATCAAATGACCATTTTACCCTTTATTTCCTTTAATAATTACTAAATAACCTTCATCATATATATCCAATAATCATTGAACTATTTCATTCTTCTACTTTAGTCATCAAATTCTGAAACTTTACAATTTTGTCACTAATCCATAATTTGGGATGTTACAAATCTCCCATCCTTTTAAAAAAATTAGTCCTCGAATTTTCACTGCACATCCTGAAAAGGACATATCTTCTAACGTTCTCATGCTGCTTTCTGAACTTAATCTTTTGTATCATCTTTAATAACTTGGTTCTTATCTTTTCAATTATTCGACTACCTTTTTACTTTATATCTCCTATCATGTCACTTATCAGATAGACAATAACATTAATTCTTATTACTCTAACTCAAAAATCAATCAAATTCCTTGCCAATCTTCAATTGTCTTTCAAGAATCACCAAACTTTTATTTCATCCTTACTTGACTGACTCCAAAACTTCCTTACTACATATAAATCTTTATTCATTTCTCTGACTACATCCACTTGACCAAGAAACATAACCTTAAATCTTCATCATAACTGATTAAACATACACTTTGCATAACTAAACAATTTCTCATATTACCTGGCATACCTTTCTTACTTCTGGTTAAACTTATAACCTATATCTCAACATAATCTTTATCACATCTAATTCTTTAAACTACATCCTTTCATTTTCTTCATAACTCAAAATATTCTTATACGCCAATCATATCTTTCTTTCATGTTCACATACTCTTTTCCTATCACTTAAACTTATCTCTGATTACCAGTCTTTATTATATCTTTATAATTTTACTAATCAACTTCACTTATACAAAACCTCATTCTTATCATATCTTTCTTGTATTTTCTTCCTTCAAAATTTTCTTTAAAACTTATAAATATTTATCTCCTTGCCTATATCATCATATTTATATGATCAAAATATACAACCACATCCAGATTCGTATCTCATTTGATTAACTTACTTTATGTTTCCTTCAAATCGGATAATTCTAACATCCATGTCATTACAGCTAATTAATAACAACTTTTCAATCTAGGGCGTAAGCCTTGATCAAATTAATCTTACACATCATTTCAGTTAAAAACAACCCAATGTAATTCACTTATTGAACCCATACTCTCATTCATATACAGTATTATGCCTTGTCTCCTTTATTACCTTCATCGAACCATTCATATACATTCTTTGCAGTCGGAATTATTTCAACAATAGTTTACTCAACTAATCAAATAAACATTCAATCTCATACACCATTTCACTTCCAATATTCAAGCTTAATATTCTAACTTCCTTTATTTATAAACTGATCATTGATGTACCCATACTTAAACTCTTCTTATCAATCCTTAGTTTTACTCAAACATTTTGAATCCTCACTTCCTTCACTCTATCACTTTACTATAATCACAGTATACAACTGTATCCAGATTCACTTCATATTTGGTTATCATAACCTACCATATCTTGAAATCTTGTAATTTCAATACATTCCGTCCCATAATCTTGTTAGCCCACGCTAACTCTTTCCATCTTAAATACAAAAACAGTATCTACCTCACTATATACATTTAAAATACTTCTTATCCTTCACATTATTTAATTTCTAGCAAAACACTTAATCCATTCCTTGATCTTTATCCATTTATCCTTTTATAATCCGCATTGTCTTATACATAACTAAACCATATCCTGTTCTTCATAATCCCATGCTCTTTTATATCACATATATTTATCCATAACCATCACTCCTTATCACATTTTCATTACTTTGATAGTCAACTTTACTCGCACAAAACCTTATTCTTTACCATTCTTATACTTATGTTTTCTCCACTTGTTTAAAAAAAATCACCAGATTTCAATACTTTTTCTGCTTCGATTTACATAACTTCTAAAAGAGCTTTTAACCCAATTCACAAGGGTTGTCTTTAACCCTGACTTATCCTCAATTAACTCTTTGTTTAATCTTTCAAGATCAACCCTACTGTTGGAGTCTGTCGAACTCTCATCTGATTTGATTCTCTGACGGAGAATACAACTAATTCATGTCTGGTTTAAAGTTGAACCAGAATCTCTACCTTTCTTTGATGGTGCGAAAATTCTATGAAGCACTAATTCTCTTAATCATCTAAGATTTTATTTCTCCAAACTTTTCGTTCTGAGCTTTTTCCCTTTAAAGCTTTAACACAATTAAACATTTCTTGAAACGATAACAAATTCAAAACCAGTAACACTCTTTTAATTTAAGGATCAAGTCCTAACAAAATATCACATGTATCATTTTCAGTCGGAATTAACTCAGTAGCAATTCTGCTTAGCTTAATAAACTTATAATCATACTCATACAAGGTGTAATTCCCTTGTTTCAAGCTCGTGTATTCCAGTTTCATCTGTTTTATAAACTGGTCATCAATGCACTTATTCTTGAACTCTTATACAATTCTAATCACATCATTTAATCTTTTAACGTTCTTATGGTGACAATTGTCCACCATACTCTAACTTACCAAAGTAGTAACAAAAATACTCAATTCAACATCTCCACTTTGAAGAAATGAAAACCTTCTATCATATCATTCAACCAAAGGTCTATAACAATAGAACCTTCCTCAAATCCACCCTTGAACTTGGGTGCTTGCAACTTTATTAACTAATTTGATACATTCATTCTATGAGTTAAAGAAGTATAAATTGAAAACACATCAGAACATTCTTCAATCATGAAGAATAATCTTCCAAATTTTATACAGGCATTTCCTGAGGTGTTCGCTCTTCTCCCTGCCTGGCCAGGGCAGGTGAATGCTATTACCTTCAGGTTTATTACCTTTCACTTCTTTCAAAGCTCTTATTATCATACTTCTATTATCACATAATAATCTTTTTTTTATTAGCAAGACAACATACTCCTTACACTATCAGATCAGAATTTTTCACTTTGAGTTGGCATGTACACTTTTTAAAACACTTCTGACTTCGATTTAAGCCTAGAATCGGCTAAACCGTAGCTCTGATACCATTAAATGTAACACCCCCAACCCGTATCCGACCCGGATACGAGTCCGAAGTGTCACATTAACTTTTTAAACATTTATTCGTATAAAATAGTGAGTAATTTAAAAACTTTGATAACAGTTAACTCATTCAAAACGTTTACAAAATATATCAGAGTTCATACAATTTATATCTTTAGACTACATGCCAACTACACTCTATAACCAGTACATATATTTTCTGATTTGACATTTGGTAAGGAGAACTGACCTGTCTTGCTCCGCATTACTCTTTACTCTTCTCGAAACCTACGTGTGAAACAATCACACGCTAAGTCGAAGACTTAGTGAGGCATAAAAACTTATAAGGTAAACGGTACTAATAATCATACCTAAACAATTCTTACTATCATTTCATACCACTCATACTTTTACATGTAACGAATATATGCATACATATATGTCCTTATCATTTATATATCTTATCTCATGTTCCTATGATCTCTTATGTCCATATCATATAACATATACCATAACCAATTGCACATACACATACCATGTCATGTAAACCATATATATATATTATCATAAAACATGTACACTCAATCAATTATATTATCATCTTCATTTCTTTCTTATTTTATCACTATCATTGATTCCTTTCATCATATAGTCTTATAAGTTACCATTTGTACAATCAATATCACACATGAAATTCCACAAGGGAACAAACATATTATCCTATCACTTTATTAATATTATCTATTTAATAGCCCATGATACTCATGTGAGAACTAAAGATATGCGAGTACATAGAGGTTGTGCACTAATGCTGTCACCACAGCTCATATAATTGCACCGAAGTGCAACGTAGAATTGCACCGGAGTGCCGCGTAGAATTGCACCGTAGTGCCATATAATAATGTCTCGAAGAACCACATATCACTCCTTAAGAATCATATACATATACTAGGGATCAAGTATGTGTCTCACCAGACTTCACACATGTTCTAAAGAATACATATATATCCCGAAGGACCACATATCACTCCTTAAGAATCATATACATATACTAGGGATCAAGTATGTGTCTCACCAGACTTCACACATGTTCCAAAGAATACATATATATCCCGAAAGACCACATAGACCCTCGACTCTTGGCATGCCAACTATACCCCTAGCTCTCATGACACATAACATGGGCATTATCTTTTATATCCTTTTACATATTCATGTAACCATATCATATATTCATATAAGCTCATGGTTTCATTCACATATACATGTAATCACGTAGTTTCTTTCATGTAATTCATGTCACTTTTCATATGAATTCATATTCATATGTCACATAGGATTCACCCTCATGTATCACATATACTTTCTCTTTCATATGGCTCATAACATTTCTCATGTGTTCATATGACATGTAACTCATTGTCATCTTATCATGTTACCACATAGACATATCATCTTACATTACATACAAAACATATCAATACCTATATTCACATATACCTATCACTTCATTATCCTTATTATTATTCTTATCATCACCATTAATCCCTTTTACTTACCATATTCATATCAATAACACATATACCCATGCACACATATAAATCATAACAAATACATACTTCTATGAATTCATGTTTTTCACTATTGGAAATAGACTTATCACAAGTCTTATTTTCCCTTGAACCTCATATACTAGAGAATGTGCACTCACCTTAGCTTTGCTTTGATTCGATTATAATCCTTCAATTGATCTAGAACGGGATCACGTTCTACATCTACATCATCATACATAGATCTATATTAGTATTATAACTAATATACTCTAATGGTTCACTCTTTAGACCAAGAGAAAAGTCAATTTCATCTTTTAATGAAGGTATGCATCGATGCACTACTGATGCATCGGTGCATAAAATGTATTCGATGTTGTATTATTACTGGGATGCATCGATGCATGCCTTATGCATCGATGCACTAATTGCATTCGATGTTTCCTTATTAATGGGATGCATCGATGCACTACTTATGCATCGATGCACAAATTGCATTCGATGTATTTATTTTAAAAGAGTGCATCGATGCACTACCAATGCATCTATGCACCTTCAAACAATTTCTGGGTTTTAACATTGATGCATCGGTGCACTATGAATATGCATCGATGCACTCTGCCCAGAACCTCTTTTTGAACCCGAAAAATCCTTTTTTTGGATTAAATCCTTCATATTTCCACCCCTTTCATATTCCTAACTTTCATATACATAATTAAACTCATTAATATTCATTTATCTCATTTTTAACCTTAACATCCTCTCCTCTTTAGGAATTTCAAGAATCATACCCTATTTTTCACATGTTTCAAATCCAATTCTAACACTTAATACTTCTTAATTAAGCTGATGGCAAGTCAAATCCAACTTTAGAACTTCAAAAACCTTTCTATAACAAAAGTTCATTTATAAACCCTTATAGAAATTCCTTTCTAATTCTCTCTCTTTGGTGTTTTAAACTTATATAAGCTTTCCTTAAGCTTATATAACCCTCAAAGACTCAAATCCAACTTAAAACTTTCAAGAAATCAAAAGCTAAATCAAACTTACCTTTGCTCTTGGCTTCCACGTGAAGAAGAAGAAGAAGAAAGGATAAGAGAATTCTAGAGAATTCTCTCCCTTTCCACGGGTATATAATTCCATTTTTTTCCTTAAATGATCAAATGACCATTTTACCCTTTATTTCCTTTAATAATTACTAAATAACCTTCATCATATATATCCAATAATCATTGAACTATTTCATTCTTCTACTTTAGTCATCAAATTCTGAAACTTTATAATTTGGTCACTAATCCATAATTTGGGATGTTACATGAGCTATGTGAGATATGAATATAAAATCATATGAGAAGTGAAAAGAATTACATGAAAATAGACTAAGTTATTACATGTATATGTGAAAGAAGCTATGAGCTTATATGAATATGTGATATGAATAAAGCTATATGATACGATCTATGTGATTACATGCACATATGATATATGTTATATGAAATGACATATGAATAGGCAATACGTGATACATGTGATATGATATGGAATACATGGTTACACATACATGTGGTATGTGACAGAAGAGAAATGACAAGTAATGTGAATTGTTAAATGATAATGCCCATGTTATGTGATATGAGAGCTAGGGTATAGTTGGCATGCCAAGGGTCGAGGGTTTACCTATGTTTTTCGGGACATATGGACTGTTTACCTATGTTCTTCGGGACATATGGACTGATTACCTAGGTTCTTCGGAATCTATGGACTGGTCATTCGGGACATTGATCGAGCTATGGTGACAGCATATGTGTGCACAACCTCAATGTACTCACATACCTTAAGTTCTCACTAGTGTACATGGGCTAATAAAGTGATTAAACAAGCATACTGAATGTGATATGTATACGATGGGTTTATAAATGGTTATTAAAGGTAAGTGGTTTGAAATGTGTTACAGGAACCATATGATGTTATGTGTGTTTCTTAATGATAATGATAGAGATTATGATAATGATGGTATATGTTTATGTATGCTTTATGTTATATGAAATATTATATGTTTTATATGCCTCACTAAGTCATCGACTTAGCGTGTGATTGTTTCACACGTAGGTTTGGAAAGCGAAAAGAAAAGTAAAGAGGGACAAGACAGGTCAGTTCTCCTTACCGAATGTCAGATCAGAAGAGAGGTGAATAATATGTATTTTTTTATATAAAGTTCTAGTTGGCATGTAATCAAAAGAATATATTGTATAAGCTCTGAATAATTTTGTAAATGTTTTGAATAATTTAAATGTTATAAAAGTTTTTAAATTACTTACTATTTTATCTGAATAAATTTTTGAAAAGTCAATGTGACACTTCATACTCGTATCCTGGTCGGATACGGGTTGGGGGTGTTACAGAACTAGGTTGCGCGATTTGTCCGGCATCAACAACCCTCCTATCAGCTACAGTATGCATGCCCGTGCATACGTCTTAACCTCATCCTCAGAGGCGTCTGCGCTCAACTCCCAAAAATTGGCATTTAACCAATTTAACGGTATCCTACCTCCGATAAAATTTTTCGGGACACGTCCTAGACTATCCCGACATAAAGTAGTCCAAGAACCGGAAGCTATCCCCGATTTCACATCTCCATTCACTGGAAGCCCCAGGTGCATAGAAACATCCTCAAGCGTGATCGTGCACTCTCCGCACGAAATATGGAATGTGTGGGTCTCCGGCCTCCACCGCTCTACTAAGGAAGAAATCAAGTCTGGCTCTATCTTACAATGACCCTGATATCTACCTATGTAACCGAATCCAGCCTCTACTAAATACGGCAAGACACGACTGGGTATCACTTACTTAAGATTCCTAATAAAAGGATCTAATACACGGTCCTTTTCCTAAAAGTAAATAATTACAAAAATTAATTCTTAATCTAATAATCATGCATTAAATGAATCAACTAATTATTACTAATAATTTAAATTAAATTAAAACGTTAAAATGTTACCGTATCAGTAAAGTGTCGAGATATTTAATTCTTAATCTAATAATCATGCATTAAATAAATCAACTAAATATTACTAATAATTTAAATTAAATTAAAACGTTAAAATGTTACCGTATCAGCAAAGTGTAGAGATATATGATTTCCATCCGAGCGAAGTAGACTGCCTTCCATTATATATCTGCACAAGAATTATATTAATAAAATATTAAATAAAGTAAAAACATAATAATAAAAATATTATAAAATATACCTTAAAAAGAGAATATTTGAGAGAAATTTAGAGAATTTGAGAGAATTTGGTGTGATAAAAGTGATTGAGGATGGGGTATTTATAGGGAGATGGGGATTTAAGGGTATAGCGTGCCCCCTGCACTGCGTTATACCCCACGTGTCAGATATCCAGGTATAGCGCGGATCAGGGGGCGTGCTATACCCACGTGGCGCCAGATCACCGTATATCTCGGGGCAAGGGGCGCGCTATACCCACGTGGCGCCAAATCAACATATAGCGCGGTTCAGGGGGCGCGCTTTCCTGCTAAGGGTGTTAGATCGGGAAATATAGTCTGACCGGTGTTAGATCGGTAATAATACCGATCACCAGTGATATACCAGGAAAATCGCCTATAAATTTATGTAAATAAAAAAAAGTAATCGCACAGGCGACTAATATGCGAGAATATAATTTAGTAAAATCTATGAAAATAAAAATAAGGATAAAGTATAGTAATGGTCACTAAACTTTTCTAAAGCTTTTATTTAGGTCCCCAACTTTTAAAACTTGCAATACAGTCCCCCAACATTTAGTCCGTTTGCAATATGGTCCCCCAACAGTTACATCGGGGACCATATTACAAACGGACTAAATGTTGAGAGACTGTATTGCAAATGGACTTAATATTGGGGGACTGTATTGCAAGTTTTAAAAGTTGAGGGGCCTAAATGAAAATTTTAAAAAAATTCAGTGATCATTACTATACTTTACCCATTTTGTTATAATCGATAATGTTAATAACCAATTTATTATAAATCGTTAATATTAATAATAGATTTATTATTAACAAGTAACATCCTAGTTTCTAGTTTGAGATAAATTAGTTGATTTAGAGTGTGTTTGGTTGGGGGAATGTGAGATTCCCATGAGAATGGAATTCACATTCTCCCGTTGGGTTGACCGGGAATGTCATTCCCGGTATTCTTACATTATCAATAGTGGATTTTTGGGGTATATTATTGGGAATGTCATTACCTCCCTTTCCTTAAGTATTGTTGGATTACCGGCGTTTTGGACTAAAATGCCCTTAAAAAATTTCTTTAAAAAATATTCTTATTCTGTTATTGAATAATAAAATTCTATGAAAGTTAAATTACAAATTTATCCTTAAATTATTTTATATTTACAAAAAAATATATAATTAAAATTTTATATGAAGTTCAGGGATTAAAATAAAATTTTACCCTTTCATTAAACCTTTTTATATTTTCAATTTTGTAAAACAAATTATATAAATTTTATGAATTTAATTTTTTTTAAAGAAAATATATAAATATTTTTCAACTTGTTAAAAAACAAATATATAATAAGGACAATTTGGTCAAATATACATTCCAATAATTTTTTATTCCTTTAATCAAACACGGTAATCTTACATTCCTGCTAAACCAACCAAACACAAAATACATCATTCCCAACAATCCTATTCACTGGTAATCTTTTATTCTCACTGATAATCTTACATTCTATGAATCAAACGCACCATTATAACTTTAAATGATTGATTGATGTAACATCGTTAGGGACAATGCTTCAAATCATTCAATCTCTCTAGCTATCTTTTTTTTATCAAACTTTCTTTAGCTAACTTTCAAAATCCTTCACAATTTAATAAAAAAACAATTCCTTAAAAAATAAAATTACTTTACTAATAAAATTTTGCAATTTTTATTCAAAATAAATTACAAATCAATTTACATAAATATTACAACTCAACTAAAAAGAAACTTTATTTAGAATGTGCAAGTACTTCTAACAAGTGACACAAATTCCAAAAGTCAAGGGCAAAAATGCTTGAATATGACGGTGAAAATATCACACAATATGCTATAAAAATGTTTAATCCGATATTGTCGTAATCTTACTAACTGATCGAATCGAGTTATCCAAAATTCATTAATCGATTTCTTTCTCTTTAACTTTTAATTGAATAGTTTTTTTTATAAAAAAAGATAATCTAAACCGAACAAAGTTTGGTTAATTCGACCAATTCTTTAATTTAATCAAAATTTATTATAATCATTTTTGTTGCCCTCTCGATTCAAGGGTTTCGCGTTGACTAATCTGGACCGATCTATGTTGCATACCTGATTTTGGTAGGTGAGTCTCCTAACGAAGATTTTCTACTTACACATGGACTCGAATCTGAGACATTACTTAATAATATTAAGTTTCTAACCACTTGAACCAATTCCAATCAATAATTTTATTATAAGTTTTATTTAATATATAATATATTTAATATTTTTTGTTAATATATATACTATATTAAATATTTAATTGAATTAATCGAATTGAATTACTAAAACGTTATAAAACGATAACATAAGTGATAAAAAATTATTTGTTAAAACTTTAGTGATCAAAAGTAAACACTCATAAAATAGAAGTGACCATTCAAATAATTTACCTTTTAAAAATAATGCTATTCAAGAACTGTAACTAAAAGAAACTTCTAGAGACAGGAAAATTGTACTGAAAAGAACAGGAAAAAAAAAGAGCAAAAACAAAGAGAGATCCTTCTAAAATTCAAACAAAAAACTTTAAAAAAATTATTAGAAATGCACGAAAATCTCCAAATCTAATTTCTGAATGGAAACCCTAACCCTAACCCGAATTTCTCTGTTCGGATCCAAAGCTTTATCCCACTTGCAGAATCTCCGTTTCTCCTTCTTCTTCGCCGGAGGCTGAAACATTTAAATTTTATTATTTTTAGCTTCGTTTCTGTTAGTTTTTTTTTATAGATATAGATGAGATATCTGAAACTAGATGAATAAGGATAGTGATATAGATAGGATTAGAGATAGAGATAGAGATAGAGAAAGAGTTTAGGAAGGAAGAGATGGAGAGTGGGCCAGGATCAGATGTAGGAGGAGTCGGGTCTATAGTATGGGTACGCCGGAGGAACGGTTCATGGTGGCCGGGTAAGATACTGGGACCTGAAGAGTTACCAACTTCTCACCTTTTGTCTCCAAGGACCGGAACTCCGGTCAAACTCCTTGGCAGAGAGGATGCCAGTGTGTAAGTCTTTTTTTTTTCATAATTGTGAATTTTATTGTCTTCATTCATTTTAGCATTGCGAGAAAGAAAATTTGCAAGTAATTTTTAGTGTAACAAATATAGAACTTTTATCTTAATGTTAAACGGATAGTGCAGTCTCGGATTCAGGATAGAATTGAATTAGTGAGAGAATAGAGAAGAATGAGATTTACGTAAATTTTTAGAAGAGTTTAGGGAAAATAAATTCAGGATGTCCTGAGTCTAACGAAATTAACATTCCAACATGTTGACGTTTAACTGAGCTTTAGATGGAATGTGAGAACGGCGACTATAAGGCATAAAGTATTTTGATGATGCGCTATGATATGATCTCAGTTCTGATCATCTTTAGGTTGGTTAGGATGTTGCGAATTGATCAATGATTTACTCCAGAATCTAGGCCTTTGTCACCCTGCAAAAAGTTATGTGAAGAACTAAATTCTAGATATAGGAATTTGTTGCTCCATCTTGTATGATTTATAGGGTTTGGATGACATATATCAGAACGTTATTATTTTCAATTAAAAAGAGAAGAATAGGGTGGAAGACTAATCAGAACTTTAATTAAAACTTTCATGCATCTATACTTAAGGTTATTCGACAAACACTAGGACTGGCACAACCACACGCACCCATGCCCATTTTTATTTTCTTGATGGTACATTATATGTTATCTTGCTCTATGAAAGGTTGATGTAATGTTTTGACATCATTCATGTCCTTACAATAATGTTTAGACTATTATGTTAGTTAAGAATGCCAAAAGGGAGATGACTTCATCCCGTGTATACATTGTTCTTGTTGAAGTTTTATTGCCCTATCTATGGCCCTTTAAACCTTATTTTGAGCAGGGAAACCTAAACTATTTGTTATCTCATTTCATTCCTTATTTTTCAGCCATGCTAGAATAAGAGGTTCCACGGTGATGTATTCTACATTTCCTTGAAATATACAAACCAAAACTAATTTTGAGAAGTTTGGTGAATTTGTGCAGTAATATTGCACTCAATAAAAGTGAGCAGGCTCCCCTTTTTAGTTTTAGCCATCGAATAACTTTGGTATCCACTAGCATATCTGAAATTTTTAAGAAGATTACCATATTAGAGACAGCTTTGACTTTTAGTTACACTCATTTCATCGTCAATCTACTGAGAATCTGAATACTGTCATTCATTTGCTTGGTAAATGCTTTCAGCACTTTTTTTGCAATCTTAAACAATCTATGGTCCAAGAATAGTGCCACTAAGTTTAATTAGTCAATCTGCATCACATTTTCCTATCTTATTCTTCTTTTGTATGAAAACACTATCATCTTCCCTTTCCTTTACTCCCTCTTTTGTATATTAATATCTTTTCCTATCCAGGCTGTTTTCCACTTTTCCTTACCAGCCATTCTCTCATTCTGGTAAATTGATGCGGAAAATGTGGAAATAACTTGGAAGAATAAACATTTTAGACTTGCAATATTTTCCATCATTTTGCAACTGTTTTTGCGTCATCTTAATTGGAGGGTATTTCTGGGACACCCTTTTGCTTTATTGCCTCCCATTTTGTGCATTATATTTTATAGATATAGTCTTTATATATCATGTTTTTTTTTCTTTTACCTCATTTTGACTAGGACATTTATGATTATATAATTTTCTGTTCCATTTCACTTTATTTTGCATGTAACATTTTTTTCATTCATTTTTTCTCTTTTTAGTGATTGGTACAATCTAGAGAAGTCTAAACGTGTGAAGGCATTTCGATGTGGGGAGTTTGACGATTGCATTGAAAGGACAGAATCTTCACAAGGTATGCCACCCAAGAAAAGAGAGAAATATGCTCGACGGGAAGATGCAATCCTTCATGCACTTGAACTTGAAAAGGAATTGTTGAAAAAACTAGGAAAATTTGATAGGCCTTCCTATGCAAAACATAAATCTTCTGGTTCTGCTAAAAAGGATTCTGGAGGATCAGATATTAGTAACGGAAAACCTGGGAACTCAAAATCAAATCAATCCAAGAGACAAGATATTTCCACCAAGGGTGAGGCAGTAAGCGGCACTGTACACTTGAAAGAGCAAGCGGAAAATCAGCCAAGTTGGAAAAATAATTATACTGAAAATTTACCCAGGATGAGAGGATTGCAGGATTTAGGGCTCAAAACTGCATATGCAAAACAAAAGAATACATCTTTTGGTGCTATGGATGTTGATGAGAATCTATCTCCTTCAAGCAAGGTTTCCATCATGGGAAGAACCAATCATATTAATGGTAAATCTTGTTTTGATGAAATGAAAAAATTACACAAGGGATTTATTGAACTTTTTTTGGTTAATAGATGTAGCAGGAGGTACCCTTTTGTTCAAGTCTTGCAGAATACTTCAAAATTAGAAGTCTCTCATCTTTATGCATCCTGACATTTGTGTTGTTTCTACTATTTCAGGAGAGCGGAGGCGGGGTGTTTCTCGAGCAAAGAGAAGCAGATGCATATACTTCCCACCTGAGTCATTTGGTGCTTTGGATTATAAAGATATTCCTCCAAACCAGATTGAGATGTCACCTCCTCATTATGTGGAATGTGATTCTTATCCTTTTCCGAGTCACATGGTTGAAGATAATACTTGTGAGTTCTTGGAAGATGATGAATCTGGTTCTTCTGAATCAACTTCCTCTGAATCTGAGTCAGAGTCTGATTCATCTGAGACTGAACCAGATATGGATGAAGATATGACTTCACACACAGGTTATCTAATCTTATTCTTAATTCTAGGTTCATGTTTTATGTTGGGATGATTATCTTGCACCCTAGATAAATTTTTTTCTCCTTGAGGATTGAGCATCTCCCACAGACATGCAATCCTTCTGTTGCTGTTACTTGACTTGGTAACCTTATGTTTCACATATTGTTTTCTATTACCTATGTTACTCAAACTCAAATGCAGGTTTTGGGTGTTGGTATGTGCAAAAGTGTCTAATTCATCAATTTCCTTAAAACAAAGACTTGTGGATACAGCTAAAATGGATCTAAAACTAAGATACAGGTGTGGGGCCTCTTTATAAATTCAATATGGTAGTTTATGTTTATCAAATTATAATGGACATCTTTTTATTGAATCATAAATGGGCTGTCAAATATTATTGTACATTTCAATTATCTAAAATGGCTTTTGACTTTAAAACCTTTAGAAAGCTTTCTGAGCTCGAATACTCTAGTTAACTCCTCCTTGTTGACCCATGAAAAAAATAAACTGAATCCCAAATGTTGTAATTGACCTAAAACATGCAAAACCCAAGCAAAATAAACCAAATGGACGGAAGAGAACATGTATGTTGGTGGAAAAAACAAGATAAAAAGTACTCTTGTGATTGACCTTGGACTTTTTGACTTTTAACTTCAGTTTTGAACCCCAAAATTGTGATTGTTTTCTCTTCTTTTTCTTGTGTGAATTTTGATGTTTCTCCAATCTTCCTTCTCATGTTTTCGTTCTCTTTTTTCCATCCTTCTCTGCCATCATCTTAGAGAACCCAACCCATATCCCAGACTGATATCCAGTTGAGTCATATTGACATGAGTGCCCCACCTAATATGGCGTGTCCGAACCACAGAGCTTTGTACGATATTATTGGTGTTTCTTTAGTTCCATACATGTAATTGTTGATTGTTGAGTAATATTTGAAATTCTGTTTTATATAAAAAAATGTAATTACTGTTATAAATTTTGCTCATGATGTATATGTATTGATTGTAATTAAAATAAATCAGAGTAAAGTGGTCAAATTTCATAGTTGAAAAATAATGCTAGACTTGATCAATAGCACAGATCTAGAATGAAATTTGAAAGTTCCTCTATTGGCTACATATGAAATTAAAATTTCTCCTTGTTTTTACATTTCTAGTGGCTGAGCCAAGTTATATTTAGTTTAGAGGCCAACATTAAAGTATGCATGGAAATAACATAAATAATAAATTTGTAATAGAAGATTAACAATTTTCATGGCCTATATGTGTGCGTATAATCTTCTGAATTTGACTTAATTTGCAAGACCAAAATGTAGGAATTTGAACCTGATGGTCTTTACTTCCATCCATTGCTTCCCTTTTGATTACCCTAGGAATTTGATGCTTAGTCAAGAAAGCATCATGACTTCACTTTTTGTGTTATTTATCTCTGTTGCTCGGACTCAGGATATTAAATCATGTTGATAGAACATGACACATATGTGTGGGTATGGGATATGATTTGTATTTTCCTGGATTGTTTGTGGAGATGGCTAAGAAAGATGGTAGAAAGAGAATGAAGGAAACATGAGAAGATTGGAGAATAACATCAAAATGCACGAGAAAGAGGAGGGGAAATAATAACTATTTTGGGGATTAGGATTTTCATTCAAGTGTGAACGTCTAAGCTCAAGCATGTGACTACTTTTCATCTTGTTTTTTCTGCCAACTTTCTTTTCGTTTTGTTTTATCGATTTGGTTTAATTTCACTTGGATTTTGCATGCTTTGGTTCAATTAGGAGGCTTACACTTCAGTTTATCAAATTTTGCGGGCCATCAAATGGATTGATCGTATGTTTAGAGGATTTGGGTTCAGAAAAGTTTTAAATTCAACAATGATTTTCAAAAATTGACTGTACATTGTTATTTGAATGCCCATTCATGGTTTGATAAAAAAAACCCCCATTATAATGGAATAAACATATTCTATTATATTAAAGTTATTTTCATTCTCATCATCTGTACTTTAGTTTTGAATTTGTTTTGGTGGTATCCTCATGTCTTGGATATCAGACAATTAATGAATCACATGCATATATGGATACTTTCACTTGAGTCTGGGAAACATAGGTATTGGTTGCCCAATGGATTTGATGTTCAGTTCGGGAAGCATCATGGCGTGCATAACTATTGGTATATTTTGGTAACTGGTTATTCCTCTCATTATATCCTTATTTTCTTTATTCAGGTGCTACTGCATGTAAGGATGTCCGGTTAGGTGCCTTCCAAAGACCCGACACACTAGGAGGTGGAAGCATGGTCCAGGGAGATTTTGATGATTCATCTCTGTCTGGTGAGATGTCTCACTTTTACAGTCATGGTCATTTTTCTATGAACGAAGCTGTTTCCAAGTGGCAGCTAAAAGGGAAAAGGAACATGCGGAATCTGACAAAAAGATCCATGGATGCAGCAGAGGTAAGAGGTTATGATGGATCTGCTCATGGGATATATCATGACAAAAGGGGAGCTTTTCGAAAAAGGCCATTAGGTCATAGTTCTCATTTAAATAACGACTTTGACGATGATGATGTAACTGATTTGAGTGCAAAAGATTTTGGGACCCAAATGGTTGTATTTGATGATAGAAGACATTTGCATACACCAAGGGATACATCCAGAAGGAGATTTAGTTTCAATCATAACATCACTTATTGGGAAGGCATGCCTTGGGATAACCATGCTTCTGTAGAAAGAGATTGGGTGGACAAAGGTTGGCGCTTTGATCCGATATTTGCTGCCCATCGTAATTTCCGTGGGAAAAGATCTATGTTGATGGACGTGGATTTGAAAGTCCAAGCAAACTATCAGAAACAACCGGTACCTATTGTTTCATTGATAAGCAAGTTGGATGGGAAGGCCATAATAGGGCATCCCATTCAAATTGAAGCTCTAGAAGACAGTTCAACTGAGTCCCTTCTCCCCATTAATGGTTGTTTTAGTAATGGACTAAATAACCATGATGGAAATACCTCACTTCCGCCTGCATGGAGGACTGCCAAGAGGACCAATTTTAGGATCCCACGGTCTCACCCGCCATTTGTATTGGGTAGTTATGTAGGTGCTGAATATCAATCCTTGGACCATGAAGGCCCTCCTTTCAAGAAATACAATATAGGAAGTTCTGAGTATAAGGTAGGCCTGGTCAAAAACAGTATACCTCATGTTCAATGCTCTCCGACTGACAGGAAGTTCCAAAAGAAGTTACCGAAGAAGGTAAGCTTATTTTCTAGTCAGAAAACAAGAGCTTTGTCGTCAATTGGTATAGAACGAAATCTCAGTGATAACCATCAAATGTTCGGATTAATCAAACCAGAGTGTTCTGGACCTACAACAGTGGCTTGCATACCTGTCAAACTAGTATTCAGTAGGTTACTTGAAAGGATCAAAAGGCTACCATACAAAGCAGCTAGTAAAGTGATTTTCTCCACTAGTGATGCGGTAAGAGATCCGTCATAGATTACATTGTACATTGATACGATGAAACGTTAAATACTGTTAGCAAAATAAACATTGCTAGTTTCCTCTTTTTTGACAAAAGCATCCCCTCCAAACACTGCATTGTTAGCGTTGTCAAGTTGAGGTGTCTTCTTTCTTTCCAATAATTGGACGAACCAGGTACTCAGCATCGAAACCAAGTTACATATGATGAGTATATTTGTTACTTGTAGCGTTTTAGGGGTTCACTTTCGCTGGACATTTGTCTCCGAGAAATCAATGGAATAAAGGTATATCGTCAGGTAGCAAAGAGGTGATGAGAAATTATGCCAGAAGCAAGCAAGCAGATTGGAATTTGCATAAAATATGGTTTACCTTGATGAAGAAGTTATAGTTTTACCAATGTAGGTCCAATTTGACTGTCAAAGTTGGCATTTTATGCGAATTTAATATATCACAGGGGAAATGAAAAAAAAGAAAAAGATAGCTGGTGGAATCTTTTATTTTCTCGTCTTTCTTTTCACTTTTACCTTGTATGTATACTTCATATGTTGAAAAATACTTTTATCTAGATGTGTTTATTTTACCATCAGCAATGAAAGATAAGATAGCAATGCTATTCATTTAAGTAAATATCTCTTGAATGACATTAAATGGTTATATCCTTGACATTTCTGTTCCTCAAACTCGAGCCCTCAAGGAGTAACAACAATTTTTTTTTTTATCACTGGACTTATGCTGAATTGTTTAAGCCATGATTACTGTTCTATTCCTTCCATTTTCCATATGTATTCTGAAAATTACTTCTGAAGTGGCATGAGGTTTGTTAAATAGAAGCCCTAACTTTTGTAAATTGGGTAACAATAAATAAATTAGTAAATTATTTGTTCACCTACCTATTACTTTTAATTTTTGTTTTGGTCATTCAATTTTTAATATTTTAAAAATCATAATTAATATGATGGTTCTATTTCGATCACCCGTTGTTAAAAAAAGTAAAGGTGATCTTGGTGTGTCGCTATAAAATAATATCACATAAATATTGAAAAATAATAAAAAAAATATTATATTAGTATCACTATTAAATTTTTAATGACGGATAACAAAAACATTGCAAAAAAATAATAATTGAGTAGTGACCAAATAGATAGCCTACCCTAAATAGGGTAAATAAATAAGTGTAAGAGCATATACTATATCATATAGATTTAGCTATGTAACAAATCTTCATGCAAAGCTTGTTCACTATTTAACTATATAAAGAATCCTTACCTGAAACAAGTTTATACAATGCATGCAGCTAAAATAAAGTCTCATACGATTCGCGGGTGTTACGGAAATTTTCCGATCAAGTGAACTGCCGCCTGTTATAAGTATCTTCATGTACAAAAACCGGATCTTGTGAGGTCTGGTGGGGTGGGAACTGAGGTTGTCCCATGGCTATGCCACCTTGATTCGGAACAGCTGCAGTGCCCCAAGGACCGCTTGTGTCCTTGGCGGTGTTTAAGGTGAGATAATATAAGATCCCAAATACGACACTTGCAATGGCAAAGGCGGCTCCCCCGGCAAAGACTCCGGGTTTCACGACATAGCAGTAGTAGTAGCCAAAGTACACGCTCTCTTCACCGTGCTGATCGTTGAGTGCAGAACCAGTTAGCAAGAGAAGGAAAGCTATAACGAATGTGAACCTGGAAGAACATGGAGTAAGCATTTGATTATTTACTCGAAAAGAGAAAGTTGGCACACTACAAGCAACAGACACCCTATAATAAACAAGATGAAAGCAATCTCTACGTCACTATCGAGCATAAAACATGGAATCCGCAAGAAAAACCAGAAACATCTACAAAAGTATTTCCTACTCTGTCGACTATTTAGCGTTCTTTCTCGAGGCAAATTGACAGTCCCAAGACTACTCATTCTCAACATATAAACTTTGGCTCAAGCAACTGGCACGCAGTGAAAAACATGCTGGACCAAAAAGCAACTAAACACTCGTATATTGACATTTTAGTCCTATGCTTTGTAAACAAAATAATTCTCTTTCACAGTTGCATTCAACATTCATGCGATAGCCTGTAAAGCATCCATCCTAAAATCAATATACAATAGGTAACTACTGCGACCTGTAGGCCTAATGCCAACTGAAATCAATGGGGAAAACATGCAGACTACAATATAAATCAACAAACACCCAGCCCTCAGGCTTTGATGTTGTGCTAAGCACCTAAAAGAGCAGAAAGAAGCCCAAGTCGAGTATGAGATCACAATAGACTTCTAGCTGAATTACTGCGATAGCACCGCTTGATATGGTGTTCAGATAAATATGCATTTATAGCCATCGTGACATTCTGTTATCAGTCTTGGAATAAATTTCTTCCAAACAACTGTTTACGAAGCATAGGACTAAATGTCAATATTTGAGTGTCTAGTAAATAATTCTCATATATTTACTATCGTGGGTATAGGTTACTAATCCTATGAAGAAAGCAGAAGATCTAGGTTCCAGATTTTAGTCCCTAGTCCCTACCAGTAATACCAAGGAAACAAAAAAACATATAATGTAAAAAAAGGACAAATATGTTCTATCAATAAGTTATGCTCGAGAATCACCAAGAAACAACATAGAAAATAAGGGCTTTTGTCCAGTTAGAGTTCCAATTCTGACTGGTTCTTTTGCAGCAAATACACCCTGTTGTAACATTAATGATTATATGAGCTACCAGAAGTGCTGCTGACGCGGTTAAGCCAAGACCAAGTGCAGGACTCCGAGGATAAGAACATTGTGTATTGGAGACAAACTTAACATCTGAAGCCTGTAAGAGAGAGGGAAAAAAAAAGAACAGCTGGACGTCATAAGAATTCCAGAAAGCCGATATCCAAGTAACTTACTTAACGCATGGAAGGAACAGCAGTAGCATATTATTCAGATTCTCAGTTTCACAAGCTCCAATTCGAAATAGATATAGAAAATTCTTTCCAGCAGGTAATTCGGTTAAAATATATGAACCAAATGTCTTTTGCAATTTATAGTTGTAATTAGCATGGAATCGCTAGTCTAAGCATTGACATAAAATTTTCATGCAACAGCGAATTAGATGAAATAATAGAGCTCTCCACAAATGAAAACTTGTTGCAAGAACTTGCCCAAAATTGAATTCGAAGTTGCGCACAAAATCAAACTTGTGCCAGTATAAAATGAAAATGGTTAAACTGATACTCATCCTATATGCCAGGACAACCAAAAATGGTGAAAAAGAAATAGAATACAAAAAACTCACTGTTGAAACACTCCCATTAACTGATAAGACCTCAAATTCTAAAGATGGAGGTCACAGAAGTAGCCAGATCGATCAAGCACCGATATTCCATATGTCACTCCGGTCTATCATCGACTATCTTCTCCATTAACTTCTCAATAATAACTCAAATAGATTGAATTTGCTGCTTTATTGTGCTTATATTAAGCATCTGATTTCCCCATGTTCTGTTTCATACACCCACCCCTTAAAAACAAAGCACTTTGGCCTTAGCTACAAAATATATGCCATAGGTGTTGGAATCACTTAAACTCAAGGGTATATGCTTAGGTAAGGTAATCTTCTTTCTCTCAGGGAGTAAAAGAACAAAGTTAAAGAATTCATTATAAGAAATTACAAGTAAATTTCAAAATTTAAACCTTTCTTAAGGAAAGTTTCACCTTTTTTTTCCATCCCTAGCATATACACAAAAGACGGAAAACCAGAGACTAATTTTGGAAGCAACAGTTGCTATTCTTTTGCAGTTTTTAATCACTCAACACAAACAGGAGTAAAGCTAAGCAAGAAACCGATGAGAACGAAGCAAAAGACAAGAATTTTCAAGAAACCCATTAAAGAAGAGCTGATCAAAATCCCATATTATATATATATATAGTTTACCTTAATCCTTGTAGCTTCAGCAGCAAAACCAGTGGCGGCTGATAAAACCCCCAGAAGGGCCACAACACTGCATATAACTAAGCCCTTTCTTTCCATCTCTCTTTCTCCTTTTCACTGCCCTTTTTAGTTGAAAACTGGAGCTTTTTTTCTTCGTCTGAAACTGAAACAGATACAAGTTACTTAGAAGCAAGGTAGTCTTTTTGTCTCAAAGGGGAAAAGAAAACATATAAAAAAGTAGGTGCTCCGACCAAATCTTACTGTTCCAGAATTGTGTGTGGCTTTGGGATATATTCGTTAATATATTTTTATATTCTTTCTTGAATAAAGTAAGGGTAAACTAGGAATTTAATTATTAAATTATCAATTTTAAATCATTTTAGTACATAAATTTTTAATATTGTTCAAAATCATACTTAAAATTTATTTTTTTATTCATTTTAGTATTCGTCTTTAAAAATTTTAGTTTTTGTTTCATTTTAGTAACCCGTTCAAAATTTAATGTTAGGTTTTGTAAAGATTGAAACTTCAGGTATTAAAACGGACCAAAATTGATAGTTTATGTACTAAACACGTTAAATTTTTACGGTGGGATACTAAAATGAAATGAAAACTAAACATTATGTATGATTTTGAAAAAATTAAAAGTTTAGGTGCTAAAACAGACCAAAACTAATATTTTAGGTATTAAATACGTGGTTTACCCATAAAATAATTATAATTTTAAAAATGTTGGTGATGATTTTGATAATAAGCTTTTAAAATTTTGAATTTATTTAAATCAAATATTTTGTTAATCTCTAATTCCAACTTCCCAGTTTAAGCTTTGTTAGTAAGTAAATAAATAATAAGATAAATTATTTATTTAATTCATCTATTTATTATTTTATTTTTATTTGATCATTTAACTATTTTTTAAAAAAAGTATATATAATATTACGCTCGTTTATATTTTAATCATTTAAAAATTTAACTATAATAATGATATAATATATTTCAAATTATAATAAAATGACGACACATGTCACCACCTTATAAGAAATAAAATTTTTAAGCATAACAAGATTTGAACCGATTATGTTAATTTCATCATATATTATAAAAATAAAATTCAAGAAAATTTCAAATAAAGGATAACACGATTTGAATCCAGGCCCGTTGGAGGGGAATTAGGTGTTTTATCAGTGGTTTAAGCATGTTAATTAACTTAATTTATACCAAATTATCGTAAAAATATAAATTGAGACAAATATTATAAAATCATGTTTTATTGCTCCTATATTTATGCAGGAGCCTCATACAACACACTGATCAAGCGTTACTTGAGTGGTACATTGAACTTTGACTTGTGGATGACCTTAAAAAAAATCAAAAATTAAAAATTAAAAAAAAACATAAATGCCAACTAATTTAAACTCCACTTCACCCTCGTCTTCAACTTTTTCTTTCTCGCTTCATTTAATTCTCAATTTCTTCTTCCCAAATTAACTCTTAAATCTTCATTAACGATTAACTTTTTTTCTTCTATTTAATCTTACTAATTAAACCCATGAAGATGCCAACTAATTTTATCTTTTCCTTCTCTCTTTCTCTTCCCTCAAGTGGCGATTGTAATTTCGACACAATCACCGAAAATATTAAGGGTACAATTAGAGGCTTATAGCATAAAATATTACGGCTTTTGGCATATCCAACACTGACATTATAATCAATTTATAATTTCAATCACAAAATCATGTTTTATTGCTCCTACTATTTCCCTTAATTAATCAAATTAGAATTCTTTATTATTTTTTCGGGTGTTGTATTTAATTAATTTTATTGTTTTGGACATAAACCGTATGATTTGTTCTAGTTTATGTTTATTTGTTTGATTGGAGCTTTTTTCTTTATTTTTTTAATTATTATGAAGCATAAGAGAATATATGAATCAGGTTGTGAAAAGCGTAAAAACAAAAAACAAAAAAAAAGCATTTGTTGATCACAAAAAGGAGCAATTGATAATTTTTTTTTGCTAAAAAACCAAATTTATCTACTAATAATCAAAATGTTGTTGATGTTGGTAGTTCTAATGTTAATGATGTCGATCGTAATTAGGCTACTATTGATGATAATGTGCATTTAGATGATGAATTAACAAATGATGATGTAGATGTGAATGTCAATAATGCCTCATGTGATAATGTTGATGAGGATGTTGATTGTGTTAATTTTACCAATTCAATTGGTACTCAAATTAATGACATTGATGTTTGTGAGGATACTAGGAATCAAATGTCGTCAAAGCATATGTTTAACGTATATGATTCTAGAAATTGGGATCACTTAGAATCTCAAATGATTGATATTTTGACGGTAAAATGTCCTAAAAAGGACTTGTCTATTGAGAGAGGTGATACATATAAAATAGGAAGACATTTTTCTGCCTTATTCTATACTAGAGTTTTGCCCAATAGGAAAAAATGCGATGGAGATTGACTTGTATATTCAAAATAACTTGATAAAGTGTTTTGTTTTTGCTGTAAATTATTTAAAAAGAATGGGATTGATAGAGGCAAAATAGGAAATGAGGGTTTTAACAATTGGGCACATCTTTGTGTTAGAATTAAAGAGCATCAAACTAACATGAAACATATATAAAATATGAATAATTGGTATGAGTTACATTTAAGACTTCAAAAGAATGAAACTATTGATAAAGTAGCTCAAAAGCAACTACAAAAAGAGAAAGAGTATTAGAAAAGTGTCTTGTTGAGAATTATTACGATTGTAAAATTTCTTGGAAAACATTGTTTAGCATTTCGTGGTACTAATGAGAGATTGTATCAAAGTAGCAATGAGAACTTTTTGGGATTGATAGAAATGCTAGGTGAATTTGATCCTATTATACAAGAGCATATTCGACGCATTACTAATGATGAGATACATGTTCATTACCTTGGTCACAACATTCAAATAGAGTTAATTCTTATGCTTGCAAATGCAATAAAGTCTGAAATTGTTAAGATAATAAAAGAGGCTAAGTATTTTTCTGTGATACTTGATTGAACCCCCAACGTTAGCCACCAAGCAGGGCCGATCCAATGAGTTTTAATGCCCTGGACGAGATAATAATTTTATGCCTCTATACTTGTACCGTATAATAGACAAAACATAAATAATTTTTTTAAAACAAAAATGTAATCGAAATTATAGTCAAACAATATCAATACTAATACAAACCAAAACCTACAAGGCTACAAATATCACCTAAAATGATGTGTTCGTGCATTTTTTGAAGCAAAAACCTCTATTATTTTACGATAATCAAGACTTTGTAAAAATTGACTTTCGATGCTTAGAATTGCTAATCCATTCAATCTATCTTGAGTCATCGTGCTTCGAAAATATGATTTCAAGAGCTTCAATTTTGAAAAACTTCTTTCCACGGAAGCAACCGTAACCGGTACCGTCAACAAAATTTTATATGCTATCAACACATTATGGAACATATCCATTCTTCTTCCAAACTCCATTATTTGAATAGATGTCCATGGACTTTCACCTTTGTGTGCTTCATCCGGCAACATTTTCTGCAATGTTTGTAACTCCATAAATAAATCTTTTCCATCAATATCAAATTCTTCACCATTTATCAAATTGGACTCAAGATTTAAACAACATTTTTTAGTTCGTCATCAAGTAATGAAATTAAATTTGAACTATCAAACAAAAAACCAAATATAGACTCGAAATGTTACATTTGTTCAAATCTACTTTTCAATTGAACAAGAGTCATATCTATAAGAATAATAAAGTAATCCTTTTGAAATGCTTCTTGAGAAGATTGTTGTTCTCTTTCGGTATTTGGAATTTCATCAAATTGCTTTTTTCTATAAGAAATACGTTTTTAAGGAAATTGAGGTTCGACCCCAATATTATATGATATTTCTTTAGCTTCATTAATAGCATCGTCAAACCCAATTTCCCTATATTCTTCAAAGTAATTAATTAACCCCTCTAAGTTTTTAACCGCAACATCAAGAAGCATATCTTTGGATTGTAATTTCTTACTAAGCAAATTAATTCTAAACAAAATTTCATGCCATATAACTAAACTTAAAATAAATTCAAAACTAGAAAGTTCACCATTTACTAGTGATTCAACTCTCATAAACCTTAATTTTCATGCCTTAATTTTTTAGAAGGTTGTGTGTCCAACTCTAAACCTTAAAAACATATTAAATTTTATTAGAAGATCACATATGCAACTCTCATAATTTTAAAAAATTAATAGATTAATGTTACATTAACAAAATGATCAGAATATAATAATATTAATAGTATGATGAATGATATAGTATAATTAAAAGTTTAATAATTAATTTAGAACGAGATTATAGTTTGGAGATTTATATATAATATTTTAAATTTATATTTTAAAATTTAAAGATCAATATATAATAAGATCATAATTTAAGTATCTCCTGTACAATTAACTCATTTTTTTATTAATATGCCAAAATTGGATCAAATTTGACCAAATGAGTGGTGGTAGACACGACCTAAGACCTGAAAAATTCAAGTGGCTTGGTTTTACCTGTTGTTAAAAAGGACTAAATAGTAGCAGAATTGCATTGACTTGGAAGTAGTCTCTGGCGCCACCATACACATCTCATTTCCTCGTAGTTGACAGACTTCGCTCATTCCTTAGCTGCAACTGTCCGCTGTTTGCGAGTACTATAAATGGTGTGGATATGTGTGCAAGTATACACAATCGAACAAGTAATAAAGTGATGAGTGAGTATCGTTCTCCACAGGGATTGGGGGAAATCAAATAAGTTTGTCACGACACTTTACTCTGTCACCTAAGTAAAGTTAGAGATGGTATATATACAAATGATAATGTTGTGGCAAAATGAATAGATGGTATGGAAATGGAACGATAACAATGTGGTAGCAAATGGATATGTTGTGGCAAAGGAATTGTGTGTACTGCAATCAAATAAAAATGTAAAGGCAAAATAAACTGTAAATAATGGATTTGATTATAAGGACTTTAGACTCTTCACACGACAAGCTACTATGGGAATGAGTGATAGGAGTTACTTAGGAATAAGTATACTTCTCAGAATGGTCTTACTTCTATGCCTTCTCTGCCCGATAGAGTTTACTAAGGGTGCCCTATGCTATCTCTAGTAAGGGACTCAACAGATTGAAGATGCCTTGGCAAAACCGATTGGTGTTAGCTACTACAGGGATCCTATTGGTCCAGATAACAGGATATGTCTCGGCAATACCTTTTTGTGGCAGCATTAACATCTAACCTATCACTCATACACAACTCCTTTTAGTTGAATGAAATCCTAGCCTTATCTCTAAGGTGGATTAGGCCTAGTTACTATCTAGAACCCCTTGCTTAAGGTGCTAAGCTTCATAAACAAAACATAATATAACAAAGAAAAATAATTATTCATTAAAGAAAAACTTAAATATCCAAAATAAACTCACACCAAATAGGATTAGTTCATGGTGGGGTTCGAAATAAGCAAGCACAAAGCAAGTTAATCCGTTCCTTACAACCCAAATAATAAATAACGAAAGCAAAGAGCAAAGAGTAAAGAGAAGGAGGAAAAGCCTTCGACGTGCACTGTCGGGGCTTCCCTCGGCCACCACGAATAGTCCCAGCGATCTAGCTCTTCTCGGACGCCTAGTTTGCCACTCCCTATAGCCTGTCAACAGAGGAATGCCACAACAAGAACGATTGACGGAAAAAGAGAGAACTTTTTCTCTGAATTTTTAGGCTCTTGCCGGCTGTCTAAAAATCTCCAAGTCTCCTCAAAAAGTCAGGCTTCATATTCTATTTATAGGGGAGAATGAACCTAGGGTTTTGTGTTAAAATTACACTAGTACCCTAAAGTTCATTCCTTTTATGTGAGAGTTGGTGTGAAGATGGTAACTTGCCCCTCCATTATGGCTGATTGCAGAAAGCACTTTTTATGCCATGACAGTTGGCTCTTACTAAAAATATTCTTCTTTCGTTTTGATCGCTCTCGAAATGCCAACTGGTTCGGCATTTGCATTCTTCTCAACATTCTCCTTATGCCATGGCATTTCTCTTTTGCTTTTCCTTGCTCCCAAATCCTACACATCACCAGACAAACATCTTCCCCATAAAGCAGCACTGATTACAAAATAAAATACCGCGACAAACAGAATTTTACCACATGCAACTATATGCTCCTAAATGCATCTATATGATCCTATATGAGCTCTAAGACAGTCAATAACTTAAGTGAAAAAGGTCCCAAATATGACCTTTTTACGGAGTTATCACACCCAAACTTAAGCTATTGCTTGTCCTCAAGCAATGGATAATATTAAGCAAAATAAAAATACCATGGCAAGTTCAGAAGCAGAATAGTTATATGGGATAAAATTTCAACCCTTAGAACATTTGGCTTCAACATGCTATACTGGTTTGAGAAATCAAGTATTGTCCCCTAGGGCAAGATTTTTTGTGTGGGTGTGTGCGTGTTTGTATCAAGTCCATGCTTAACAAATCTAAAAATTTTCTACGCAAGTTTTATTGTTTTGCCACGACATTTACAATTTTTACTCCCACATTGGTTTATTTTCCTTTTTCCTTTTTTTAACACTGCTACGAGGGGAGTTAGCCTATCACACCTACCATCCCACACACTAGGTGAAAGGGAGCATGCCTTCAACCTACGAGCTAGTCAAGTAGAGTCATCCTGTGACTACTTTCATTCACTCATATACCATAGCTGCCATTTATTTATTTGGAGTTTCCAGGAAATGCCATGGCATAACAGAGTGTCCCTCTACAGATATGCCGAAGCATTTATTCACAACTTCAATTTTTTTAACAAAGTGGGGTTTTTATCGTTTATGCCAAGACATGCAAGAATTCTCTTATAAAAAATTTCTAAGTTCCTTAAGCATGAAAAAACATACAATCGTGTATTCAAGGGTTTCAAAAAAGCAAGTCCTAGAGTTGGTTCTATTATCCTCAACAGTCATGTACATTCAATCCTAGCCATCAAGAGTTCATCATCATCGGGCATCCTTAATTTATTCTAGAAAACCAATTCAACCACTTACTAATGTCATAACATATTCATTCTACTAATAATATCATGCAATGATTTAAGAACCCTACCTCCCCCAAACTTGAGAGAAGCATTGTCCTCAATGCTAAATAAAAACTAAAGAAAAATCTAAACTACATGCTATGAAATTCAATGCAATGCAAGGTACCTTGACTTCATGCTTGTGGTGGTGCGACAGTCGTGCGACGTGTGCGCTTTTGTAATTGTGTGGGGCTGGAATGTTCAGAATATGATGTTGGTACGGTTGAAATCTGGATGGAACCTAACCTTGTAAAGAAAAATAAAATAGTAAAATAAAAGGAAACTGAATAAAAACAATAACAAAATAAACATTTATTTTTGCACAAGAGTAAATCTAAAATGTCACGGTATCCTTAAGATGTTGGGCCAATATCAACTTCATGCAAGAAAAGTGTAGTCTTGTCATGCAATGGCGGGACTCCTTGGTATTCCTTCAGGCGCTGGCCATTGACTTTAAAGACGGACTCATCGTCCATTTTCTTGATATCCATAGCGCCATACGGGTAAACATAGTGGACTTCGAATGGTCCCGACCATCGTGACTTCAGTTTGCCAGGGAAAAATTTGAGCCTAGAGTTAAACATGAGCACTTTCTGTCCAACATGAAAATGTCGTGGCAAAATAATTTTGTCATGCCACTTCTTCGTTTTTTCCTTGTAGAACTTTGCATTTTCATATGCTTGTGCTTGAAACTCTTCCATCACATTCAAATCGAGCAGTCGTTTCTCTCCAGCTAGTTGTGCGTCAAAGTTTAGCTTCTTGATTGTCCAGTATGCCTTATGTTCTAGCTCAACTGGCAAGTGACATGTTTTTCCATATACGATCTTGAAGGGCGACATTCCCAAGGGTGTTTTAAATGTCGACCGATATGCCCAGAGTGGTTTATCGAGTTTTGGGGACCAGTCTTTCCTTCGGGGGTTCACCACCTTCTCGAGAATCTGCTTGAGTTCACGATTGGACACTTTAGCTTGCCCATTTATTTGTGGATGATATGTCGTGGCAATTTTATGTCGCACTCTGTATTTCTATAATTCCTTGGCAATTAGCTTGTTGTCAAAGTGGGTACCTTCGTCACTGATAATGGCTCTTGGTGCTCCATATCGAGTGAAAATGTTCTTGTGAAGGAACTTGAGCACCGTCTTTGAGTCATTCCTTGATATCGCAATTGCTTCAACCCACTTGGGTACGTAGTCCACCACGAGTAAAATGTATAAGTTTTCAAAAGAAGATGGGAACGATCCCATAAAATCGATGCCACAAACATCGAATAGCTTTATCTCTAAAATATTTTATAGCAGCATTTCGTGTCATCTGGAAATGTTCCCAGTACGCTGGCATCTGTCGCAGGCCTTACAAAATTTGTGGGCATCCTTAAATAGCGATGGTCAGTAGAAGCCTGATTGGAGGACCTTGGAAGCAGTCCTCGCACCTCCAAAATGCCCTCCACATGGTGCTGTGTGGCAATGGTGTAAGATATCGTGTTGCTCTTCTTCGGGGACATACCGTCGAATCATTTGATCGACACATTGCTTGAACAAGTACAACTCGTCCCAAAATAGAACTTGTCATCATGTAGAAACCTCGTTTTGCCCTGGTTGTTCAATTCATATGGAAAAACACCACTAACAAGAAAATTAACGAGGTCAGCGTACCACGGAATTGTCATGGCATATAAAATTTTCTCGTCAGGGAATTATTCTTTAATATAAAAAATGTCATGTCATTCAGAAATGTTTTCTAGCCTAGATAAATGGTCTGCAACCTGGTTCTCTGTACCTTTCCTATCAACTACCTCTAAGTCAAACTCTTGCAATAGTAATATCCACCTAATGAGTCTAGGCTTGGCATCTTTCTTGTTCACTAAGTATTTTATAGTTGAGTGATCGGTGTGAATTATCACTTTGGTGCCTATCAAGTATGGCCTAAACTTTTCAAATGAAAATACCACGACAAGTAATTCTTTCTCAGTGGTGGTATAGTTTAATTGTGTCTCATTCAAGGTACGACTAGCATAATATATAACATGAAAGATTTTACCTCTACGTTGCCCAAGCACAGCTCCCACGACAAAATCACTTGCATCACACATAAGTTCGAATGGTGTCGTCCAATATGGGGGAACCACGATCGATACAGAGATAAGTCTTTGCTTCAGCTCTTTGAATACGCCATGGCATTTCTGATCGAATACAAACTGTTGGTTCTGTTGCAGCAAGGTGCATAAGGACTTGGATATTGTGGAGAATTAATTCCTTGATGAATCGTCTATAAAATCTAGTATGTCCAAGGAAACTCTGAATGCCCTTGACAGAAGTTGGTGGCGGTAGCTTCTCGATTACCTCGATCTTGGCCTTGTCAACCTCAATGCCCTTTGCAGAAATCTTATGGCCTAGAACAATGCCTTCGGTCACCATAAATTGGCATTTTTTCACAGTTCAGCACGAGATCAGCCTCCTCGTATCGCTTCAGTACCTTCGCCAAATTACCGAGGCATTTTTGAAATCATCTCCAGAAACAGAAAAATCATCCATAAAATTTCCTGAAAGTCCTCAACCATGTCTGAAAATATGGCTTGCATGCAATATTGAAAAGTTACCGGGGCATTACAGAGTCTAAAAGACATTCTTCGAAAGGCATACGTGCCATAGGGACACGTGAATGTTGTCTTCTTTTGGTTCTCCAGTGTGATGGCAATCTGATTATACCCCGAGTATCCATCAAAGAAATAATAAAATGCCTTGCCAGCAAATCGATCCAGCATTTGATCGATGAACGGAAAAGAGAAGTGATCCTTCTTGGTGGCCTTGTTGAGCTTGCGGTAGTCCATGCAAATCCGCCACCTGATGACCGTGCGTGTAGGTATCAACTCATTGTCCTCACTCGTCACCACATTTATGCCTCCTTTCTTTGGCACGCATTGGACGGGACTCAACCAAGAACTATAAAAAATAGGGTATATTATGCCAGAGTCAAGCCATTTGAGAATCTCATTCATCACAATTTTCTTCATGATTGGGTTTAGTTTGCGCTGCAGCTTTATGGGTTTGCTATGGCATTCTTCCAGCAGGATTTTGTGCATGCAGATTGTTGGACTTATTCCCTTGAGATCTGCCATCGTCCATCCTAACGCTTTCTTATGCTGTGACAAAACACTAAGCAAACTCGATTCTTGGTTAGGAGTAAGGGCAGAGGAAATAATTACAGGTGTATGTTGTAATGAGGGCTTAGGAGGAACAAACTCGTCAAAGTTAAGAGGTTCAAAATACGTAACTGGGCTGGCTTTGAGGAAGCTAGTCTGTTGTTCATCGATAGAAAAATCATTAGGCTCTCTGGCCTTTAAGTCTTCGAATAACCCCTCATCAAGTCCCAGCTAAATAAAATTGTCTTGGCAAAATTGATCTACTTCTTTCGTGATTATTGTATCCACTTCTAAAATGCTTTGGCATTCTTCAGAATCATCCATGTACTTGAGGGATCGGAAGACATTCACAGTGACATGTTGATCGGCCACTCTCATGGTTAGCTCGCCCCTCTCGCAGTCGATGAGAATACGCCCGGTAGCTAGGAAGAGTCTCCCCAAGATGATGGGTGCTGTGACATCGACCTCACAGTCCAGAATCAGAAAATCAACAGGAAAAATGAACTTGTCAACACGCACGATGACATCTTCAATTCACCCTTCAGGACCCACATGTGATCGATCAGTTAATTACAAGATGACAGATGTGGGTCTCGCATTTCCTATCCCATGCTTCACGAAAATTGACTTAGGCATCAAGTTCACGCTCGAGCCAAGGTCACAAAGTGATTTCCCAACAAATTTGTTTCCTATCGAACATGGGATGATAAAATTGCCAGGATATGTCTCTTCGGTGGCAGCTTGCTTAAGGATGAGCAAAATTCTTTTGCCATGGAAATTGTTTTGTACCGCTCAACCTTTCTTTTCTTGGTCACAATCTCCTTGAGGAACTTAACATATGTAGGCATTTGTTCCATAGCCTCTAGAAAAGGAATATTGATTTGAAGTTGACTCAGAATGTCAACAAATTTTTTGAATTGAATATCCTCGTTATGCTTTTTTAGTCTTTGCGGAAAATGAGGTGGGGGTCTCGCATCCTGTACTGACGGGGTGAGAACAGAATTTGCCTTGGTATTTTTGTTTGCTCCCTCAGTCACTTTACTTGATGAACTCTCATCTTTATCCTCTTCCTCTGGTGCTTCTTCTAGCACTTCTTGATCAGCTTGTACAGTCTCAGCGGGTGAATTATCCTTCGATCTTCCCCCAAACTTGTCTTCTATATTAATTCGTGTACCACTTCGTAGAGTGAGCACACTACAGTGCTCTTTTCCATGAGGTTTTATGACTTCAGTGTCACTCGGCAGATGTCCTGGTCGTCGTTCTTGTTATGCCACGGCAATTTGAGTAACCTGATTCTCTAATGTCCTCAGCGATGAACTGTGGCTCTGAAGCAGAGCCCTTTGGTTTTTTATGGAGGTTGCATGGTCTTGCAGCATTGTCTTCGTTGTTGCTATGAACTCTTGCATTGTGGCCTCCAAAGAACTGGTGTTAGATGAAGATATCCCTCCCTTGTTGGAATTATGCCATGGCATATTCGATTGAAATCCCTAGGAGTCATTGAAATTCTGATGTCGACCTGGTTAATGAGCATTGTTGGTTCCTTGGTTTCCCCACGAAAAGTTTGGATGTTGACGCCATCCATGATTATATGTGTTATAATAGGGGTTGTTGTTACCTCGGTTGAAGTTTCCTACATAATTGATGGATTCTTGATTGGTCGGGCAGTTACTCTCATTGTGATTGTTGTGGCATAATAAACATGCTAAATGGGCTGCCTTCACTTCTCTCACCTCACTTGGCCTTTGCAGATTCTTTAACATGTTGGTGATAGTAGCAAGTTGGGTGGACACATTATCCTTAGAGTCTAGCTCTAAAGCTCCATATGATTTGCGCCCAAGTCCAAGCCTTGTTGATGAGAACTGATAATCGTTGGTGGTAATCATGTCCAGAATGTCAAATGGTTATGCTGGTGATCTATCAAGTAATGTCCCATTTGCCGAGGCATCTAGCATCATCCTCGTGGGTGTATTTACTCTATTATAGAACATCACCACTTGCGTCCAATCTTCAAAACCATGATCCAAACATTTGTGAAGCAATGCTTTGTATCGATCCCATCATTCATACATCGACTCGTCATCAGCTTGACGAAAAGAAGCAATGTCGTTCCTCAGTTGGGTGTTCATGTTCGGAGGATTATACCGTAGCAAAATTTTTTTGCACAGATCTGTCCACAACTCCATTGAACCCGCTGGAACGCCACTCAACCAAGCCCTTGCTCGGTCACGCAGGGAATATGGAAATAGATTTAATTTCAAAACATCTTCGTACACTCCTTGTTGGCTAAAGGAATCACAAACCTCCAAGAAGTTATGAATGTGATGCCTGTCATCTTCATTTGGCATGCCCCCAAATTACCCTATGATGTTCAGCATATTAAACATGACAGGTTTGAGCTTGAAGTAGGCTGCCTGAATTTCTGGTGCCACAATTCCAGGATTTAAGTCATCTAAGATCGGGTTTAAGTGATCACGAATGACACGAGGTCGGGATGCATTCCCATCATTTAGATTTGCCTTGGCATTCTGATCTTCCTCATGACCAATGCCTTGATTTTTGATTTGATACATATTTGCATGTTGAGCACGTCTTCTTTGCCTAAAAAGCCTCTTGATCTCAGGTTCAACCGGTTCTAATAACTTGTCCGAATGTCTTCTGGTCATACACAGTGAAAAACCTTAAAAAGATAAGGAAAATAAAAAGTAAAACTATCTAAATAAATAAATAAACAAGTAAAATAATAATGCTATGACAAAACAAATTAACTTCCAGTTGCCAATCCCCGACAACGGCGCCAAAAACTTGTCCGCGAATTGTGAGTACTATAAATGGTGCAGATATGTGTGCAAGTATACACAATCGAACAAGTAATAAAGTGATGAGTGAGTATCGTTCTCTACAGGGATTGGGAGAAATCAAATAAGCTTGTCACAACTGTAACCCCCTCAGACCGATAAGGGTAACCTGATCCGATCCGGGGTGTCACATTAGGGCCACCGGAGCGACCCACTGTAATTATAGCAGAAAATTTAAAACTTTTTATCAGAACATGTAAACTTATAAAATCAGTTTTCACTATTTAAAAATAAAAAAGATTTCCAAACTCTTATATAAATCAAAATACAATTACATGCCCCCTAATCACATGCACCATACTCTGCAACAACGCCGGAAGAACTCCCTTACTGAAGTCGATAGATGCACTGGTACAATTCTTTTAACCTGAAAATATGAGTAATAGAGTGAGCTTCAAAAAGCTCAGTAATACAGAACTACCAGATGATGTTGATGAACGTGCAGATACAGATAAATATATATTTCTTTATTGTTTCTGAACATTTACAGATTTTTATGCTGAGCAGAGATCCTACTGATATTTCAGGTGGTAACGAACAATAAGCTTTCAGTTCAGAGAAATATTTTGGATGACTGTGTTCAGGAGATCAGAATAGGTTATCTAGTGTGTTCCCATAAAACCAGTAAAAAGATACTGATCTTTTAAAACATATAAATATATATATATACCCCCATCCAACAAGTCCAAATTGTGTAGGTTCCCCAGAACCATACACCCACCATCAAGTCCAGTAGGCCCTGAGCACACAGCCGAGGAACAGGTAAATAAGGCCCTAAGCACACATCCGAGGAGCCTCCAGGTATACTTCCTCCAACATTACCCCCAAGTAAATATATCCGTCCGTAAACGGATATATCAAAAATCAAAACATAAACCAGGTCAAGTATCATATCAAACTCCAGGTCAAGTATCAGATCAGAATCCAAGTCAAGTATCAGATCAGAATCTATGTCAGATATCATATCAGAATCCATGTCAAGTATCAGATCAGAATTCAAATCGAAAATCAGATAAAATATTCATGTGAGTAGGGAACACACCAGAATTTACAGATAGTATTCAAAGATATCGGATAATCTTAACAAGTAGAGGAATACGGATCTTTAGTATACCGATAGAATATCGAAATTCAGAATCACTATTGAAAGAGTACAATGACTGACAGAATCATCAGTTATTCAGAATGTGACTTGAGCTGATAAGGAAGAAATGAAAGTTCAGGACATTTATATTCTATGCCGATTGATCGGATTATCAGGCAACTCTTAGATGAATAGTTCCCAGAAGAATGCCTATCGATTGGTCAATTCATTGTTCTTCCAGGGTATTTACTCTTTAATACCACAATTCTTGTCCATAGACCATTTTCGGAATCATCGTTGAATAAATCTTCCAATGTCTTTATTTCATTTCCACACTTCCACAATATCATGAAATGCTGACGTACTTGATTAATTTGTTCATAATCCATTGTAATTGTACACTACGTAAACTCATCAGAGTTTCCAGACTTATCCAAATCACTTACTAAATCCTCAGTCATTGAGGTTACCTATTTTATTTAGCAGTCATCTCCATTCCAGTTACTTCAGGATTTTCCAGAGTAATTCAAACGTTCCTGAATTTCAGATACATGTTGTACTTCCATTCCATTCAATTTGGTCTTCGAGGTTGATTTGTCGAACTAACGTCCAATTCTTAGTACTGAATACGATCTAGAGCTGAGCTGAATACTTCCAAAATTTATCATCGAGCCAAACTTGAGAAGACGAACATATGTTCCAGTAATATATATGCAATTCAGGAATTGATATAGCTTTAGGGTTGATCTACTCACTTAAATTGTTTTCTATTACCTTTAAAGGTAGTCCAATACCTATGCTTAATTGGATTCCTTAATTAATCAAAGACATTTACTTAGTATAGGCCATAAGGTTATTTTGTAAATTTTGGTATTCAGTTTTATTCCATTCATTTCAGAGCAGGATATCCAATCATTTCTGAGCTTGATGATATTCTTGGGTCATTTCCATTACAGGGGTATTTTGGTCATTTTATAGATCTACGGTATTTCAATCTTTTACTTCCATCCGATCTTATTATTTAATCCAATCTTATCATTTCCTTCAGTCCTTTCGAATAATTCTGACAGTAGAATACCCCCGATAAATTATTCTTTAGATATTTACTCATTACTCGAATATTTTCGGGTCAAGTGCCTTCTCAGATTTTACAAACGAAATATCATGAATTTTTCTGTACAAAGATAGGATCTTAACAATTAAATTCGTACTTAATCGAGTTAAGTACAAATCCTCAAAGTACTTTATCATTCAGGGTCAACTCAGAATATTTTATCTCTCAAGGGCATTTTTATAATTTCTTAACCAGATAATTTCAATATTATCTCTTAACGAAAATAATATAGAGATCCTATGATTAATTTCTTTCTTGAACACTCTCTGATCTTGAAATAATTCCCTGAACAGACTTCTAGTATCTTGCATAAGCCTTCTTGGGGTTAAAAATCGGTTATCCATAACTTCCAAGTACAACTACATTTCTTATGCACATCAATATATTTATCAGATCAATATGTCTTTTCAGATTTATTAATCCACTTCCAGGGACAATTCTTATCATTTTCCGATATAAGGATAATTTCGTATTTTTACCCTACCGAAGTATTCTCATAATTTCCCATCCAAGTACCTTTAACATTTAACCTTTGATGATATAAAATATAATTTACAAATTCATGTCTGATTTCTTTATCACTAATCACAAACTTGTAATTTAATTCTAACAATCTTTCAATCTCTTATATTAATCATTTGATCCGTATTCAGATACTGAATTTCTACCACATTCATATCGAGTGCAGAAACTAATTAACTACACAAATGAAACCAACATTGTCTTAATCATGCATTTACCAATATTCACATGTTCCAAAAAGCATAAAGAGATAGTAAAGTATTACCTCGATTTCCGTGCAATACTGATCGACCATAAAATTCCATTCGAATGCCTTTGATCTTCAATTCAACTTCCAATAATTCCTCAGATACATATCAACATAAATTATATCAGAAACGGAGTTTAATTGCGATAAACGAATCAAATCGGGTGATAAATCAGTGAAAACAGCTTACCGGGTTCAAATTTGGCAAAACGGACTTCGGATTCGGATTCAAGACGTTGAAAGCATAAAATATGACATTTCGAAAATTTGGAATTTTTGGTCAAAATCAAAGTCAACGGGTTTGACCGGAAATTTTGAGGCCTTCGGGTTCGAATTTCAAAAAACAGACAGTGGAATCGGATTTGGAACGTCGAAAAATGTCAGGATAGGTATATTCGGTCGAAGTCAAAGGTCGTTTAATGCCCGGTCAAAGCCGGTCAAAGTTTTGGTCAACAACGGTCAACGGTAAACGAGTCAATGGGTCGGGTCAACAGGTCGGATCGGGTCAACGGGTCGGGTAAACGGGTCGGTTCGGGTTATGACCGGTCAAACCGGTCAACTATGCACCAAAACCGGTCAAACCGGTCATTTGGACCATCCCCACGCGTAGTGGCGGCGCGTGGGGCCCCTTCCGGCTGCCTAAAATCACGAAAAAATTCTTAAAAATTATTTTGAGCAATTTCAAGATACTTACAAAGCTCGGTTCACATTTTTGAACGGTAGAGAGCTCGATTTCAACGAATCGGAAACTTTGACCGCTTCACCTCCTCACGCGACGCCGTCGACGGAGACCAAGGATGACACCGGCGAACTTGGAACAATGCAACGAACACGATGGTGCGGGAGGTGTCATAAACGGATTACCCGATCGTCGCGAATCGATGAAAAACCAACTAAAACCGAGTTATTACCGACTATACTTCCGACTGAAATTAACGACGAACGGCGACGATTCACGACAAAAGGTTTGAGGGGTTTTGTTACTCGTTCGACAACAAACACGATGGTGGTTTTGGCTCGTCGGACGACGAGTAGATCGGAGTTCAAAGAGGGGTTGATGAAGAGGAAAATCTGGAAAAATTTCCAGAAAACATACAGGGGGAGATTTATAATTCTCTCCAAAATAAAAATGGCTAAATCATGGGTTTAGCCACTGAATTTCCTACACTTCTTAAAACGGTCTGCCAACTTTTAAATCTTATAATTTAATCCCCGATTTCTTTTAAAAATACCAATTAAATTCACCAATTTATATTTTCTTAAATTTAGCCCCTAAATTGGGGTGTTACAATAACACTTTACTCTGTCACCTAAGTAAAGTTAGAGATGGTATATATACAAATGATAATGCTGTGGCAAAATGAATGGATGGTATGGAAATGGAACGATGAAAATGTGGTAGCAAATGGATATGATGTGGCAAAGGAATTGTGTGTACTGCAATCAAATAAAAATGTAAAGGCAAAATAAACTGTAAATACTGGATTTGATTATAAGGACTTTAGACTCCTCACACGACAAGCTACTATGGGAATGAGTGATAGGAGTTACTTAGGAAATTTAAGTCTACTTCTCAGAATGGTCTTACTTCTATGCCTCCTCTGCCCAACAGAGTTTACTAAGGGTGCCCTATGCTATCTCTAGTAAGGGACTCAACAGATTGAAGATGCCTTGGCAAAACCGATTGGCGTTAGCTACTGCAAGGATCTTATTGGTCCAGATAACAAGATATGTCTTGGCAATACCTTTTTGTGGCAGCATTAACATCTAACCTATCACTCATACACAACTCCTTTTAGTCGAATGAAATCCTAGTCTTATCTCTAAGGTGGATTAGGCCTATTTACTATCTAGAACCCCTTGTTTATGTGGTTCCTCCCTAGTTTCTCTCAAAAACTAAGGACGTGCTACCTAGACATTCTCTCAAGCACTAAGTAATCTCCTAAGGAACGGCTACTCTCGTAGCTCCTACAACCTTAAGGTGCTAAGCTTCATAAACAAAACATAATATAACATAGAAAAATAACCATTCATTAAAGCAAAACTTAAATATCCAAAATAAACTCCCACCAAATAGGATTAGTTCATGGTGGGGATCGAAATAAGCAAGCACAAAGCAAGTTAATCCGTTCCTTACAACCCAAATAATAAATAACGAAAGCAAAGAGCAAAGAGAATAAGGAAAAGCCTTCGACGTGCACTGTCGGTGTAACACCCCCAACCCGTATCCGACCCGGATCCGAGTCTGAAGTGCCACATAGACTTTTCAAAAACCTTTACTTGTATAAAATAGTGAGTAATTTAAAATTTATTATTACATATAACTTATTCAAAACCTTTATCGAACTATTCAGAGCTTATACAATATATTATCTTGAATACATGCCAACTAGAACTTTATGTAGTCAAATACATATTATTTATCTTTCTTCTGATCTGACTTTTGGTAAGAAGAACTGACCTGTCTTGCTCCACGTTGCTCTTTACTCTTCTCACTTCTGTAACCTACGTGTGAAACAATCACACACTAAGTCGTTGACTTAGTGAGGCATATAAAACATATAATATTTCATATAACATAAAGCATACATAAACATATACCATCATTATCATAATCTCTATCATTATCGTTAAGAAACACACATAACATCATATGGTTCATGTAACACATTTCAAACCATTTACCTTTGATAACCATCTATAAATCCATCGTATACATATCACATTCAGTATGTTTGTTTAATCTCTTTATTAGCCCATGTACACTAGTGAGAACTTAAGGTATGTGAGTACATTGAGGTTGTGCACACATATGCTGTCACCACAGCTCGATCAATGTCCCGAAGGACCTATCCAGAGGTCACAAAGACCTCGGTAACTATCCAGAGGTCATAAAGATCCTCGGTAACTGTCCATAGGTTCCGAAGAACCTAGGTAAACTGTCCATATATTCCTTAGAACATAGGTATACTGTCCATATGTCTCGAAAGACATAGGTAATTCTGTCCATATGTTCCTTAGAACATAGGTATACCCTCAACTCTTGGCATGCCAACTATACCACTAGCTCTCTTATCATATAACATGGGCATTATCATTTATAACAGTCAATTTACTTATTCATATCCTTTCTTTTATAAACATATATCTTTTCTTTTCAGTCGCGTACCAAATGTACGTGTAATCATTGATCTTATAATCACATGTTCATTCTTTTATGTCACATACCATATGTGTGTGTAAACATATATCTCATAAACATGTATTTATGAATCTCATATCATATCACATATTCACATAAACATATAATTCACATATTACATGTACCTTTTCTCATATATCTCATATCATATAATTTATGCTCTATCCTCTTATGTTCACATGACATAATGCATACAAATCATATTCACACATGTTTTTACTCATGAATTCATACATGATAAAAACCATGTCATTCACATATTTAAATTTATTACTTCATGTACTATAATTATAGGAAATAACACTTCTCTGGTGTTCATATGACATGTAAATCATTGTCATATTTTGTTCTCATATGTTTCCCATACATCACATATATCACAGATTCATATAGGCTCACGATTTTTATCACCTATCATGTCATTTCACATATACACTTTTATTACATTAAAAGATGGACATGTAGTCTTATGTGACCTATCAATACTATATGTTCATATAATCTCCTTTTACCTTATAAGTAAATACTACTTATTTTATCCCACCTTTCTATTTATTCTCCCAATTATTTATATCAATTCACATGGTTTATTACACAACTTATATCACTTTTTCATGTATTACAAATATCTTGTCGCATATCTTATATCTTGTCATCATATCATTACATACAAAAACATGTCAACACATATAATCAAGCATACATACATTTCATGTCATTCACATACTTATAATCAAGACTTCATGCACTATAACTATAGGAAATAGACTTATCACAAGTCCAATTTCCATATAAATCTATAAAATAAGATGCACTCACTTTAGCTTTGCTTTAATTCGATTCTAATCCTTCAATTGTTTCTGAATGAGATCACGTTCTATATCTACATAATCATACATAGATCTATATTAGTATTATAACTAATATACTCTAACGGTTCACTCTTTAGATTAAGATAAATGTCAATTTCTTCTTTCAATAAGGGTATGCATCGATGCACTACTGATGCATCGGTGCATAAAATACATTCGATGTTGTATTATTATTGGGATGCATCGATGCATGCCTTATGCATTGATGCACTAATTGCATTCGATGTTTCTATTTTAAAAGAGTGCATCGATGCACTACCTGTGCATCGATACACCTTCAAACAAATTTCTGGGTTTTAACCTTGATGCATCGATGCACAATGAATATGCATCGATGCACTCTGCCCAGAATCCTCTTTTTGAACCCGAAAATCATTCATTTTGGATTAAATCCTTCATGTTTCATCCCCTTTTTCATTCTTAACTCTAGTACACATACTTAAAACAATCTATACTCATTTATTTCATCTTAAACCTCAAAATCCTATCTTCCATATGTAATTCAATAATTACATCAATTTTGCAACATGTTTCAAATCCAACTATATTACTTCATATCTCTTACTTAGATTGATGACAAGTCAAATCCAACTTTCAATTCTTATTATAAACTCTATTTCAAGATTTCATTCAAGAACCACTAATCTTTAATCTTCTCTATCTCCTTTATCTTTTGATTTTAGGACAACCTAAGCTCTCCATAATCTTAAGTATTACCTAAGGATCAAAACCCACTCTTAAAATCAACAAATCATCAGCTAACAAGGAATCTTACCTTTGCCTTGGAGCTTTCATGGGAGGAAAAAGAAAATGAAGAAGAAAAGAGAGAAGAGATTTCTGGAAAATCTCTCATCCTTATCCATATATATATATATCATTATTTAATTCATCTCTTGGTCAAATGACCCTTTTGCCCTTTATTTCCTTTAATAATTACTAAATAACCTTCATCATATATATCCAATAATCATTGAACTATTTCATTCTTATACTTTAGTCACCAAATTCTGAAACTTTATAATTTGGTCACTAACCCGGTATTGCGGATGTTATAGTCGGGGCTTCCCTCGGCCACCACGAACAGTCCCAGTGATCTAGCTCCTCTCGGACACCTAGTTCACCACTCCCTATAGCCTGTCAACGGAGGAATGCCACGGTAAAAATAATTGACGGAAAAAGAGAGAACTTTTTCTCCGAATTTTTAGGATCTTGCCGACTGTCTAAAAATCTCCAAGTCTCCTCAAAAAGTTAGGCTTCATCTTCTATTTATAGGGGAGAATGAACCTAGGGTTTTGTGTTAAAAGTACACTAGCACCCTAAATTTCATTCCTTTTATGTGAGAGTCGGTGTGAAGATGGTAAATGGCCCCTCCATTATGGCTGATTGCAGAAAGCACTTTTTATGCCATGACAGTTGGCTCTTACTAAAAATATTCTTCTTTCGTTTTGATCGCTCTCAAAATGCCAACTGGTTCGGCATTTGCATTCTTCTCAACAGTCTCCTTATGTCATGGTATTTCCCTTTTGCTTTTCCTTGCTCCCAAATCCTGCACATCACCAGACAAACACCTTCCCCATAAAGCAATACTGATTACAAAATAAAATGCCGCGGCAAACAGAATTTCACCATATGCAACTATATGCTCCTAAATGCATATATATGATCCTATATGAGCTCTAAGACAGTCAATAACGTAAGTGAAAAGGTCCCAAATATGACATTTTTACGGAGTTATCAGCCAATTCTCCCTATATATATATATCCCCAGCATTTTCACTCATTTTTGCAACACATCTATGGCTCTTGAAGCTCTAAATTCTCCTACTATGGCTACTCCTTTCACCGACAAATATGACAACATCGACACTTGGAAGAAAGGCAAACTGTTGAGTTAATCAATCGATGGAATTGGCCATGAGGAAGGTGAATTGGCAATTAAAATTTTGGTGGAAGCTTTTGCAAAAAATTAAAAATATTTGCACAGTGATTTAGAGTGGTTCGACTTTCTCAACCAAAGTCTACGTCCACTACCTTAGCTATCTACACTAAGGATTTTCCAACAAATTCACTACAAAGAGTAACCTTACAACTCCCTTAAGAATTATACCCCAAATTCTTGAGCACACTCTTTTTCAAAGAGATACACAAATTTGCAAACTTACAAGGAAAACCTCACAAGGTAGATTGTTTGCACAATTCTAGAAAAAAGAAAGAACACTCAAGGATAAATACAATATAGCACAAATGGTGTTCTTGAAAGCACAATGAATATTGAATGAAAAATAGGCTTGAATTGCTCAAACAATGAGTTTGATGTTTTCTCTTTGATTCTCTCTTGTTTCTTGATAATTGTTATTGATCAATGGCTTCTAAACTTGTTTATAAACTCCTTCAACGTTGTGGATCATTAGTGGAGTCGATAGAGTCGTTATTGTGTGAAAATAATTAATAAAACAGCTTGGAGCGTGGGGGAATCGGTTCCTGCAGTGTAAAATTCAAATATTTTGACTGTTAAACAGGGGGTAATCGGTTCCCTCCAAGCATTCTGTTTTTCTCGGAGCCAAACCATTCAGGGGGAATCGGTACCCCCTTGGGGGGGAAACGGTTCCCTCTGGACAATCTAGAATTTTTTTTGCTTTGAAACGGTTCAAAATACTTTGTAAAATTGTTTTGAAATTATTTTAAGATTAAAACTTAATTTTACACTTGAGTAAAGATTAAAAATGACATTTGAAAGATTTGGAGTAATATTTTGATATTCGAATAATTATATCGAATATACTTAGAAAATCTTTTGTAAAATCTTAAAATTCATTTAACTTAATTTGTTATATCGAAACATCAAAATGTTTTCAACACAAACGTTCTAAACGCCAACGCACCGACTCTACTGTTGAACTTGAAGTCCAACCCACCACTGAAGACATGGTAGAATCTGATGCCCCCTCAATCATGTTGCCCTGGGCTAAGGCCTATCTGTCACATGTATTGGGTCGGGCCTACCACCAAGAGCAAATGTCTATAACTTTGAGATATGTGAATGTTTCTTCTAATTGTTTTAGCGTAGTGGAATCTTTTTTTTAGGACTTTTAAATGTGCATAACACCACTGGGTAGGGACTTTTTGATGTTTTATTACATGAATTGGAGGCACTTGAACTTAATGTAGATGATGTGCGTGATTAAAGTTATGATAACGGATCAAACATGAAAGGAAAAAAGCAAGGAGTGCAAAGAAAACTTTTAGATATCAATCCTAGAGCGTTTTACACTCTTTATGGTGCCCATAACCTTAATTTAATATTGTGTGGCATGACCAATAATTCTATAAAAACTAGAGACTTTTTTGGTGTAATATAACGTATTTACACAATATTTGCAAAATCCACAAAGAGATGAGAGATTCTACAAAAGAATGTAAAAGAGTTAACTCCTAAATTGATGTTTTCTTCTCGTTGGGAGAATCGTGTTGAGAGGGTAAGAGCAATAAAATTACAAATTTCAGATTTTAGAGAAGCTTTGCTTGAAATTGCTGAAAGTGACAATGATGATTCTATTAGAAACGAAGCTAAGTCTTTAGCCAATAATGAGCTTGGTGATTTTGAGTTTATAGTTTCTATTTTTATATGGTATGAGTTGTTATATACTGTTAATTTAGTTAGAAAAAAAATGCAGTCAAAATATATGTTTGTTGGTGTTGCCATTCATGATGTGAAGAAGTTGATTTCATTTTTTAAAGAGTATAGAGAAAATGATTTTCCTATTGAAGTTGCTGAGAAAATTGCAAATGATATGGATGTTGGTCCAGTTTTTCCTCAAAAGCGTCAAATAAAAAGAAAAATGCAGTTGAATGAGAATTTAGATGATGAGATTGTACAACTGCAGAGGAGTCTTTTAGGATTAATTTTTTTTAATTGCATCATTGATCAAACAATTGTCTCACTTGATAGGAGGTTTGAACAATATGATCAACATTGAAAATTTGTTTGGTTTTCTATTTGCTTTTGACAAATTGCTCTCATTAGATGACTCGAGTTTAAAATCTTGTTGTAGTCATCTGGAAGAAGCACTTAAGAATGATAATAAATGTGATATTCATGGTGTGACTTATATGTGGAGTTGAAGTTGCTCCAACACTTTTTACCCAAAGAAAAGTTGGGAGCATTTGAATTCTTAAAGATCATAAAATGCGTTGATTGTTTTCCCAATGCTCTTATTGATTACATGATATTCTTGACCATCCCGGTGACAGTTGCAAGCGCCGAAATAAGTTTTTCAAAGTTGAAATTTCTCAAGTCTTACTTGCGTAATTCTATCTCTCAAGATAGATTTAATGGACTAGATATAGTGACAATTGAGAATGAGGTGCTAGATAAAATCGCTTGTGAAAATTTGATCAATGAATTTGCTTCAAGGAATGCTTTGAGGAAGAAATTGTTCGAGTGATGAACTTATTTTTATGTAAAAGTTCTGCTCATTGTTTTTTTTGATCGTTTAGTTTTAAAATTAGTTACTTATGCCTCCGTTGCTTTGGGGCCCTGGTAAGCATGTAGACTTAAATGTGCATTTCGCTGGAGAGAAAGTTATAAGCAAACTATTGGAAGTTAATTATATTCCAGCTCAGTTTTCGGTGGCTGATGTCCTCACTAAGCCTCTTCCTTCTGCTCGGTTTCAGATGTTGTGATGCAGTCTTTAAGTGTTGTCTTTTGATGCTGCAAGGGTGTCATTTGATGCTACGACTATAATGGCTTGAACTATTTGGGCGTTTATTAATAGGAGTGTGTTAACAATGATGAACAAGATAGGCAAAGCAGAGCTAATGAGCAAACAACTGTTGTATTTACAGTCTTGTTCTCAAGCCAAGCACCAATTGATTTTTTTCTATAAAAAAATTAATTCTAGGTCCTCATCTTTATCCTTATCTCCTTCTCATTTCCATCATACCACCTCACCTTCATCTGATACACATGGCTTTTCTCCTTGTCATCCCATTTGAATTCATCACACACTGTTGTTTCTCCATTATCCACTAAAACTTGAGGCATTCATCTACCTGTTGAAACAAAAATAGCTACTTTCTTGGCATAGAAATGTTAAAAAATAATAAATTAATTCAATCAAATTGATGAATAACTTGTTATAATAAGCTATGTTACTTGGTGATTAGATTTATTTTTTGGTTTAAAGTTGCATCCATTCGATTATACTTATAAGTTTTTCAACAAATTTTTCATCAAAAGATCTTAACCTTTCAATCATTTCCTCTCCTCTATAGGTAAGGCATAAATCTTAGAGCCACAAGTTACAACACACAAGTGTAGAATTTTGGAATATGAAAACAGTTAGAAAATTCCTTACAAATTCATTCTTTCTGGTGACAGAGAAAGATAAGATTGTGTTCGATTGATCACTGGTTTTGTACTTATAGTTATGGTCTTTTGTTGTTGTATCCTGAGAGACCGACGTCCAACGTTACTTAAAACACTAAAAAGAATATGAATCTATCTTAAGAAGATTGTCCATACAGGCCTCAACAAATTTTGTCTAATAATAAGTTGATCTTCCTACAGGTTTACTTATATCCCAGCAAAAATACATCAATGAGCTGCTAATTGAAACAATGGGCCGTAAACTCTTCCTTATATAACACAGGTGATGCACGAATACTCGAAGAATTTCACATTTTATATTATTTACTGAAAACACCATCACATTTTAGATATTACCGAATTTTACGTATTATATCATTTATATCATTAAACTTTTATTTCTTTTTTTTTAATTATGACACTGAATTTTGATTTTCGTTTCGATTATTCCACTAAACCGTTAACTCGTTGACGACACAATAACGTGACTGACAGCTGCCTATATAGATACCTCACCAAAACGACGTCGTTTTGACTCGGTTGTTCACGATTTAACGACTCAGTGGTATATTTTGAAACGAAAATCAAAATTCAATGCTATAATTAACAAAATCAAAAGTTCAATAGGATAAACGATACAACACTTAAAGTTCGATGGTATCTGATGTAGTTTACTCTTAATATTATTATCTAGAAATATAATTTTTTTATCTTTATATTTGAGTTAACACCGAATTTACAGTGATTTCAATGGTTTAGAGACTTTTTGTCTCTGTTTTGAAAATTGGACCAAACCGTTCGGTTCAATCGGGAACCGTTGCTTAGTCCGGTTTAATCTAAACCGGTTGAACCGCTATTAGTGAATCGGCCAGAACCGCTGAACCGTTCCAACCGGACCGGCTGAAAATCGGAAAAAACCGGGAAAACCGGGATTTTTGTTTTTTTGTTTTTAAAAAAAATTAAACCAAACAACGTCGTTTGTTAAACGAGCCAAGTCGAACTCGAGTATTGCTGAGCTCGACTCAAACTTGAAAACTTTAAAAGTAAGCTCAACTCAACTCAAACTCACAAGCTATATCACTCACTCAAACTATAATATTGAAACTTGAACTCAAAAAGGCTTGAACTAAAAAAAATTAGAAGCTCGATTGAAGCCTAAAATTCGAGCTTGATTGAAGTGAAAGAATAGTTCACTCAATGCTCACCAAAAGGCTCCATGATTTTTGTCAATTACCTCTATTATAGAAGTTAGTTGTGATGCGCTTCTATGTTTCTTAGCAATGTGAGATTATTTTGTTCTCATATTTTTACTCTTTAGACTTTTGGGATGCTCTTCTATGTTTCTTAGCCATATGAGATTGTTTTTAAAAAAAAAATTAAACCAAACAATATCATTTTGTTATGATTTTTTAACTCCAAATTTTTTTTTTTAATTATAGTTATATATATATTTATTATTTAATATGTTTACCTTAAATATTTGTTGTAGTTTTGAATCATTTTGTTTCACTTGATTTTATGGTTTTTAACTTATATATGTTATGACTTGCTTTGAATACTTGTGATATAAAAAATTATTTTTTATTAAATATTTTTTGGTATTTTTATTTAATTTTTTAAATAATTATGATGTCGTCCGGTTCTTCCGACCGGTCGAACCGGTTCAACTGGTTGAACCAGTGAACCGGTAGCATGACCGGTTCGCTAACCGGTCCGATTCTAAAAACCATGTTTTTTGTTATTCTTTGAGGTCTCAATTTAAACATCGTAGAATATAAATTTTTTTATCAATTAATTGAAATTATATATATGTATATTACCTTGTATTCACATCTATGAAAAATAATTATGATAAGACGTTATACTATTTATTAATTATATCTGTTACAATTATTTTTTGAGTGTCCGAGCAGAAAATATAAATCTTTTGTGCGTCAATTGCTTGTTTTCTTGGAAATTTTAATAATGAAAACTAAAGCTTCGTTGTATGATTGTATTAATTTATCATTTTTATTTGGATAAATTACGTGTGTTTAGTATTTAAATTATTAGTTTTAGTTTGTTTTAATATTTAAATTTTCAATTTTTAAAAAAATTATATCTAAACTTTAATTTTTGCTTCATTTTAATATCCCATTCAAAATTTAACGTCAAAATTTTTTAAAAAATTAAAAATTTAAATACTAAAACAAACTAAAACTAATAATATATGTACTAAATGTGCAGTTACCCTTTTTATTTTGATGTATAATTTGGGTTGAAGGCTTGAAACATGCCTTGGTTGACTATGCCGTATTTTTATTAGTGAGATTTCCACTCCCATTTTAAAGGATTAAGGCTTGAATCATGCATTCCCGACTCCTCTTTAGTTTATTACCGACATAGAGTTTTATAATCGATAATGATAAATAAAAAAGATTGATCTCTTAGATAAGGGAGTTATTCATATCACAATACCAATAGATCAATTATAGGTTTAATTAATGTCAAATTTTAAGACAGTATTCTTTTTAATTTTTTTAGTGAAAAATGGGTGTAATAATTCATAAGCACTTCTGATATTATTTGTTATCAATCGTCTTAGCCTAAATAATGCACACATATAAGAGATTTTGCATCTCTTTTACTAATATTTTGGATACGATTTCAAAGAGCACGTTTCACAAACTAGTAGGACGAAACTGATTTAACCTAAGGTGGCGTTTGGTTGGTATGAATCCTTTGGAATTGGTGGGAATTGGAATCTAATTCCACCACTTTTCCATGTTTGGTTCAAGTTTTCCGAGGGAATTAGAATCCCTCATGACTTCAACTTTTCATCAAATGAGGGAAAGTGAATTCCATCCAAGAATGGATGGAATTCAATTCCCTTATTGGAGGGAATTGAAATTTGACCATACTACCCTCATAAATCGTTTGGTAACTTATTCATATATTGAATAAAATATTTTTTTTATTATTTCGGGTCGGGTTTCTAATTTATATATTCGGGTCGGGTCGGGTGAAATTTTATTTTGGTCGGGTCGGTTTTTTTAAGTGTGATATTTGGGTCGGGTCGAGTTCGGGTTTAGGGTGAAAAAAAAACCTGAAAATATATATTTATATATTTAGGAATAATTACAATAATACCCCTATATATATAATTTTTTCAATTAAGTTATGGTTTTTATTGAATTAAAATAATTTTTTATTATTTCGGGTCGGGTCGGATTTCTAATTCATATATTCGGGTCGGGTCGGGTGAAACTTTATTTTGTTCGGGTCGGGTTTTTTAAGTGTGATATTCGGGTCAAGTCAGGTCGGGTTTTTTTAAGTGTGATATTCGGGTCGGGTTCGAGTTTAGGGTGAAAAAATCGGACCCGACCCGAAAAATATATATAATTTTACCTTATATATTTAGGAATAATTACAATAATACCCCTCTATATATAATTTTTTTCAATTAAGTCAATGTTTTTATTAAATACAAATAATTTTTTTATTATTTCGTGTCGGGTCGGGTTTCTAATTCATATATTGAATAAAAATAGTTTTTGGTATATTTTTTGGTAACTAATTAACATACTCCGATTGGAATGTATCGAAATATTACTCTATCTTTTGACAACTTATTAACATATTTTGATTGCGATGATTTTAACTTATGATGTTTATTAGCATGATTTTATAATTTATTGAAATGAATAATCAATCAATAAAATGAAAATTTAATATTTTTTAATTTTTTATAATATATTACTACATGTAAGTTGTAAAACAAACTAAAATAAAGCAAAAAAGCAAGAAGGGCAATTCTATCATTTTACATTATTGAAATCAAATTCATCTGACATATCTACGAACTAAACAGAATATGGAATTGGATTCCAATTCCTGACATATTCCAATTCCTTCACAGATTCCAATTCCCTCAGAAACATTTCAGCGAACCAAACGCCACCTAAGAGTAAGCTATACCAGAGACTATTTAACTATAGTCATTTTTCATTTTGATCATTATTTTTGAATTTTTATCAATCATATCACTTAATTGTTTAAATGCATTCAATCATGCCACTTGCCGTTTGTAGATGCTTGTTTTGTCCGGGGGTTTTGTTTGAGTTTTAAATATATAAAGATGTTTATTATTATGGTCTTATAGTAGTTATATAGGTTCACGTATAAATATATATAGAGTATACAATAATTATTTAATTTCGTATTTTATTTTACAGATCCAATACAAGATACAAATTTGGATTAGTGGAAGCCCAAATCAGTCCAAAACAGCAGTATTATCATTCAAGCCTCCAATCCACGTGAAGCTCTGGAAAACTAAAACCGATTATAGGGAGTTAATAAGCATGAAAGAGGAGTTAACCAAGGATCAGGGGTACATTATCATGGGTAGAGAGAAAGGAGGACGATATGGGAACAGACAAGAAAACCGAAAAGAGGTTCAGTTTTTATTGGGAATTAACCATCAGAAACTGGGGGGGGACAGAATATACGAGAGGGAGATCAGTTTTTTTAAATTTTTACAGAAGGGAGAAAAGGAGAAGGAGAGAACGGGGAGGAGATTTTTTTTACATAGTAGAACAAGAGGAAAGAAGCATTGTAAACAACATTTCCATTTTCAAAGATCAAGCAGTGTAACAAGGGTCTTCCCTATTTCTTTCTAAAGCAATCTAAGCAATTCGAAAGCAGGTTATTTTCATTATCTTCTTTATTATCCGAAACATATAGCAATGTTATATGTGGCTTGTTGTTTTTCTTGTAAAGCATAAAGAATAATAGAGAAAGGGATTAGAAAATTACCGTAATTGTGAACAATGGTAGAATCTCGGTGGTTCCATCCTAGTCGTTCGGGGTTGTATGGCCAGAATTTAGGGACTGAGGTTAGCGTTATTAAATCAAATAAATTCGCATTAAACAACCAACGAGAAAATAAATTAAACAAGTAAAAGGATTTAGGTTCGGTTTTTTGGGTTCTAGTCAAAAGTCAAGGAAGCAGTGGCAATTTTTTTTTTAAACTTTGACTCACCCTTTCTTTAGCAATTAATAGTTTAATCTAAAAACCCATAACCTTCTCCCCCTCAATCGTGTTTACATGGGAACAATAGAAATTACCCAAGCATTCCTCAAAAGCACCAAAAACCCAAAGCTAGCATAGCAACTCTTCAAATGGATTTAATCTTCATAACCCGATCCCTCTGTTCTTTCGTCAGTGCCCACCATTGCCTGTATCCTTATCCATTATAAATTACTCCCAGAAATCGATCAGCTTCACTTCTTCCTCTTATCCGCATAGCTCCTAAAATTAATCATAAGTCCTTAGAACTTTTCATCATTTTACCCAATGACTATACCTCTGATTACTTACTTTAATTCCTGACGAAAGTGAAAATTTACCTTGGCCGAGCGTCGGGTGTCGGGGTTGAAGAGGTGAGCGATCGAGAGGGAGATGAAGGAGGATATGGATATTTTTTTGAGTTTAGGTTAGCCTGGAGAGTAGAGGGGTTTCAGCGGTGAGCCCGATTACTATTTTGGTCAGATTCTGGTTGGAGTCGATGTATGACATAGAGAGTTTTGAAACTCTCGATTAAGAATTGTAGAGGGGTTGTAAAACTTTGGCCATGTGTGAGAGGTGTGAGAGAAAGAAATGGATGACGGTTGTGATTAGAAGAGGCCACCGAGATATGGTGGCTGAACGACGGCGGCGGTGTTCAAAGGAGGGAGCAGCGCCGTGCGTGGTTGATAAGAAGGGAGAGGAAGAGAGCTAGCTGTGTATGTTGGTCAATTAGTTTAGGGTTGTTTTAGTTAGGTTATATGTTAGGTTTTTAGGTTAATTTAGGTTTTTAGTCCTCCAAGTGTATACATTTTTACACCTTAGTCATCTTTAGGACTATTTTAGAATTTAACCTTTTGTGTTTGTCTTAATTTTGCTGTTTTTCAAATTTTAATTTTAGTTATAATTTTGTTAGGTTTTTCATGTATAGGTCCCTTGTTTTTGCATATTCTTATATTTAGGTCCTTGGTTTATTTTTGATTTGCAAACTGAATTTTACATTTATTTAATTTAGTCATTTTTAATGTGTATATGTACATTTTTTTAATTTATAGTTTAGCATGTTATGATATTTAGGTCAGATGTGTATATAATACGTTAATATGCATAATTTATGATTTTTAATTAAAACATATGTATATAATTTTTTGTATGTCACGTTGTATGATGTTTTTAATTTTGTTAAATTAATTAGCATGATATTTTTTTCACAATTTGATGATAGCCTTATTTGCATAACTCGACATATTCATAATGGATAAGGGTAAATACTTTTAATTTAAAATTGTTTTAAGTGGGCAGTCATAACTGATTTGAGGTTCGCTTTTAATGATTTTAAAATAAAAGTATATCCCGAAAGTGAAACAAAAAAAATTGATCTATCACTCTAAAATTTGGGAATGAAAGAAAAGGAAATGTTCGTTTATTTAAATTTATCGAGAAAAGGTTGTTATAACTTTTAAGATATGGTCTCGATATTTGTAAATAATCAACATTCTTATCTTTCTAAAACGATTTGATAATTTTAATTTAATTATTTTGAGTGCTTTTGAATGTTTTTAAATTTATATCTTTGTTTTATGGGATCAAAAATCAAATTAAGTTCGAATTTGTAAAGTTCAATACTAGGACGTTAATTAATCGACTAGGTACTGATTTAGGGCATTGTGGGGGTGTTAATCCTTCCCCACACGTAACCGGCTCCCGAACTCGGATTTTGGTAACGCATACCTTAATTTGTTGTTTTAATTAAAATTAATTTTTATTTAAAATAGCAAGCATTTTTGGGTGCCCAATCACACCCTAATCAAAGATTGATGGCGACTCTTCGAACCATTTTTTTTGATCGTAAAGGAAATTCATAATTTTTTTGAAACGAGAGGTCTTTTAAATCACATCTGTTTTTAAATTAAAAAGAGACAATTAAGAATTAACGTGGTTTTCAAAATATCACCTTTTCACCTTTTGAGAAAAAAATCGTTTCGACAGCTTGGCGACTCCGCTGGGGACCTTTTTTAGAGAGTCAGGCTGATAGTCGATTAATTAATTGTCTTTGCAATTGAAAATTATAAATTCGTTTTAATTTGGTTTTTGATCCCTTGTTTGGTTTTTTATAAGTTTTGTTTGTATTTGATTTTTTTTAATTAATTTGATTAACTAATAAATAGTTGTACTGATTTGTTTGCTAATGGTTTCAGATTAATTGTGTGAATTTAGGAAATTTTGAGTTTTTTATTGTGTTGTTTTTTTGCTTTTCCTCACACACTGCACAGTTACATTTTCATGACATGAGCTAAAACCCCGCTCCGTCCTAATTAAGTAGGAGTGAGAGACTATGCCCTCGTGTGGTTTTCACCTCCGCATGGGATAGTGGATCGCTCCTGGAGCTCACGCCTTATGGTCCTCGTGATTGTAATCACCACCGTATGGACATAAGGAGGTGTGTTCCCTCGAAATTGAACTCGATCCCCTATAGCCTTTAATGGGCCAGGATTGAAGGTTCGACAGCCCAAGGGGTCACCGGCAAGGACAATTCGAGAACCTATTACTTTAGAACCTAACCCGACATATAGTGAACGTAGGGCCTGAACTTAGGTTGAACCAAACCCGAACCTTAAGAATCTCGTGAGGAGGGTACACAAGGAAAAACTTTTTTTTGAGTTATTAATTTTTGTTTTTCGAATAAATGCATGCGAACTAGATATCATGCGGTTAGGTTTATTTTTTGAATAAGCATGCGAACTAGATATCATGCGGTTAGGTTTATTTTTTGAATAAGCATGCGGATTAGATATCATGCGGTTAGGATTTATTTTTGTGAATAACAAAGCATGGGGTAGATATCAAGTTGGGTAGGATCTGATAAAGCATGATTGGGTAGCCAGCATGTGGGTAGGATTCTTGAACAAATTATTATCCCGACTTAATTGCTTTATGTTTGCTAACCGATCTCTTGTTGTCTTTGCCTTGTTTCTTTTCTGTTTTGCATGCTCTATCCATTATGGTGTTCATTTGGGATCGATGTCCATATAGAAGGCCAGTAATATGGAATGAACGGTTCAGAAAGAGGTTGAGGACAATGCCGATGTTCTGAGGTGGTCGGAACAGTCCCAACTGACCAATAGGGACAGCGTGATGCCTGGATACGTGTCGGAGTTATTTGGTTATACTCACATCAACGTGCGTCAGAATGATCTAAGTGAGCTAAAGGAGATATGGGGAAGATGGACAGTAGCCGATAAGGAGATGTTTTATCAGTTGTACGGCGATATTCTTATCTTCTGGATGTTCCTATTGATCGAAATCTGTTTAGAGCGTTGGCACAATTCTGGAATCCGGCTTACAGCTATTTCACATTTGGTAGAGTGGATCTAACACCAACAATAGAGGAGTATCAAGCTTTGGTCCGTTGTTCGAGGTCCCAGATGGATAGAGTATATACCAAGTTGCCAGTCACTCCTTCGTTTAAGAAGAAATTACTATTGATGACCGGAATGAGTGAAGATTGGTAGTCAGAAACATTAAGAAGAAGGGAGACAGTGAGTGCATCTCTTGGGCTGCTCTGAAAGAAGTAATTGATCATCACCCTAATAAGAGAAAGAAGCTTGACTTGTTTGCTTTAGGGATTTATGGGCTCATTATTTTTCCAAAGGTGTTAGGATATGTAGACGTATCAGCCGTTGACCTGTTTGAAAGATTAGAAAAGCACGTGGATCCTGTTCCAGCCATTTTAGCTGAGACGTTCCGATCTTTGAGTTCTTGTAGGCGCGAAGGAGAATGACACTTTATAGGATGTGCGCCTTTGCTGCTAGTGTGGATTCTGAGTCATTTCAAACATGTTGAAAGAGCACCAGGATGAGTGTTTCTAGAGGGGTTTTTTGAAGGATTTTCTTTCTAAATAATGGCCTGGGGGCTTCACCGAAGAAAAATGGATGGTCATCTTCAAGGATATCAGAGATTGAGATATTTTGTGGCGAGCTTCGTGGAATACCTCTTCGGATATGCTTTACAGATGTGGAGGGCGAGATTGGGTTCTTTTGCCAGGTATATGGGGTTCTGTTGGGTATGCACCGCTACTAGTTTCTAGACAGTATGGATCGAGGCAGTTCATTCCAGCCACGTGGGACTTGGTAGGATCAGATTTTGCATTCAAAGGAGATCAGTATAAGGGTAAAGTTAAAGGGGTTGCTGAGGCCTGGAAGCAAACTCGTCGCGTGAATTTGTTCACCTATGATCTCGAGTTACCTCAAGAGTACGAGCAGTGGAGAAGCGGTCGAGTAAATGACAACATCCCGATAGTGAATCCTGAAAATATTCAGCCGATGGAGGAACAGTTGAGAGTGGTGCCATCTCCATTAGAGTTAGCCAAGCGCGATTTCGAAGCAGAACGGAGACAATGGAGAATGACTTTACAGAAGCTAGAAGATGATGTGTATCAAAAGGGATTGGAGATTGACATTCAGAAGAGTAGAGCAGATCGAATTGAAAAAGTAGAGAAACAACTTCGGCTAGACTTTAACAATCTTCGGTCAACTTATCAGCAAATGGTAAAAGCTCAGACAGGTTCTAGCTCGAGTAAGTCATCTGTCGAATGGAGGCAAGAGGTGGCGAGCCTCAAAAGAGTAGCCAGAGAGAGTCAAGAAGAGCTCAAGCAAAGCGGGCACCAAGTGAAGATTTTATCGAAAGAAAATGATTCTTTAGAGTAGCGGTTACAAGAGAGTCAAGCCCAGAATGAGAAGTTGAAGGAGAAAATTTCAAGTTTAGAGACTGCATTACGACGATACCAAAGCAGGGAAGGTAGCTCAAGCCATGGGGAAGTTGAAAGTCTGAAAAAGCAAGTGAGTGAGCTTGAAGCCATGGTTCAAGATTTTCAGAGGCAAGCAAGTGAGCTATCAACAGTTCTTTATGAGGGGGATATACAGTGGCGTTTTCGATGGGAGCGAGCTCAGGCGAGAGTTAAGCAAAGAGAGGATCTTATTGCTTGTTACCTAGGACACGCTAGGAGAATAACTCAATATTTGGTCATTCTATCTGAGGAAGCTGCTGATGTGACTGAAGAACTGGATCCCGAGGCTGAAGAAAACCAGAAGATCGTGGAGTTGCTAGCATATGTACAACAAATAGGAGAGATGGTGCAGATTTATTTGTGATATGTTTCAACTTTGTAATTGAACGTCGTTCTAATATAAAGAGTTGTTCTAAGGAGTCGTTCCAGGATCAACACCCTGCATTTTGCATATGCATTTTTAATACATTTAAATTTTTGCATCGCATTTTATTCATTCATAATCATATATTTCATATTCATTAATAAGTATCAGCGATAACAAAATGACTCTGTGACAGAGTAATACTGGAAAATCCCAAGCATATCTACAGAACCAGGAAGAAAGTTATGGAGGACAAACTTACCCAAATTGAGAAGGCTCAGTTGGAGTTACAAGATAATATCAAGAAAATGCAAGAAGATATGATGAATGCCCAAAAGGAGATGTTTGCCAAGTTTGCGAGTATGTTGGAAGGAAGAAATCCAGAACATGGGAAAAGCCCTATGCCAGAAGGTGTAACTGAGGACCCACTTCATCATCCAGGGTTAACCCCAGAACAATCTCAGAACTTTCAAGTGACCCCTGTTCATGTCGGGAAGGTGCACATTAATCCAGTCGGTGCTTCTGTTAACGTACAGCCTGGATCTAGTTCATATCAGGAAGAACATCAATATCATCAAGTTCCGGACCTTGATGAAGAAACCAAGAAGGAGGACCAAAATAATCCGTTGGAAGAGAAATGGAAACAGCTAGAAAGAGAAGTCAGAGCCATGAAGGAAGATACTAGTGTCTATGGATTAGACGCAAAGGAATTAAGTCTAGTTCCGGATTTGGTTTTACCTCCAAAGTTCAATGTTCCTGACTTTGATAAGTTTGATTGTACTAGGTGTCCCTCTGCACATATCACAATGTTTTGTAGGAAGATGACCGGATACATAGGGGACGATCAATTGTTGATACACTATTTTCAAGAAAGCTTAACTGGTTCGGTAATCCGGTGGTATAACCAGCTGAGTAGAGCTAATATTAAATCATGGAAAGGCTTAGATAAGTCCTTTCTTGAGCAATACAAACATGTGAAAGATGTTAGGCCCAACAGGATGATGTTGCAAGGAATGGAAAAGAAGTCTAACGAGAGTTTTAGACAATATGCTCAAAGATGGAGAGATGTAGCGGTGCAAGTCCATCCACCATTGGAAGAGGAGGAAACAAATATACTTTTTGTCAATACCTTAAGGGCTCCTTTTTTCTCGCATATTATCGGTAATCCTTATCGAAGTTTTGCCGATGTGGTTACAGCATGAGAAATGATTGAAATGGCAGTTAAGAGTGGAAAGCTCGAGGGAGGAGAGTCTAGTAAGAGGCCACCAACGAGGAAAAAGGAAAACGAAGTCAGTAATGTGAGGCAGTACGATTCTAATAACATCACTATTTCCCATCCTCAAGGAGCAGGGAGGGACCAGATGAGAGAGAGGCCTCAATTTAACCCCATCCCAATGACTTATAAGGAATTGTTTCAGATTTTGTATGATCGGCATGTGGTTTCACCGTATCACGTGACACCAATGCAACCTCATTTTCCCAAATGGTATGATGCTAGTGCTCAGTGTGAGTACCATGCAGGGAACCCTGGACATTCCATTGAGAATTGTACTACTTTTAAGAAGGTTGTCCAAGCTTTGAGAATGAGGAATGTCATCAACTTTGGTGATAGTGAGCAGCCAAATATAGCTCAGAATCTGTTTCCAAGCCATGCAGGGGCAGGAGTTAACGCGGTTACTGAAGAGAAAGGAAAGAGAATTGTAAGGAATGTTAGTGAGGTATCACCCATGAGTTGGGTGTGGTCCCAGATGGTCAAGGTAGGATTGTTGAAGCCCAGTTTGATGGGTGAACATTTTAACAGTGGAGAGGTATGTCAGTATCATAACAGTGAAGGACACAGTATTCAGCAATGTCCTGACTTCCTATCTTTGGTACAGGACATGATGGACAGTAAAAAAATTGAGTTCTTTAAAGAGATTGCTGAAGAAGAGGAAGTGGAAGTTTGCGCCTCAGAAGGATCATCTAAAGGGGTTTACAATTCTAGTTATCCCCTAATCATTACTCCCAAGGATCGATTGACTGAAAAGGTAGCTCCAAAAGTGGTTATTACACCTCCATCTCCATTCCCATCGGGATAATAAACAAGTGCTTGGAGATATTGCCAGATAGGGATGTAACAAAAAGAATGAGGAAATAGATGAGGTGGGACACTTTACCAGAAGTGGTAGATGTTATTCTCTTAATCCACCTAAGGAGTCTGAGAAGAAGGTTGCGGTTGATAAGGGGAAAAATGTTGATGTGCAGATAGAAGAAGATAAGCCTGTTATCAATGAACCAGTAACCGAGAGTGAAGCGATGGAATTTTTGAATTTTCTGAAGCATAGTGAGTACAATGTTGTTGAACAGTTACACAAGTTGCCTGCCCGTATTTCTGTTTTATCATTACTTTTGAGTTCAGAGGCCCATAGGAATGCTCTGTTAAAGGTTTTGAACCAGACTTTTGTTACGAAAGAGTTGCCCATTGAAAAGTTGGACCGGTTAGTTTCCAATATACAAGCTGATAATTTTTTATCTTTTTCTGAGGATGAGATCCCTTCTGGGATGATTGGTAGTCAGAAGGCTTTGCATATCACAGTCAAGTGTAAGGGCATGTGTTGTCCCGGGTTTTGGTTGATAAAGGTTCAGCTTTGAATGTGATGCCCTTAGTGACTCTAAAAAAGCTCCCATTAGATAGTACACTTATAAGAACCTGTCAAAGTGTGGTTCAAGCTTTCGATGGGACTAAAAGAGAAGTGTTGGGCAAGATTGATGTTCCTCTGAATATTGGTCCAACAACTTATGAAGTGGAATTTCTCGTAATGGACATTATGCCTACGTACAGTTGTTTGTTGGGAAGGCCTTGGATTCATCAGGCCGGTGCAGTTCCGTCCACATTGCACCAGAGACTGAAATTTGTGATTGATGAAAGGTTGGTATGTATTCATGCTGAAGAGGACATTATTGCTTCTGTTTCTACTACTGCTCCGTACATTGAAGTGGATGAGCAAGCGGTCGAGTGTTCTTTCAGATCGTTGGAGTTTATCAATGCTACGTTTGTGGCTGAAGGCAGTAAGATACTAAAGCCTAGACTGTCAAATTGTAGCAAAATGGGACTCAAGCTGACCCTTGGAAGAGGAGCAAAAGTTGGGAAAGGGTTAGAAAGTCAGTTACAAGGACCAGTGAATCCAATATGCCCTGTTACTAAAAGAGATCGATTTAGTTTGGGGTATCAGCCAACTCCGAGGGATAAGTTGAGGGGAATTAAGAAGGGTCATGAAATGAGAAAGACCAGATTGGCTGGTGAAGACCTTAGCTGGGAACCCATGATCTTCCCGCCGTTGAGCAACATTTTCATATCTGGGGGACATATGTGTTTCAAGGGAATTCAAGGAACACTGAGGTGATGGTTGAGGATGCCTTGGGAGATTTAGGCATTAACGTTATAACTGATGATGAATTTGAGGAAATGAGAGCTATGGGCATTTATCCTACACCGCCGGGCTTCGTGTTGAACAATTGGACCGCGGAAGAACTGCCTGTAGTTTACAAATCTTTTACAGAGTAATGCACTGGAACTTTCTCCCTGTTGTTCATACCCTGGGGCAATAGGTGATTTTATGTAAAGGGTTAAGCTGTTGGTTTTTTCTTGCTTTCAATAAAAGATGCATTCTGTTAGTTCCAAATGGAAAACATTCTCCCATGCATTTCATTCAATCATTCTTTGTTGTATATATGTATGTATTTATTTATTTCTATTTATTTATATGGGAAAAGATCCTCCCATATGTATATATGTATATATATCTTCTCTTTCATTATTTTTTCAGGAGCTCAGATATCAATAATATGAATGCTAATGACTCTGACCCGGATATTGATTTCGAGAAGCCTATATGTCAAGGGAAAATCGAGGATTGTGATGATGATGAGGGATGTGAACTACCTTCTGAATTGCTGAAAATGGTGGAAAATGAAGATAAGTAGATTCTTCCTCATAAAGAGTCTATTGAGATTTTGAATTTAGGGACAGATGATGATAAGAGAGAAGTAAAGATGGGTACTACTATGTCAGTTGGAGGTCGACAAGATTTGATAGAATTGCTTCGAGTACAAGGATGTGTTTGCTTGGTCATACGAAGATATGCCGGGTTTAGATACGGAACTGGTTGTTCACAAACTGCCAATAAAGCCTGAGTGTAAACCGGTACAACAAAAACTGAGAAGAATGAGACCCGAGATGCTGCTCAAGATTAAAGAGGAAGTGAAAAAACAATTTGATGCAGGGATCTCAACCGAGCTAGTCCAAAAGATAATTTTCCTTTGCCACATATAGACACGCTAGTGGATAATACTGCTGGAAATTCTTTTTTCTCTTTTATGGATGGTTTCTCTGGCTACAATCAAATTAAGATGAACCCTGAAGATATGGAAAAAACGACGTTCGTTACCATGTGGGGAACGTTTTGTTATAAAGTAATGTCGTTTGGATTGAAGAACGCCGGGGTAACATATCAAAGGGCCATGGTGACGTTATTTCACGACATGATGCATAAATAAATAGAAGTTTATGTCGATGATATGATTGTCAAAGACAAGACAGAGGAAGAACATATTGGAAATTTGAGAAAACTCTTTAAAAGACTAAGAAGATGCCAGTTAAAACTCAACCCAATTAAATGTACTTTTGGGGTGACATCGGGGAAGTTGTTGGGATTCGTAGTGAGCCAAAAAGGAATTGAAATAGACCCAAATAAAGTAAAAGCTATATTCAAGACTTGCCAGCCCCACGAACACAAAAAGAATTCAGAGGATTTTTGGGGAGATTGAATTACATAGCTCGGTTTATTTCGCAGTTAACTGAAAAGTGTGACCCCATATTCCGCCTTCTTCGCAAGAATAACTCAGGGGAATGGAGTGAGGATTGTCAAAGAGCTTTTAAAGCTATGAAAAGATATTTGTCGAGTACTCCAATCTTGGCGCCACCAATCCCAGGCAAACCATTGATTTTGTATTTGTCGGTTTATGAAAATTTAATGTGGTGTGTGCTGGGGCAACGTGACCAAACTGAGAAGAAAGAAAGGGCTATCTGTTATCTCAGCAAGAAGTTCACTGAATAGATACTCACACGTTGAAAAGTTGTGTTGCGCTTTAGTATGGGCTACCCGAAGGCATAGGCAATATATGTTGTATCATACTACTTGGCTTATATCAAAGCTTGATCCCTTGAAATATTTAATGGGTGTGCCTGCATTATCTGGAAGATTAGCTCGTTGGCAGATCCTATTGTCTGAATTTGACATCCAGTATGTAAACCAGACGGCAATCAAAGGAAGTGCTATAGCGGAATTCATTGCAAGTAGGGCTTCGGAAGAATATGAGCCGTTGAGCTTTGATTTCCCAGATAAGGATCTAATGACTATTTCGGTGGAAGAAGCAGTTATGTCGATTAGTAAATATTGGAAGTTAAACTTCGATGGTGCTTCAAATGCCTTGGGACATGGAATCGGGGCAATTTTGGTCTTACCAGAAGGAGAGCATTATCCTTTTACCAGTCAGCTTAATTTTTATTGTACTAACAATATGGCCGAGTATGAAGCTTGTGTTCTAGGTCTTAGAGCTGCTGTTGAACGCAAAGTAAAAATGCTCAAGGTGTATGGGGATTCAGCTTTGGTAATCTACCAACTCATGGGAGAATGGGAGACAAAAGATCCCAAGCTTTTAGAATATCGTAAGTTGGTTATGGATCTTGTTGAAGAATTCGAAGAAGTAACTTTCAATTACCTCCCCAGAGAAGAGAATCAAATGGCAGATGCCTTAACCACACTGGCAGCGGTATTTAAGACGAGCGAGCATTCAAATATGATGCCCATTGAAATGAAAGCTTATGAGTATCCAGCCCATTGTTTTAATATTGAAGAGGAAGAAGATGGAAACCCCTGGTATTATGATATCTTGCAATATATAAGGTATCAGAGTTATCCAGAACAGGCCACTGAGAATAATAAGAGAACCATTGGAAGAATGGCATCAGGGTATGTGCTTGATGGTGAGACTCTATACAAGAAAAGTCTGGATCAGGTCTTGTTAAGATGTGTGGACGCGAAAGAAGCCAAATTGATTTTTGAAGAAGTGCATGAGGGAATATGTGGTACCCATGCTAATGGGCATGCTATGGCTAGGCAGATTATGAGATTTGGGTATTATTGGTCAACTATGGAAACAAACTGTATTAATTATGCCCGAAAATGTCACAAATGTCAGATTTATGGAGATAAGATACATACTCCTCCTCATCCATTGCATGTAATGACAGCGCCGTGACCATTCTCAATGTGGGGCATGGATGTTATTGGACAAATTTCGCCCAAAGCTTCAAATGGTCATCGCTTCATTCTGGTAGCCATAGATTATTTCACCAATCTTACGCAAATGTTACCCAGTCTACAATATGCAAATTCTTGAAGAATGAGATCATTTGTAGATATGATTTACCAAAGAGGATTATCTCCGATAATGCGTTGAATTTAAACAATAAGATGATGGACTCGGTCTGTAAACAGTTCAAAATAAAGCATCATAATTCCACCACTTATCGCCCAAAGATGAATGGGGAAGTAGAGGCGGCTAATAAGAACATCAAAAGGCTCATAGAGAAGATGACTGTGACCTATAAGGATTGGTATGAGAAGTTGCCCTTTGCTCTGTTTCCTTATCGAACTTCAATACGGACTTCAACTGGGGCAACTCCATTTTCTTTGGTTTATGGGATGGAAGCTGTCTTGCCTATTGAGGTGGAAATTCCCTCACTTCGGATTTTGTCAGAGGTGAAGCTCAATGAGGCAGAATGGGTACAGGCTAGGTATGACCAATTGAATTTAATTGAAGAAAAGAGATTGAAAGCTATTTGTCATGGTCATATATACCAAAAACGTATGATACGGGCACATGGTAAGAAAGTTCGCCTTCGAGAATTCTTTGAGGGAGATTTGGTGCTTAAAAGGATTTTGCCTGTTCAGAAGGATTTCCAAGGAAAATGGATGCCCAATTGGGAAGGACCTTATGTTGTCAAGAAAGCCTTTTCTGGGGGAGCTCTAGTCTTAACCGAAATGGACGGATCAGAATTACCCTATTCAGTGAATTCTGACGCTGTTAAAAGATATTTCACTTGAAGAAGAAATGAAAAAAAGAAAGAAAAAAGAAAAAGAAAAAAAAGAGGAAAAATGAAAGAAAATGAAAAATGAGAAAAAAATGAAAAATGGTGAAAAAGAAGAAAAAAGAAAGGAGAAAATAAAAAATGAAAAAATGAAAAAAGAAGAAAAAAGAAATGAAAAGGGGGTTCAAGATGAAAACCCGAAAAGGGCATCTTGGAACCAAAAGAGGTCTCAAGTTGAAAACCCGCAAAGGGCAGCTTGAGTTATGTTTAAATTCAGGATTCGTGCATGGTGGAGGTTCTGAATTGATTTTGGAAAGGGAAAGAGATCCTGATATGGGTAGTAACAATGACAGTTGGCGATCAAGGTTGAGACCAAAGATTAATAAGTCTCGATTGAAATAACCAGGAAAGATATTGAATGCACATGAGATTCAATATTGGTTTAGGGTATCCAATGATAGGAGATTTGGGAGTTTAGAAGTAGCTTCACATTCTTAAGAATCATCACAATTTTGGAGATCCTTTTGACAGAAGCTACATTCGAGACATTCTAACGTCGTGCCAGTTCAAAAGCATTTGCATTATTGATATTTGAAGACGCCTACTCTTTTGTTCTTTTACTTCTTCCAGTTAAAAGTTTGCCATGTAGTTACCTGAAAATTCTCGGCATTTATATAAATAAAGAGATGTCTTTCCTTGTTCGTTTCCCTTTTGTAAGCATATTATTTTGAAAAGTTAAAACATATAGCTTAACTTGAAGTACATGAGATCATTTTGCATTATTGTGCCAAAGGTTTTGGAAAATGTAGGTATTTTGAAGCTGACTATGGTTTAAACATGTAAGCTTGTGTGGTTATGGGAAACTAAAATCTTGGAATTCATAAGAAATCTCAGGCATGATAAGAAAACCCAAGGAGATTGTCATTAATCAAGAAGTTGGTTATGGGTACCAGTGGGTTTTCAGAAAAGAAAGAACTCAAGGTCCTGTTAAGCCGAGGGATATGGAATTGAGATTGTTAACTGGGGTGAACTGGTCAAATGTTCTATACCCAAGATGAAACCGAGTTCCATCAAGATCAAAAGGAGATAGAGTTCCTTCAAAGAAAAAAACGCATTGAATTGCATAATTGCATACATTTTAGGCATGAGTAGGATCATGGCATTCATAATCGCATGATGGCTTAAATATCTACAGTTTTCCCAATGATAGTTGAAGATTGAAGATATGAAAGCATCAAGATGAGGATAACTAGTTTTGAAATCTTGAAAAGAATGATGTTTAAACGACAATTGAGCCAAAGTAGATTCACATATCCAATGGCTTCCAGACAAGTTTTCACGATGGAGATGGATTTTCAGAAATTTTCTCAAATTCTAAATTTTTTAGTATAATATTTTTCAAACATACATTCATGATGGATAATGTTTGATTTTTAGGTTTGACCTTCGAAACAAGTCAATCTTAAGCCTTCACAAAAGAGTAGTGAAGCAAATCATCTATAATCCTTCACGGAAGAATAGTGAAGCAAACCCGTTTTATGAAGATTGTTTGAGTTCTATACTCTCTGAAGGAATAGAGAGCGGACTCGTTTTATGAAGATTGTTCGAGTTATATACTCTCTGAAGGAATAGAGAGCGGACCCGTTTGTTGAAGATTGTTCGAGTTCTACTCCCTGAAGCAAGAGGGAGTAAGCCCGTTTGTTGAGGATTGTTCGAGTTCTATACTCTCTGAAGGAATAGAGAGCGGACCCGTTTGTTGAAGATTGTTCGAGTCTTATACTCCCTGAATGAATAGGGAGCAGACACGTTTACTGAAGATTGGTTGAGTCTTATACTCCCTGAAGGGATAGTGAGCAGACCCGTCATTCGAAGATTTTTCAAGTTTCATTTATCCCGAAGTAATAGTGGAGTGGATTAATCTTTTGAAGTTCTCATAGCCGGACAAACTTGACCATCTATTTGATCTTTACTCTATTCCCGTTGCACGATAATGAGCAAAGAGGGGCAGCTGTAGATGCTTGTTTATGTCCGGGGGTTTTGTTTGAGTTTTAAATATATAAAGACGTTTATTATTATGGTATAGTAGTTATATAGGTTCACGTATAAATATATATAGAGTACACAATAATTATTTAATTTCTTATTTTATTTTACAGATCCAATACAAGATACAAATTTGGATTAATGGAAGCCCAAATCAGTCCAAAACAGTAGTATTATCATTCAAGCCTCCAATCCACGTGAAGCTCTGGAAAACTAAAACCGGTTATGGGGAGTTAATAAGCATGAAAGAGGAGTTAACCAAGGATCAGGGGTATATTATCATGGGTAGAGAGAAAAGAGGACGATATGGGAACATGCAAGAAAACTGAAAAGAGGTTTAGTTTTTATTGGGAATTAACCATCAGAAACTAGGGGGAAACAGAATATACGAGAGGGAGATCAGTTTTTTTAAATTTTTACAGAAGGTAGAAAAGGATAAGGAGAGAACGGGGAGGAGATTTTTTTTACACAGTAGAACAAGAGGAAAGAAGCATTGTAAACAACATTTCCATTTTCAAAGATCAAGCAGTGTAACAAGGGTCTTCCCTATTTCTTTCTAAAGCAATCTAAGTAATTCGAAAGCAGGTTATTTTCATTACCTTCTTTATTTTCCGAAACATATAGCAATGTTATATGTGGCTTGTTGTTTTTCTTGTAAAGCATAAAGAATAATAGAGAAAGGGATTAGAAAATTACCGTAATTATGAACAATGGTATAATCTCGGTGGTTCCATTCTAGTCGTTCGGGGTTGTATGGCCAGAATTTAGGGACTGAGGTTAGCGTTATTAAATCAAATAAATTCGCATTAAACAACCAACGAGAAAATAAATTAAACAAGTAAAAGGATTTAGGTTTGGTTTCTTGGGTTCTAGTTAAAAGTCAAGGAAGCAGTGGCTATTTTTTTTTTAAACTTTGACTCACAATTTCTTTAGCAATTAATAGTTTAATCTAAAAACCCATAACCTTCTCCCCCTCAATCGTGTTTACATGAGAACAACAGAACTTACCCAAGCATTCCTCAAAAACACCAAAAACCCAAAGCTAGCATAGCAATTCTTCAAACGGATTTAATCTTCACAACCCGATCCCTCTGTTCTTTCGTCAGTGCCCACCATTGCCTGTATCCTTATCCATTATAAATTGCTCCCAGAAATCGATCAGCTTTACTTCTTCCTCTTATCCGCATAGCTCCTAAAATTAATTATAAGTCCTTAGAACTTTTCATCATTTTACCCAATGACTACACCTCCGATTACTTACTTTAATTCCTGGCGAAAGTGAAAATTTACCTTGGCCGAGCGTCGGGTGTCGGGGTTGAAGAGGTGAGCGATCGAGAGGGAGATGAAGGAGGATATGGGTATTTGTTTGAGTTTAGGTTAGCCTGGAGAGTAGAGGGGTTTCAGCGGTGAGCCCGATTACTATTTTGGTTAGATTCCGGTTGGAGTCGATGTATGACATAGAGAGTTTCGAAACTCTCGATTAAGAATTGCAGAGGGGCTGTAAAACTTTGGCCATGTGTGAGAGGTGTGAGAGAAAGAAAGGGATGACGGTTGTGATTAGAAGAGGCCACCGAGATATGGTGGCCGAACGACGGCGGCGGTGTTCAAAGGAGGGAGCAGCGCCGTGCGTGGTTGATAAGAAGGGAGAGGAAGAGAGCTAGCCGTGTATGTTGGTCAATTAGTTTAGGGTTGTTTTAGTTAGGTTATATGTTAGGTTTTTAGGTTAATTTAGGTTTTTAGTCCTCCAAGTGTATACGTTTTTACACCTTAGTCGTCTTTAGGACTATTTTAGAATTTAACCTTTTGTGTTTGTCTTAATTTTGCTGTTTTTCAAATTTTAATTTTAGTTATAATTTTGTTAGGTTTTTCATGTGTAGGTCCCTTGTTTGTGCGTATGCTTATATTTAGGTCCTTGGTTTATTTTTGATTTGCAAACTGAATTTTACATTTATTTAATTTAGTCATTTTTAATGTGTATATGTACATTTTTTTTAATTTATAGTTTAGCATGTTATGATATTTAGGTCAGATGTGTATATAATACATTAATATGCATAATTTATGATTTTTAATTAAAACATATGTATATAATTTTTTGTATGTCACGTTGTATGATGTTTTTATTTTTGTTAAATTAATTTTAGCATGATATTTTTTTTCACAATTTGCATGATAGCCTTATTTGCATAACTCGACATATTCATAATTGAATTAAGGGTAATACACTTTTAATTTAAATTTGTTTTAAGTGGGCAGTCATAACTGATTTAAGGTCCGCTTTTAATGATTTTAAAATAAAAGTATATCCCGAAAGTGAAACAAAAAAAATTGATCCATCACTCTAAAATTTGGGAATGAAAGAAAAGGAAATGTTCGTTTATTTAAATTTATCGAGAAAAGGTTGTTATAACTTTTAAGATCTGGTCTCGATATTTGTAAATAATCGAACATTCTTTATCTTTCTAAAACGATTTGGTAATTTTAATTTAATTATTTTGAGTGCTTTTGAATGTTTTTAAATTTATGTCTTTGTTTTATGGGATCAAAAATCAAATTAAGTTCGAATTTGTAAAGTTCAATGCAAGGACGTTAATTAATCAACTAGGTACCGATTTAGGGCGTTGTGGGGGTGCTAATCATTCCCCACACGTAACCGACTCTCGAACTCGGATTTTGGTAACACAGACCTTAATTTGTTGTTTTAATTAAAATTAATTTTTATTTAAAATAGCAAGCATTTTTGGGTGCCCAATCACACCGTAATCAAATATTGATGGCGACTCTTCGAACTATATTTTTTGATCGTAAAGAAAATTCAAAATTTTTCAAAACGAGAGGTCTTTTAAATCACATCTGTTTTTAAATTAAAAAGAGACAATTAAGAATTAATGTGGTTTTCAAAATATCACCTTTTCACCTTTAACGGAAGTGCTGACGTGCCGTTAATATTAAATAATATTTAATCATTTAAGGTAAGAATATAATATATTTAATAATTTAAGTTAATAATTTATAAGTTAAGATAAGATTAAAATTAGTTTAGGCAAGAATAAAATATATTCAATAAGTTAAGAAAAAAAATAAAATATATTCAATAAGTTAAGAAAAAAATAAAATATATTTTTTTAAAGTTATGATTTGATTTTTAAGTTAAGATATATTTAATATTAAGAATTTAAGTTAAGGACCCATTAATTTGACTGCAGAAAATACATTGTCTCACATAAAAGAGTTTTTCAAAACTGAATTCATATGCTCGATAATACTAGGCGTGACACCCTCTAAATTTCGAGCATCAACATCGACTGGTGAAAAGGAAAATAAAGATTAAAAATAATTCTGAATTAGATGGTCAATATCAAGGCCACTACAAATACATGCATGTCAATCTCAAGGCCACTACTCGCACAACAAAATTTATTTGGGACCGATCTAGATTACTCGTGGTAAAGTTTAGTGTGTAACACCCAAATCTCATGGATTCGAGTGTTACATAAAATCTCTAAAGTGATTAATCATTTTTTTCTTTTAAAACTATGCTCACTTTTAACATAAAGTATGAAACCATAAAAATTTACAAATACATGCCCCCATTTAAAATAAAGCAAACAATTAAAATATCACAAGTTGAACCATTTTCAAATCATAACCTTTACAGGTTCACCAAGTCGTCATCACTATACTTTAGTACTCTATTGAGACTCCTCCAATGATATCATTATTCTCTGCAGTCCACATAACATGCATGTAACCTGCGAATGAAAACATATTTCGAATGTTGAACTAACAAATTCAACGTCACACAAAATCTCCACTATACCATATGCATTAATAACATAGGTATACCAACAAGTCAGAGGAGCAATACTAACAAGTCCATCAATGTCATCTATTCAATACATATCAATATCATAGTATCAATCATCACATAATAACAAGGATGCAGTTCTAATCACGAAGTTCAAACACTTATCCAGACACAATACCATACTAAGAATGAGGCTCAAGTCACCGAACACTTATCCAGGTGAGGCTTGGGCCACAAATTACAAATGCTCATCAACAATACACAAGTAGGAATCATGGTGTAGTATGAGGTCATACGTGCGTCACAAGACTCACACCCCTCTAACTTACGAACTAGGTACTTTGGACGAGACCTGAATCACAAGCACATCAAGAACATACATCTAGTGCCACATATGATCAGTACCTTGGGTTAAACCTTGGTCATATATGTATCATAAATGTACACTCATTTAGCCTACTCCTCTAGAGTAATGGATGAGTCTAGGTCACAAGAGCATTAGAGCAACGTTCAACTAGTAAACTTTTTACTGTCTCATCGTGACTTTTAAGATATCTGGATGACCCATCACACAATAGACGGTCATCACTAACAAGTAACTCGAGTGTTTTTTTTTTATTTTCTTGAGTTTCAAACAGACACAAGTCTTATGGAATCAGTCCTCATAAGGTTCTTTTTTTTAACATTTTGGACCCCAACATTTTATTTTAAGATAAAAATAATCCTATTTTGAAACGTTAATCGTGTGTTAACTAATAGATTTCATCTTTTAAAAGATTTTTACTTTAAAATGAAACATTAGGACAAAAATACTCTAAAAAATAATATGAACCAAAATAATTATTTTAATAAACTTAGGTGGTATTTTGGTATTACAAAATTTGATAAAGATAATGGAAACCATAATCTTTTTACAAAAATCTCCCCGAAATAGTTCCTTGGTTTTACGACATTTTCAGGAATAATTCCACCTGGCCTTCTATCGACTATCGAAAAAAGAGGTAATGTAATGACCGTACCGTACCTGCTCAAGTACTACAAAATTATTGTAAACGGCGTTTCTTTTAACGGACTACTAACGACGTCAAGCAAACCACCTAACAGCCCAAAAAAGCGGTTTACACAGAATATTCCACCCTAAATCCGCATATAAAAAATCAACTCACTGTGTGACATTTATGAAAAAGCATTAAATATTCCGTCAAATGTTTTCTAGGTTTCCACACTTATTTTTTTTTAATAATTCATTAAGAAATATTTATTTAGAATATTTTAATTATTAATAACGTATATATCTTATAAATTATAATTGTTTGAATCAGAATTTTTTTATAAATAATATTTTCGTTTAACTATTATGATGAGTGCAAAATATAACCAACATGTATAATTAGACTTAACATCTTTTTGATTTTTTTACTCAAATCCCTAACTAATCATATTAATCATATTAATGCAAGGAGATTATTATGGCTTTTTACTTTAATAGTATCATTTAAAGAATTATTCATTAAATTGGCACTCAAAGCCAGTTAATTATCGAAACGGTACACATTTTTCAAATGAGATTGGCACATAGAATGAAGATAACAATGATATTCAAATAATTATTTAGATAACCAAAAAATTAACGCTTTAAAGTTGGGTGACTAAAAGGTCTCTAAAAACAAGTGATTAAATTAAAAAAAACTATTTTTCTAAATGACCAAAACGTAATGACTTCCAAGTTGAGTGATGATTTAAGTAGTTTATCCTAATATTAATTAGAGTAAAGTACACAAATAATATCTGACTATATAATAATATTTTATTAAGTCTCTTAACTATTAAAAGTTATAAAATAATTATTCAATTATAGAATATGTTTTGTTGAGTCTCTTCACTATTAAAAGTTATAAAATGGTCATCCAACTATTCATTATGTTCTAAACTTTTCATTTTTCGTTAAAAAATTGATGATTGTCTAATCTGGAAGTTAATATGATGATTGAGATATGACAATCATTTGAGATTCATAGATCATATATTATCATATCACCATCAGTAGGTTAATGTTCAGTTGATAATACTGTCAATTTTTAATAGAAAATGACAGATTTAGAACATAATGAATAGTTGAATAATTATTTTGTAGCTTTTAATAGTTGATAGACTCAAAAAAATAATATTCTATAATTTAAAGATCATTTTATAACTTTTAATATTTGAGTGATTTAATAAAATAGTACTTTATGGTCGGAACCATTTGCGTACATAACCCTATTAATTAAAACCCCTACGGTAAGACTAAAGTTCCGTGATAACGGTTGAGTGAAAGGAAACGGAGAGTTGTGTGTGGGTGGGGTTAGCGGTTAGGTGCGGTGGTGGGCCGGTGAAATGGGCATCTACATCTCTTTATAAATAAGCACACTCCTTTGTGCAAACGCAAAACATATTCCCTTCAACCGTCTCCTTTTTGTTTCTTCATCTCACAGATTTTTCTCTCTTTTATTCCCTCACTTGTATGGCAGCCAATTTCAAGAGTGGTGGAGGGATCGCCAGCTTGGGGAAGCGCCTACTTAACCGCACATCCACTCGCACCGCCGCGCCTGCTCCTCCGCCTGCTGCCGCTGCAGCTATCAGGTTCTTTCTTGCTTCCTCTTAATTTACTCGGCAGTCTTTTCTTCGATTTTTTGTTGATGTGATTTTGCATGCTGAATCTTGTAGCATTAGTATTAATTTCTATGCTATACAAGTTAAGAAGATTCCATTGAAGAATGAGTCTCTCATTTAGGAGTTTGATCATATCATGATCAAATTATGTTCATCATTTTAGTAATATAAACATGAGTTTTAATAGGAGGAATTTCTTGATTTTGATTTTGATTTTGATTTTTTCCCCTCTTTTAATTTTCGACTGGACTTTTTTAAATTGAACACATGCTTTTAAAAGGAAAGATATCGAGAAATCTGGGAGAGGGGAAATGCCGTACTCGGTGGAAGTTGGTGGTGGGGAAGGGCGAAGCGGATAAGGACGCACCTTCTCTGTCCTCTCCTATTGGACACGTGTCTCCCTATTATCATTTTCAACGCTAACCCAAATTCTTCTTCAATTGACAACACCATCAACATTATTTATATATATATATATATATATATATTAAATCTAATCTTAATCTTATTTAATTTTATTTAGGGGAAAAGGAAGAAAAATGTTAGAAGAATAAAGAAAATGTTCTTAATGAGTTTACAATTCACGATCTAAAGAAATATGAAGAAATAACGATAATAATTTGATTAATCGATCAAATATATTTGGTCACATTAATATATGATTTTTAATTTAAGTTACTTAAAACTAAACCAATTAATAATTATGGTTTTTACTGGAAACTTAGAACTAGGGATGGACTGATAGACTGGATAAGGACGGAGCCAGATCAGATCAAATTTTAAAAATGATTTATTATGTATTTAATCTAAAAATTTAAAAAGCAAAAGTCTAATTTTGTTTAGATTTAAATTAATAAGCATCTAAAATAATATTAAACAAAAAATTTTGGGAGGAATAAGAGTCACCCACTCTCTATATAGCTTGAGATGATTGTTCATTCTAAAATTTTAAATCTTTAGATACTTTTTATATTTTATTAAGAATTTATTTATGTTCTTTAAAATTTTATAAACTCGTCCTACCTTAAATTTTAAAAAAAAATATTTTTCTTACATATTTCTACATCATACTTCCGTTTCTATTTAAAACGAAGCTTACAACTAAGTTATTACCTTCCCATTATAGTTGTGGGTTGTTTTCGATTAATTATAGTAATAAATGTGTAAAATTGAGGGTGTAATTTCATAAATATTGACACTTTTGAGTGTTGGCGTGCAAATTACGTTAGATGGATTTTTTATTTTATAAAATTAGAAAGTGGTCCCCATCTTTTGATTTGGAAATATAACCTTTGCTAGGAAATGGCCATGTAACCGATCGTTGTATATTTTATTTATATTTTTACTTGGTGTGTCAGGTTTGAGTAGACAGGGATTTATATATTTTAGATCTAATATAATTTTGATTTATGAAATTTAATATATTTAATATAATGATTTACGGTGTAATTATTGAAATTAACATCCATTTATATAATTTTTTTAATAAAAAAAACTTGAAATTGATTTATTGGTAAAATATTTTTTCATTTCAATTGATTTCTTAATTTTATTATTACAGAACAGATGCGATTAAATGAAATTAATTTTTTTTATTGTCACGTGTTTTAACAGTCCGTTGTTTTGCGGAATATCTTAACCCATACTTTTGATGCTCTGCCACACGTGCCCCATGCTCTCTTTTCTTCGCTTAATTCCCTTGCCATGTAACCTAACTACTCTTTTTAAAACCTTTTGATTAAATTAAAGGAGTAATAAATTGATGCTTATAGGCTATTAGGCACATGAAGATTTCTAATTTTTTCCGGTTAAAAGGAATTTTAATCTCTTTGGTTAGGGTTCGAGCAGTTACATCTATAGGACGTGTGTTGTCACTGACTAATAGATATTATGGTAGGTGTTGTCAATGACAAATAGATATTATGGTGAATAAATACGAATTTGTAAAAGATAATGCTTTTATTGTATATGCAGGAGTGCTCACTCATCGGCATATGACAAGAACCTGGATGATCAGGTCCATGCAAGTGTGGTTCCTGATGAAGTGATCCAGCCTCAATCGGACAAATACTGGGCTCCGAACCCTAAGACCGGGGTGTTTGGCCCTGCTGCTGAGCAGCTTAATGCATCTGGTGGTGGTGGGGAGCAAGGCACCAATTCCGGTGGCGAGAACTCTGTACTGGAGGAAAAGGCTTGGTTTCGCCCTACGAGTATTGAGGACCTGGAGAAGCCACACCATCACTAAACTCACTTATTATGAGGCTACTGTTATATGGTGGATAACTGGATATAGATAAACAAAGGTGTGGTTTGGTTGGATCAAATAAGTTGGAAAACGTTTCCTTGGTATTAGGTGGTAGAACTATATAGTTGAGGGACTTGTTTACATGGGAATTTGCAAACCTAGTTACTATGAACTCTGTAACACAACCTGTGTTTCTGATGCTTGCGTGCTATATTGCTATAAAAATGTTGGGTTATTTTGTGTTTGAGATCATTTGCTGAATTGTCACCCTCAACTTACTTGGTAGAGTCTGATATATAATTTTATCGCCAATAATTTTATGAACGAATTTTTAAAATTTTAGGATGATGCAGCTGATAATTTAGTGGCATGTCTAAATCGTAAGAGTGGTGCCCAATTCAGCTGGACCTGTGGGGGCATCGTCGGTGAAAAAAAGTTGTGATGATGGGTAGATATTATGTGGGGTTTCCTTTGTAGCTTTATGTTTTAACGAGCTCCCTACATTGTGGATGGAGAGAAGAGGAGTGAGCAGGGGCAATCGTTCTTTTTAAAGCAAGTTCATTCCTTCTTATATAAACCGAGTATTCCAGGTCAACGTTTTTACTTTCTATTAGGATCTCAATTATCTTTATATTAATTAAATTTTGAATATAAAATAAAATTCAAATCAAATAAAGAAAAAGCATGATATGTGATGCATGTAAGATTGGACCACAGTCATATCCAAAAAGAATTCCACTTTGAGGTGTTTTAAATATAATTAAAAAATTACCTACAATCATTTGGTGTAGTGGGTTTAGGTATTACATTTCGAATCTTGATATTTGCGTGTAGAATAAATTGAGTTAAGAGGGTTATTCCATATTTGATTTATACAAAATTCGATCTGAATTAGTTGGTCATTAGATCCGATATTATAATTAATTCAAAATGTAATTGAAAAATCGATTTGATTGGTACAAATAACCCCATTTGTGATGCATGTAAGATTAGACCAATATTTAAAAAAAAGTAACGTTAAACCATAGCCATCTAAAAGGAATTCCACTTTGAGGTCACAAGTACATATATATAGTTTTAAAAAATATGATTTTGGTTAGGTTTTAACCCATTTGACTATATTCCTTCACGTTGATTGCTATCGTTGACTTATGTGTATATTTCTCTTCATGTTTCCTTTTTTTAATTTTAGTTGGGTCTTACGTTTCTGTTTATATGCAGAGCTTTTTACGAAGGGAGTTACTTGCAGGGATTACTTCCCATTACAGACGCGCATATGTAGACTGCATATGAAGTCTGTTCAACTGTGTAATTATTTATTTATATATACATGCATTGCATTTTATCTTTATTTTTAATTTTTTGACTGTCGGAGGTCTTCCACGAAAGTTGCTCTCAACCTGGCGTTGGGGGCAGCCTACTATCCTACCTCCCCCTTATTCCATTGCATATGGGAATAAGATTTTATTGTTGTTATTGTTGTCGTTGTTGTTAATACAAATAACAAGATAAGAGTGTTTGCATAGAATTCGAAGTCAAACCTTTCTAGATAAAGGACACAATTCAGTTTTAAATAGACTTTTTAAATTAGGGTTATACATTTGCGCATGGCAGATAAAAGTAGCATAAGCTATGTAAATGGTCTAATAACTATAGGATATTGCTTTATCAAAATCTTTGACTATTAAAAGTTACAAAATAGTTTTTTAATTATAAATTATTTTATAGAAGTATTTAATTATTAAAAACTACAAAATAATTTTTTAACTATAGAGTATATCGACAAACACAAATACATACTAGATAATGAGTCAATTTGTGTACATATTTGTTCATTTTAGTATGTCTATAGGGATTAACAAGATTGTCGGGTTGGATTCTATATATTAATTCGTGTTTTAAGTTAGGGTGGACTATACTTATATCCACTTAATTATTATTTTTTATAATCGATATTTTAATTTTAATAATCAGATTACTTAACTATATATTTTTTTGATAAATTTGGAGTAAGTACAAGATAATGTATGCTCAAAGATAACTTCAACCTCTTGACATTGAATGCTCGCACCCTTGACATTCATGGTGCTTGAATCCAAGTCCTCAAGGGACAAAGAACAACAACAATTCATTTATCACGGAGGTCACTTGGTTCATGCTATCACTTAATTATTTAATTATTGCAATCAATTTATCGACCGTTAACATTTAATGGATGAGCTGACGCGTATGTTAAAAAATCAGATCACTATCCAATTGCGGATTAAATTAAATTTTTCATTAAGCAAAAAAAAAAAAAGAGAACACAATCACCACCAAGCTTCGAACTTCTATGCTCAATCCATATAAGCTTTTGCCATATATTCTACTTTCACTTGCATACAATAACTATAAAAGGGGGGGAAACAATGTATAGATGATTTGAAGAATTTGTTGGAAATATTAATGCAAAATCAATGTGTTAGTATTAACAGGACAATAATGACAATAAAATAACAAAAAAAATTGCAAAATATGTCGTAACGACCGTAATGAGTGGAGACCCTACCGTAATGAGTGCAAAATCATAAACCCTTCTAAAGGTATTTCACTTTTCAATATGAAATGTGTGCCTTAAACTCTTAAAGCTTTACTGACAAAATAAGACTCTATGAAGACGTAACGACCGTAATTAGTGGAAACCCTACCGTAACCCCTGCCGTCAATCCCGCTCATCCGGTGGAGGTTCCACCATCCGCTTCTTATGGTGGCCGATCGTCGGATGGTGTGGTCATATTGGACAACTCGTCGTCTCTAGAACGACCTTGGGCCCCTATTGCCGTTGCAGATCAAAGACCGGTGAAAAAGGGAATAAGTAGCTTTATATTGGAGGGGGAGATTCGGGCTCCCCTAGCACCAGTGGAGGAGTGTGTTGACACTCTAATGGAGGAAGTGATGGATGCTAGATCTGATGTAATTGGGAAGTTCAATGAAGCGAACACATTCTGCGCTGACCCCATAGTGCCTGGTGCTAATACTAGTCTGGATGGAAACCCTACTACTAAACCCACGTTTTGGTGCATGGTAAAGGGAGTAACTAAGCAGAACAACCAGGGTTTTTTCATCAATGAATTGGATGTGGAAGCACAACCTGAAGATGTATTTCTAGAAAACGATGGTCCTATAGATATGTTTTTCGGAGAGAATCCATGATGCCATCGATGCCTAAGCTCACCACTTCAGTAATAGTTCGCCTTTTGGGAAAGAAAATCGGCTATAAAGCCCTTTTGAATAGAATCCAAGCTTTATGGAATACTGCAGGTGAGATTAATCTTATCGATCTTGAAAATGAATATTTCCTGGTTCGGTTCTCTCTCGATGAGGACTTCTATCATGTATTGGCGGGGGGGGGGGCATGGGTGATTTATGAGAGCTATTTAACTGTCCAACCGCGGACTAGAACTTTTTCCACTACAAAGGATTATCCGACGAAGATAATGGCTTGCCATACCGATATTACAGAAAAAGTCTATTTCGTTATATAGCAGGTGCCATTGGCAAGGTGGTTCGTATTGATTACAATACAAAGGACGGGAAACGTGGAAGGTTTGCAAGAATTGCTATTGTCATTGATCTGGATAAACCTTTGATCTCGGGAATTGTTATCGATGGCTATCGTCAACGTATTGAGTATGAGGGTCTACCTATAATTTGCTACACTTGTGGGAAGTTTGGTCATAATGCAGGAAACAAGATGTGGGAAAGACTTTAATACTCAGACTAATAATGAGGAAACAAGATCGGAGTAAGTTGACTCCAAACCAGATGACCTGTATGGCCCTTGGATGCAAGTGGTGAACCGGAAAAAAAGGGTAAATGCAAACAAGAGAGGTAAGACAGAGACAGCAGTACAACCCGATGGACAGAGGAGGAACTCACGCTTTGGAGCTCTTGAACTAGTTCGGGAAGGGGATGATACCGAGGGCAATCCGGTACGGAAGGATCTCGCTTTGGATACGGGGGACAACATTGAAGTCCAAACTGCTGCTGCCAACTGAAAGAATAATAGTTTTCATGCGGAATCAAGTAAGCATGAGGAATATAAGCAAAGAACCATAAACCCAACCAACCCAAAAAGAAACACCGGGATGGTCATAAGGCGGATGGTAGATAATTCAGGGTGAATAGCATCAAAAGGAAACGCCCCCACGTGGCTTCTACTCTAAACCGTGATAGACATGCGGTTGCCCAAGTGAATGGTAATGTTGAGAACCATATGTCAGTGGCTTCAATAGGAAAGGTCACAACTCACAAGCGTGGCGTCTTCTTTAAACCGTGATAAACACGTGGCTGACCAAGTGGTGGAAAATGATGAGAACCTTATTCCCAGTGATCATAACACCCGAGTCCTCCAGCCCACGACTAGGAAAATGACTCATGCAGAGACACAAAAGGGACTAGTGGCGATTAATGGGTTGTTGAGGAAAGGTTTGAAAGCCAAGAAAAAAGCTGAGCGAGTGTCGACCAAACCCGTGTTGACTGAATGGGTCTTGGCTATGTCAGCGGAATTGAATCGCTCGAACACGGCTGAAAATTCTCAATTCTCAAGGTCTCCCCAGCAGGAATCAAATGACGTGATCCAATAGAGAGCGAATATGGTCTTCGTCCAGACGGAGAACGTTGAAATATAGGTCTAATGTCTGCCTCGCCCTTCTTCTTTTCTTTGTAATTATGGTTAGGATACTTTTTTGGAACTTCCAGGATGCCCTAGACCCTACTTTTAATCGTTACTTTAAGTTGTTGATGAAGATGCAGAATCCTGATATTGTGGCTTTTCTAGAACCTCGTGTTAGTGGCAATTCAGCAGATAATTTTACCCGTAACTCTGGATTTGAGTTTTCCTATCGGGTTGAGGCGAGAGGCTTTTCTGGGGGTATTTGGATATTGTGGATGTTGGGAAAATGGATTATTTCCTACACGAGCGTAGTTTTAAAATTGACTTAAAATGTCAAGATCAAAACCACCAAATGTTGTACAACGGATAAACCTGTCAAACTATTGAATATTAAAACACAATTGAAAAGAACCGAATAAAAACAATAAAGGAGAGAACACACCAAATTTACGATGTTCGACGAGAATATCGTCTACTCCTCGGGCGCCACACCGGATGATAACTTCACTATATCGCCAATATTACAACAAATGAAATTCTTTAGAATTCCCAAAGTGGGAGAATGAAGAATACAAGAGGAAGAGAGAACTTGTTTTTGGGATGATTTCTAATGGAAATACTTAGGCCTATTTATAGTTGAGTTTTAAGAACAATATGTTCAAAGTTTGGCCACCTACCAAAGAATTTTCTAATGTGTACAAGTTAGTCACCAAATATGAAATTCACATGTTCAAAGTTTGGCCACCAACCAAGATGAAATTTCCAATAAGTTGGCCACCAACCAAGATGAAATTTCCAACTTGTCAGCTTAATTTCTAGACAAATCTAACAAATCTCCACCTTGGCTTGAAATTACCATGCCTACTCAACTTCTTCAACTCCCCAAATTTGTAGTGCCTCTAATTGCGCTCACAAGCGCCACACACTCGAAGGTGTTCATGCTTTCAGGATGTTAATCAAGTTCAAACAATGATTGAACTTGATTACTGTTACCACCTTGGTCATAATATATGCAGGATTTTCTGATGTCGCAATTTTCTGAAGTAGAATCTTTCCTTCTTCAAAGATCTCCCGCACAAAGTGATACCTCACGTCGATATGCTTAGTCCTTGAATGGTAGACTTGATTTTTCGCTAAGTGAATAGCGCTCTGACTGTCACAATAGAGACTAATGTGACTTTGAACAACTCCCAAGTCTTCCATCAACCCGTTAAGCCAAATTGCTTCCTTTACAGCCTCTGAAACGGCCATGTATTCTGACTCTGTAGTAGACAAGGCCACCGTAGATTGCAATGTAAACTTCCAACTTACTGGGGCTTTAGCAAGAGTAAACAAATACCCAGTAGTTGATCGAAGCTTATCCAAATCACCAGCATAATCGAAATCAGCATATCCAACCACACACTGACCAAGTGCTTTATCTTGTTCAAAAACTAAACCAACATCCACGGTTTATTGGAGATACCGTAGAATCCATTTCATAGCTTGCCAATGTCCTTCTCCAGGATCATGCATGTACCTACTCACAACTCTAACTGCTTGTGAAATGTCATGATGCGTACACACCATTGCATACATCAAGCTCCCAACTGCATTAGCATATGGAACTTTTGCCATATACACTCGTTCTTCGTTAGTTTTAGGAGACAATTGAGAACTAAGTTTCAAATGAGAAGCCAATGGGATACTTACATGTTTGGTATTTTCATTCATGCCAAAACATTGTAATACCTTTCTCAGATATTGCTTCTGTGTTAAACAAAGCTTCCCTCTCTATCTATCTCTGTTTATCTCCATACCAAGAATCTTCTTGGCCTCACCTAGATATTTCATCTCAAACTCTTGATTCAACTGAGCCTTTAATTCGTCTATCTCCTTTTGACTCTTCGAAGCGATCAACATATCGTCAACGTACAAGAGAAGATAAATGAAAGATCCATCTTTGAGCTTTTACAAATACACACAATGATCATATTTGCTTCTAGTATACTTTTGCCTCCTCATAAAGCTATCAAATCGCTTGTACCACTGCCTCGGAGATTGTTTCAATCCATATAGCGATTTGTTCAGCTTACAAACCCATTTCTCACAACCACCATATTTGTATCCTTCTGGCTGAGTCATATAGATCTCTTCTTCTAAATCACCGTGCAAGAAAGTCGTCTTTACATCAACTTGAGCTAGCTCCAAATTCAACTGTGCTACCAAGGCCAACAATATTCTAATGGAGGAATGCTTCACAACAGGGGAAAATACTTCATTGTAGTCGATTTCCTCCTTTTGAGCGTAGCCTTTAGCTACCAACCGTGCCTTGTAGCGAACATCTTTCTTGCTATGAGATCCATCTTTCTTTACAAATACCCACTTGCATCCAATGGCTCTTTTACCTTTTGGCAATTGTGCCAGTTTTCAAGTGTTGTTCTTTTGGAGAGATTGCATTTCTTCATCCATGGCACTTTTCCACTTATCACTTTCCAAGCTTTGTATTGCTTCTTGGTAAGTGATAGGGATATCATCATCAACAACTGGAAGAGCATAGGCCACCATATCAACAAATCGAGCAGGTCTACGAATTTCTCTCTTTGGCCTTGTAACTGCAAGTGGTTTTGGTGTCTCCAATGGTTCTTGGGTTTGAACATCTTCATCTTCTGATTCTTCTATTAGAGTTGAAGAATCAGCTGCATCAACTTCTGGGATCATCGTCTGCTGAAACTCCACTTGTTTTGGAGTATGCTCCACCTGCTGCGGAGTATTACTTGTCTGGACAGTTTCACTTGTTACCTTCTTTACTAGGGCAGATTCATCAAAGGTAACATCTCTGCTACAAATTATCTTCTTGGTGTCTAAACACCAAAGGCGGAATCCCTTCACTCCATGGGTGATTCCCATAAAGAGAGCCTTTTTTGCTCTCGGATCAAGCTTGGATTCCTTCACATTATAATAAGCAGTGGATCCAAATACATGTAAGGAATCATAATCAGTAGCAGGTTTTCCAGACCATACCTCCAATGGTATTTTTCCTCCTATCGTTGATGACAGCAGACGATTGATGAGATGGCCAGCATATGTCACAGCCTCAGCCCAAAATGCCTTGCCTAACCCAGCATTAGACAACATACATCGAACTTTCTCCAATAGTGTTCGATTCATACGCTCTGCTACCCCATTATGTTGTGGTGTATGTCTAACAGTGAAGTGTCGAACAATACCATACTCATGGAAAACGTCAAAGAATGGATCACTTTTATATTCCCCTTCATTGTCCGTCCTAAGACGTTTGATCTTTCTACCAGTCTAGTTCTCGATCATATTTTTCCATTTCAGGAAAATTTGAAGCACTTCATCTTTAGACTTCATCGGATACACCCAAACTCTTCTAGAAAAGTCATCTACAAAAGTTACAAAATAATGGTTTCCTCCCAAAGACGATGTCTTTGAACGACCCCATACATTTAAGTGAATATAATCTATAATACCTTTTGTATTATGTATAGTGGTGCCAATTTCACTCTTTTCTGCTTTCCCAGAACACAATGCTCGCAAAAGTTAAATTTGCAAGCCTTTGCACCTTTCAACAATCCTTTATTTGCCAAAATTTACAAGGATTTCTCTCTAGCATGTCCCAACCGCATATGCCACAACTGGGTTGCGTCCAAATCATCACCTCCGGAAGCTGCTGCAACTGCTCCAATAATTGTACTACCTTGGTAGTAATACAAATTATTTTTCCTGATGCCCTTCATCATCACAAGTGTGCCATATGTGACTTTTAAAACTCAATCTCTCATAGTGACTACTGAGCCTTTGGATTCCAGGGCTCCCAACGAGATGAGATTTTTCTTCAAACTGGGCACGTATCAGACATCCGTCAGAACTCTAGTTGATCCATCTTGATTCTTCAATCGAATTGAACCTATCCCAATAGTTTTACAGGCATTGTCATTGCCCATATAAACAACTCCTGCATTTAGTTCCACTAAATCGGAGAACCACTCCCGATTAGGGGACATATGATAGGTGCAACCCGAATCTAATGTCCACTCATCGGAATGGAATGTTGTTGATGAAGCAACTAATGATATGTCAGAGTAATGTGCATCATGCTCTGTAACACATGCATCTGGAGCAGCTTTTCCTTTCTTCTTCAGTTTCGGATAATCTTTCTTCCAATGGCCTTTCTCATGACAAAAGGCACATTCATCTTTTCCCAGTCTGGACTTCGACTTTGATCTCCCTCTCTACTTTGGCTTTTGACTTTTCGAGCGACCTCTTGCCACCATGGCCTCCGCTGCTTCGTACTTATTCTCCTTTTTTGTTTTCTTCCTGAGTTCATAACTATACAAAGTAGCAGTTCCATCTTTAAGGATAACATTATCCTTACCATGAAGTAACGTTGTCTCAAGGTGCTCAAATTTATCTGGAAGAGATGACAACAACATCAAAGCCAAATCTTCATCTTTGAAGGTTTCATCCATGCCCAATAAGTCTTCCACTAGCTCATTAAACGCAGTGATGTGTTCATTCATACTAGTGTCTGGTTGATAATCAAATCTGAATAATCTTTTCTTCATGTGGAGACGATTCTGAGAGCTTTTCTTCAGGAATTTTTCCTCCAAAGCTTTCCACATCTTACTTGCAGAAATCTCGTACTTGTAGCTATACTTCTGCTCCCTGGAAAGACAAGATCGAATCGTGCTGCACGCCAAACGATTGATTGTTCCCCATTCTTTCTCCTCCATATATTCAGGCTTATATTTCTCAATGGCGATGTCTAGACCTTGTTAGAATAAAGCGTCTAACACCTCACCTTGCCACATGCCAAAATGACCGGATCCATCGAACAACTCTACCGAGAAATTTGTATTTGACATCACCCTCCTCACCGGTCCAGAAGAAGAGCTTGATGTCTCAACTGATCCGTATTTTGGCATTTTAATTCTAACGAACAATATTCAATATCACGAACTGTATCTTTTCAGCAACGGAACCACCAAGATAACCTCAACCGAAGCTCTGATACCAATTGTTGGGGGAAACGGGTTATTTCCCACACGAACGTAGTTTCAAAATTGACCTAAAATGTCAAGATCAAAACCACCAAATGTTGCACAGCAGATAAACCTGTCAAACTATTGAATATTGAAACACAATGAAAAAGAACCGAATAAAAACAATAAAGGAGAGAACATACAAAATTTACGAGGTTCAACGAGAATATCGTCTACTTCTCGGGCACCACACCGGATGATAACTTCACTATATCGCAAATATTACAACAAATAGAATTCTTTAGAATTCCCAAAGTGAGAGAATGAGGAAGAGAGAACTTATTTTTGGGATGATTTCTAATGGAAATACTTAGGCCTATTTATAGTTGAGTTTTAAGAACAATATGTTCAAAGTTTGGCCACATACCAAAGAATTTTCCAATGTGTACAAGTTAGCCACCAAATATGAAATACACATGTTCAAAGTTTGGCCACCAACCAAGATGAAATTTCCAACTTGTCAACTTAATTTCTAGACAAATCTAACAATGGAGAGATACGATACAACTAAGTTTTCTTGCTGTCTCTAGAAAATTTATCCATGGGATGTGTAATAGTTCACAAAGGCAACGTAACTTTTTCATCACTTTTGTTTACGCTAGCCTAGATCCATGTATTAGGAATCGTCTTTGGCATCAATTGCAAGCCCTTGTACTGAACGTAGGTTGGTCGTGGATTTTGGGAGGCGATTTCAATGCCATTTGTAGCTGCTCAGAACGTCAAGGGGGTCCATTAGAAGGTGTGGGGTATCTCAGAAGTTTTGTGACTTCATATTTATATCAGGGTTGATCGATATGGGATATAATAGTCCTTCACCTGGAACCGTGGGAATTTACATAAAGGTTGGACAGATGTTTGTGCAATTCGAAGTGGTTTGACTTCTTTGAGCGCTCTGAGGTGTTACATATACAAAATTTGGGGTCAGACCATCGACCTATTTTTCTTGACACTGGAGATTTTCAGAGAAGAGTTCATAATCGCCCTTATCGATATCTTGCTACATGATCATCCTGATTTTCCCAACCTTCTACTTCATTCGTGGGGGCATGGTAGAAACATACATGACAATATCTCTTCTTTTCAAACTATGAGTGGGGCTTGGAATATGGAAGTCTTTGAGCAAATTGGTAGAAGCAAAACTTGCAGTTATACGTATAGGAGGAATCGAAAAAGGTTTGGAAAGGTCCGATGACCCTTATTTATTAGTGTTGGGAAATTAACAGAGTACGAGTAATTTCCCTATAACCAGATTAGTAAGAATGCGAAATAAAAGCGAAAAAATAATACCCGAAATTGATAACGGATTTCAACCAATTTTGCTTACGACTCCGGACTGCTGCATATCTTTTACTAGAGAGAAAATTTACAGGTGTTTACAAAACACTCACTACTCACAAGAAAACTCTATAGTATTGGGAGAAAGAAATGATTTGGGATTTTGGGATGATTTTGAAGCTAAATGAGCTAGGGTATTTATAGTTGAAACTTAGGGACTAATCTTTGAAAATACCCTAAAGTGCAATGACTAAAGTGAATTTAGCCATTCCTATTTTCAACAAACATCTACCAAACTTTACCAAACTTTGAAAAACATTTTTCAAAGAAACATTTACCAAACTTTGAAAAATATTTTTCAAAGTTGGTTGCCAAACTTTGAAACTAACTTTTAACAATCTCCCACTTGAAGACTGATTTTAATCTGTCTTCACACCTCGATCAATGCAGCAGTATTTCTGGTCTTGTTATTCTAGCATGCCAACTGAAGTTGAACACAACTTAAGTTTGTCCGTAGTCACCGTCTTTGTCAACATGTCTGCCGGATTTTGAGCTCCACTAATATTTTCAAGTTTCAAAATCCCATATTCCAGAAGAGATCGGATAAAATGATATCTCAATTGTATGTGCTTCGTCCTGGAATGAAAAGACAGATTCTTTGCTAGATGGATAACACTTTGACTGTCGCAATACAAGACATTGTTTTCTTGTTTCTTGCCTAACTTTTCCAAGAAACTTTGGAGCCAAATCATCTCCTTGCTAGCTTCCGTAACAACGACATATTCTGCTTCAGTTGTGGAGATAGCAACTATCTTCTGTAGTTGAGAAACCCAACTCACTGGAGTTCCTCCTAGAGTATAGACATACCATGTAGTGCTCCTTCTGATGTCAATATTTCCGGCTAAGTCAACATCTACATAGCCTGTCAATATCGTATCTCCACCTTTGAAACAAAGTGATTTGTTTGTGGTACCTCGCAGATATCTGAGGATCCATTTGACTGTTTCCTAGTGTACCTTGCCCGGATTATTCATGTACCTGCTAACAGCTCCCACTGCATGAGCAATATCTGGACTGGTATATACCATGGCATACATCAGACTTCCAATTACTGAGGCATACGACACCTTTACCATGTGTGCACGTTCTTCCTCCGTCTTTGGTGACTGTTCATTGGAGAGTCTAAAATGAACACCTAAAGGTGTACTTATTGGTTTAGCATCTTGCATGTTGATCCTGGAGAGTACTTTGTTGATGTACTCAGCCTGTGATAACATCAAAGTCCCCGACTTTGTGTCTCTCTTGATCCTCATCCCAATAATTTACTTTGCAATACCCAGATCCTTCATAGCAAACTGCTTTGATAATTTTTTCTTCAAGTGTATAATCTCTTGCATGTTTGAGCCTGCAACGAGCATGTCATCAACGTACAACAATAAAATAATGAAGCTATTGTCAAACCTCTTGATGTAGCAACAATGATATGCTTGGCATCTGGTAAAACCACTGCTACCCATGAAGCTATCGAACTTCTTGTACCACTGTCTAGGAGCTTGTTTTAAATAATACAAGCTCTTCTTCAACCTGCATACCAAGTTTTTCTTGCCTGCCTCTATGAAGCCTTCTGGCTGCCTCATATAGATTTCTTCCTCCAAATCACCATGAAGGAAAGCTGTCTTTACATCTAACTGCTCAAGATGTAAATTTTATTCCTTTTGCTGAAAACCTTTAACAACCAATCTTGCTTTGTAGTGTTTGCTCCCATCGTGCTCTTCATTGATCTTGTAAATCCACCTTTTGTGGAGCGCTTTCTTGCCTGGTGGTAATTCAGCTAATTCTCACGTTTGATTTGACATAAGTTAGTCCATCTCATCTTTGATGGAAGACTCCCACTTGATTGAATCCTCCACCTGCATTGCTTCATCATAGCACTCTGGTTCACCATTGTCAGTCAGCAACAAGTATTGCAAAGAAGGCGAATAACGTTGGGTTGGTTTAGGAATTCTAGAGGAGCGTCTTAGTTCCGGTGTTCCTGGTTCTTCTTGAACTGCTTCAGGACTGATCTGAACATCATTTCCAGAAATCTCCTCGAACTCAGCAAATTCCTTTGTTTCAACTTTGGTATTGGAGCTGCTTGATTCTACAGTTGACTTGTCTTTGTACATCACATTCTCATTGAAAATGATATCTCTGTTTCTGATGATCTTCCGATTTTCATAGTCCCAAAACCGGTAGCCAAACTCATCACCACCATAACCAATAAAGGCACATTTGTTGGACTTGGCATCAAGTTTACTTCTTTCAGCAAAGTTTATGTGTACATAAGAAATACAACAAACACTCTTAAGTGTGAAAGGTTTATTTCTTTCTTGCTCCAAACTTCCTCTGGTATTCTGTCATCCAAAGGAACTGAGGGCCCACGGTTGATCAGGTAAGCTGCAATGTTGATAGCTTCAGCCCATAGAAATTTGGGCAATCCGACATGTATCCTCATGCTTCTGGCATGTTCATTCAGAGTTCTGTTCATGCGCTCTACTACGCCATTCTGTTGCGGTGTCATGGGAACTGTTGTCTCCATCTTGATCCCATTGTTTGCGCAAAATTCTCTGAATCTACAATTTTTGTACTCTCCTCCATTATCATACCTCAACCGCTTGACTTTCAGACCAGTCTCATTTTCCACCATGACCTTCCATTTTATGAAGATATCAAAGACTTCTGATTTTTTCTTCAGAAAATAAACCCACACCTTCCTTGTAGAATCATTGATGAAGGTGACATAATATAATGAGCCTGCAAGAGATGGAACTGGAGATGGTCCCCATACATCAGTATGAACCAACTCTAACTTTTCAGCCTTGGGTGTCTTACCAATCTTTGCAAAGCTGACTTTCTTTTGTTTGCCAAAGATGCAATCCTCGCATAGTCCGACATCTACATTCTTTAGATCCGGCAACTTCTCCTTTGACAAAAGTGTCTTCATCCCTTTCTCGCTCATATGGCCAAGCCTTTGGTGCCATAGGTTTGATTTTCCATCAGCATCTGCTACTGCAATGATATTCTCTAAATTTGAGATTATATATAGAGTACCAGTTTTCTTACCACAAGCAATGACGAGTAATCCTTTGCTAATCTTCCATTCACAGCCTGAAAAGGTTGTACTATATCCTTCTCCATCAAGCTGTCCTACAGAAATCAAATTCCTTTTGAGGCTAGGAATATGTCTCACTCCTGTCAGCTTCTAGGTGGTCTGGTTTGTAAGCTTTAATCGGATGTCTCCTTTTCCGAAGATCTTCAAGGTTTCATCATTAACTAGATGAACCCTCCCAAAATCACCACTGACACAGTTCTCCATGATTTCTCAGCATGGGGTGGAGTGGAAAGATGCTCCCGAATCCAAGATCCATTATTCAATCGGACTGTTGATGCTTAGAATCATGGCATCACCTGTATCCTCTGTCACGTTGATAGATTCCTGTGCGCTGATATTTTTCTTCGGTGCTCGGCAATCCTTTTTAAAGTGGCCTTTCTTGCCGCAGTTATAACAGGTAAAATCTTTCTTTCCCGTTCTTGATTTTCTCGTTCTGTATTTGGATCTGCCACGATTTGAATTTCTTTATGAAGTTCTCCCTCTGGACTCCGTATGCAAGGCTGAGGAGGTTGATGCTTTACCCGATTCTCTCCGTCGAATTTCTTCACTCAATACCAGATCCCGATTATCGTCGAATTTTAATTTGCTGTTGACTTTCTTTTTTTTGCCAAAGATGCAATCCTCGCATAGTCCGACATCTACATTCTTTAGATCCGGCAACTTCCCATTTGACAAAAGTGTCTTCATCCATTTCTCGCTCATATGGCCAAGCCTTTGATGCCATAGGTTTGATTTTCCATCAGCATCTGCTACTGCAATGATATTCTCTAAATTTGATATTATATAGAGAGTACCAGTTTTCTTACCACGAGCAATGACGAGTGCTCCTTTGGTAATCTTCCATTCACAGCCTGAAAAGGTTGATTATATCATTCTCCATCAAGTTGTCCTACATAAATCAAATTCCTTTTGAGGCTAGGAATATGTCTCACTCCTGTCAGCTTCCAGGTGGTCTGGTTTGGCAGCTTTAATCTGATGTCTCCTTTTCCGAAGATCTTCAAGGTTTCAACATCAGCTAGATGAACCCTCCCAAAATCACCACTGACATAGTTTTCCATGATTTCTCGGCATGGGGTGGAGTGGAAAGATGCTCATGAATCCAAGATCCATTATGCAATCGGACTGTTGACGCTTAGAATCATGGCATCACCTATATCCTCTGTCACATTGGCAGATTCCTGGGCGCTGATATTTTTCTTCGGTACTCGGCAATCCTTTTTAAAGTGGCCCTTCTTGCCACAGTTATAACAGGTAAAATCTTTCTTTCATGTTCTTGATTTTCTCGTTCTGGATTTGGATCTGCCACGATTTGAATTTCTTTCTGAAGTTCTCCCTCTGGACTCCATGTGCAAGGCTGAGGAGGTTGATGCTTCACTCGATTCTCTCCGTCGAATTTCTTCACTCAATACCAGATCCCGAACATCGTCGAATTTTAATTTGCTATTGACTTTCTTTTATTTGCCAAAGATGCAATCCTCGCATAGTCCGACATCTACATTCTTTAGATCCGGTAACTTTCCCTTTTACAAAAGTGTATTCATCCCTTTCTCGCTCATATGGCCAAGCCTTTGGTGCCATAGGTTTGATTTTCTATCAGCATCTGCTACTGCAATGATATTCTCTAAATTTGAGGTTATATAGAGAGTACCAGTTTTCTTACCACGAGCAATGACGAGTGCTCCTTTGGTAATCTTCCATTCACAGCTAAAAGATGTTGTACTATATCTTTCTCCATCAAGCTGTCTACAGAAATCAAATTCCTTTTGAGGCCAGGAATAAGTCTCACTCCTGTCAGCTTCCAGGTGGTCTGGTTTGGCAGCTTTAATCGGATGTCTCCTTTTCCGACGATCTTCAAGGTTTCATCATCAGCTAGATGAACCCTCCCAAAATCACCACTGACATAGTTCTCCATGATTTCTCGGCATAGGGTGGAGTGGAAAGATGCTCCTGAATCCAAGATCTATGATTCAATCGGACTGTTGACGCTTAGAATCATGGCATCACCTGTATCATCTGTCACGTTGGCAGATTCCTGTGCGCCGATATTTTTCTTCGATGCTCGGCAATCATTTTTAAAGTGGCCCTTCTTGCCGCAGTTATAACAGGTAAAATCTTTCTTTCCCGTTCTTGATTTTCCCGTTCTGGATTTGGATCTGCCACGATTTGAATTTCTTTATGAAGTTCTCCCTCTGGACTCCGTGTGCAAGGCTGAGGAGGTTGATGCTTCACCCGATTCTCTCCGTCGAATTTCTTTACTTAATACCAGATCCCGAACATCGTCGAATTTTAATTTGCTGTTGACTTTCTTTTGTTTGCCAAAGATGCAATCCTCGCATAGTCTGACATCTACATTCTTTAGATACGACAACTTCCTCTTTGACAAAAGCGTCTTCATCACTTTCTCACTCATATGGCCAAGCCTTTGGTGCCATAGGTTTAATTTTCCATTAGCATCTGCTACTGCAATGATATTCTCTAAATTTGAGGTTATATAGAGAGTACCAGTTTTCTTACCACGAGCAATGCCGAGTGCTCATTTGGTAATCTTCAATTCACAGCTTGAAAAGGTTGTACTATATCCTTCTCCATCAAGCTGTCCTACAGAAATCAAATTCCTTTTGAGGCCAGGAATATGTCTCACTCCTGTCAGCTTCCAGGTGGTCTGGTTTGGCAGCTTTAATCGGATGTCTCCTTTTCCGACGATCTTCAAGGTTTCATCATCAGCTAGATGAACCCTCCCAAAATCACCACTGACATAGTTCTCCATGATTTCTCGGCATGGGGTGGAGTGGAAAGATGCTCCTGAATCCAAGATCCATGATTCAATCGGACTGTTGACACTTAGAATCATGGCATCACCTGTATCCTCTGTCACGTTGGCAGATTCCTGTGCGCCGATATTTTTCTTCGGTGCTCGGTAATCCTTTTTAAAGTGGCCCTTCTTGCCGCAGTTATAACAGGTAAAATCTTTCTTTCCCGTTCTTGATTTTCCCGTTCTGGATTTGGATCTGCCACGATTTGAATTTCTTTATGAAGTTCTCCCTCTGGACTCCGTGTGCAAGGCTGAGGAGGTTGATGCTTCACCCGATTCTCTCCATCGAATTTCATCACTCAATACCAGATCCCGAACATCGTCGAATTTTAATTTGTTGTTGACTTTCTTTTGTTTGCCAAAGATACAATCCTCGCATAGTCCGACATCCACATTCTTTAGATCCGGCAACTTCCCTTTTGACAAAAGTGTCTTCATCCCTTTCTCGCTCATATGGCCAACCCTTTGGTGCCATTGGTTTGATTTTCCATCAGCATCTTCTACTGCAATGATATTCTCTAAATTTGAGGTTATTTAGAGAGTACCAATTTTCTTACCACGAGCAATGACGAGTGCTCCTTTGGTAATCTTCCATTCACAGCCTGAAAATGTTGTACTATATCCTTCTCCATCAAGCTGTCTACAGAAATCAAATTCCTTTTGAGGCCAGGAATATATCTCACTCCTGTCAGTTTCCAGGTGGTCTGGTTATGCAGCTTTAATCAGATGTCTCCTTTTCCGACGATCTTCAAGGTTTCATCATCAGCTAGATGAACCCTCCCAAAATCACCACTGACATAGTTCTCCATGATTTCTCAGTATGGGGTGGAGTGGAAAGATGCTCCTGAATCCAAGATCTATGATTCAATCGGACTGTTGACGCTTAGAATCATGGCATCACCTGTATCCTCTGTCACGTTGGCAGATTCCTGTGCGTCGATATTTTTCTTCGATGCTCGGCAATCATTTTTAAAGTGGCCCTTCTTGCCGCAGTTATAACAGGTAAAATATTTCTTTCCCGTTCTTGATTTTCCCGTTCTGGATTTGGATCTGCCACGATTTGAATTTCTTTCTGAAGTTCTCCGTCTGGACTCCATGTGCAAGGCTGAGGAGGTTGATGCTTCACCTGATTCTCTCCGTCGAATTTCTTCACTCAATACCATATCCCGAACATCGTCGAATTTTAATTTGTTGTTGACTTTCTTTTGTTTGCCAAAGTTGCAATCCTCGCATAGTCCGACATCTACATTCTTTAGATACGACAACTTTTTCTTTGACAAAAGTGTCTTTATCACTTTCTCACTCATATGGCCAAGCCTTTGGTGCCATAGGTTTGATTTTCCATCAGCGTCTGCTACTGCAATGATATTCTCTAAATTTGAGGTTATATAGAGAGTACCAGTTTTCTTACCACGACCAATGACGAGTGCTCCTTTGGTAATCTTCCATTCACAGCCTGAAAAGGTTGTACTATATCCTTCTCCATCAAGCTGTCCTATAGAAATCAAATTCCTTTTGAGGCCAGGAATATGTCTCACTCCTGTCAGCATCCAGGTGGACTGGTTTGGCAGCTTTAATCGGATGTCTCCTTTTTCGACAATCTTCAAGGTTTCATCATCAGCTAGATGAACCCTCCCAAAATCACCACTGACATAGTTCTACATGATTTCTCGGCATGGGGTGGAGTGGAAAGATGCTCCTGAATCCAAGATCCATGATTCAATCAGACTGTTGACGCTTAGAATCATGGCATCACCTGTATCATCTGTCACGTTGGCAAATTCCTGTGCGCCAATATTTTTCTTCGGTGCTCGATAATCCTTTTTAAAGTGGCCCTTCTTGCCGCAGTTATAACAGGTAAAATATTTCTTTCTCGTTCTTGATTTTTCCGTTCTGGATTTGGATCTGCCACGATTTGAATTTCTTTCTGAAGTTCTCCCTCTGGACTCCGTGTGCAAGGCTGAGGAGGTTGATGCTTCACCCGATTCTCTCCTTCGAATTTCTTCACTCAATACCATATCCCGAACATCGTCGAATTTTAATTTGCTATTGACTTTTTTTTGTTTGCCAAAGATGCAATCCTCGCATAGTCCTACATCTACATTCTTTAGATCCGGCAACTTCCCCTTTGACAAAAATGTCTTCATCCCTTTCTCGCTCATATGGCCAAGCCTTTGGTGCCATAGGTTTGATTTTCCATCAGCATCTTCTACTGCAATGATATTCTCTAAATTTGAGGTTATATAGAGTGTACCAGTTTTCTTACCACGAGCAATGACGAGTGCTCCTTTGGTAATCTTCCATTCACAGCCTGAAAATGTTGTACTATATCCTTCTCCATCAAGCTCTCTACAGAAATCAAATTCCTTTTGAGGACAGGAATATGTCTCACTCCTTTCAGCTTCTAGGTGGTCTGGTTTGGCAGCTTTAATCGGATGTCTCCTTTTCCGACGATCTTCAAGGTTTCATCATCAGCTAGATGAACCCTCCCAAAATCACCACTGACATAGTTCTCCATGATATCTCGGTATGGGGTGGAGTGGAAAGATGCTCCTGAATCCAAGATCTATGATTCAATCGGACTGTTGACGCTTAGAATCATGCCATCACCTGTATCCTCTGTCACGTTGGTAGATTCCTGTACGCCGATATTTTTCTTCGATGCTCGGCAATCATTTTTAAAGTGGCCCTTCTTGCCGTAGTTATAACAGGTAAAATATTTCTTTCCCGTTCTGGATTTGGATCTACCACGATTTGAATTTCTTTCTGAAGTTCTCCCTCTGGACTCCATGTGCAAGGCTGAGGAGGTTGATGCTTCACCCGATTCTCTCCGTCGAATTTCTTCACTCAATACCAGATCCTGAACATCGTCGAATTTTAATTTGCTGTTGACTTTCTTTTGTTTGCCAAAGATGTAATCCTCGCATAGTCCGACATCTACATTCTTTAGATACGACAACTTTTTCTTTGACAAAAGTGTCTTCATCCCTTTATCACTCATATGGCCAAGCCTTTGGTGCCATAGGTTTGATTTTCCATCAGCATCTGCTACTGCAATGATGTTCTCTAAATTTGAGGTTATACAGAGAGTACCAGTTTTCTTACCACAAGCAATGACGAGTGCTCCTTTGGTAATCTTCCATTCACAGCCTGAAAAGGTTATACTATATCCTTCTCCATCAAGCTGTCCTACAGAAATCAAATTCCTTTTGAGGCCAGGAATATGTCTCACTCCTGTCAGCTTCCAGGTGGTCTGGTTTGGTAGCTTTAATCGGATATCTCCTTTTCCGACAATCTTCAAGGTTTCATCATCAGCTAGATGAACCCTCCCAAAATCACCACTGACATAGTTCTCCATGATTTCTCAGCATGGGGTGGAGTGGAAAGATGCTCCTGAATCCAAGATCCATGATTCAATCGGACTGTTGACGCTTAGAATTATGGCATCACCTGTATCCTCTGTCACGTTGGCAGATTCCTATGCGCCGATATTTTTCTTCGATGCTCGACAATCCTTTTTAAAGTGGCCATTCTTGCCACAGTTATAACAGGTAAAATCTTTCTTTCCCGTTCTTGATTTTCCCGTTCTGGATTTGGATCTGCCACGATTTGAATTTCTTTCTGAAGTTCTCCCTCTGGACTCCGTGTGCAAGGCTGAGGAGGTTGATGCTTCACCCGATTCTCTCCGTCAAATTTCTTCACTCAATACCATATCCCGAACATCGTCGAATTTTAATTTGTTGTTGACTTTCTTTTGTTTGCGAAAGATGAAATCCTCGCATAGTCCGACATCTACATTCTTTAGATCCGGCAACTTCCCCTTTGGAAAAAGTGTCTTCATCCCTTTCTCGCTCATATGGCCAAGCCTTTGGTGCCATAGGTTTGATTTTCTATCAGCATCTGCTACTGCAATGATATTCTCTAAATTTGAGGTTATATAGAGAGTACCAGTTTTCTTACCACGAGCAATGACGAGTGCTCCTTTGATAATCTTCCCTTCACAGCCTGAAAAGGTTGTACTATATCCTTCTCCATCAAGCTGTCCTACAGAAATCAAATTTCTTTTGAGGCCAGGAATATGTCTCACTCATGTTAGCTTCTAGGTGGTCTGGTTTGGCAGCTTTAATCGAATGTCTCCTTTTTCGACAATCTTCAAGGTTTCATCATCAGCTAGATGAACCCTCCCAAAATCACCACTGACATAGTTCTCCATGATTTCTCGGCAAGGGGTGGAGTGGAAAGATGCTCCTGAATCCAAGATCCATGATTCAAATGGACTGTTGACGCTTAGAATCATGGCATCACCTGTATCCCCTGTCACGTTGGCAGATTCTTATGCGCCAATATTTTTCTTCGGTGCTCGGCAATCCTTTTTAAAGTGGCCCTTCTTGCCGCAGTTATAACAGGTAAAATATTTCTTTCCCGTTCTTGATTTTCCCGTTCTGGATTTGGATCTGCCACGATTTGAATTTCTTTCTGAAGTTCTCCCTCTGGACTCCGTGTGCAAGGCTGATGAGGTTGATGCTTCACTCGATTCTCTCCGTCGAATTTCTTCACTCAATACCAGATCCTGAACATCGTCGAATTTTAATTTGCTATTTCTCGATGAGCTGTTGACTGCTGTAACAGTAGCATTCCAACTGTCTAGTAGAGACGATAAGAGAATTAAAGCTCGAACTTCATCATCGAATTCAATTTCCACGGAACTCAAATGGGTTGTGATTGTGTTGAGTTCATTTAGGTGTTGAGCCACCGATTTCCCTTCCGCCATCCGCAAATTGAACAATCGCCTCATCAAATGAACTTTGTTTGAGGCCGATGGCTTCTCATACATACTGGAAAGAGCCGCCATAAGACCCGCCGTGGTCTTTTCCTTTGCTATGTTGAAAGCAACATCAGGATAACGTCAGTCGGATAACTCCGAGGGCTTGTCTGTCGAGAAGAGCCCAATCTTCATTCTTCATGCACTCTGGTTGCTTTCCTGAGAGAGGTAGATATAAATTTTTCTGGTACAGAAAATCTCCAATCTGCATCTTCTAAAAGCCAAAGTCCGCACCATCGAACTTTTCAATTTTCACATTCCCTTCGTATGCAGCCATCGCTCCCACTCGAATCTGGCTTCTTTGGATCGTTCTGACAATTTTCGCGAACCGCCGTGTATTAGAAAACCTCCGTCGACAAATTTGTATCGCCGACAAAATTTCACTATTCACGAAATTCACTATTCATGTGAATATTAACCTCACAAAAAATTGACAAAATTCACAACCAAAAGCTCTGATACCAGTTGTTGGGAAATTAACAGAGTACGACTAATTTCCCTATAACCAGATTAGTGAGAATGCGAAATAAAAGCGGAAAAATAATACCTGAAATTGATAACGAAGTTCAGTCAATTTTGCTTACGTCTTCGGACTGCTGCAGATCTTTTACTAGAGAGAAAATTTACAGGTGTTTACAAAACACTCACTACTCACAAGAAAGCTCTCTAGTATTGGGAGAAAGAAATAATTTGGGATTATTTTGAAGCTAAATGAGCTAGGGTATTTATAGTTGAAACTTAGGGACTAATCTTTGAAAATACCCTAAAGTGCAATGACTAAAGTGAATTTACCCATTCTTATTTTCAACAAACATCTACCAAACTTTGAAAAACATTTTTCAAAGAAACATTTACCAAACTTTGAAAACATTTTTCAAAGTTGGTTGCCAAACTTTAAAACTAACTTTTAACAATTGGAGCTTGAGACAAATTTGAAATGAACTAAATCTGGTCTTAGCACAAGAGGAAAGTCTTTGGCATCATAAATCGAGAAACGAGCGGTTATCTAAGGGAGACAAGAATACAAGATTTTTTTTCACGTTTCTACGATATCTCGTCGCAACCACAATCGGGTATCTATGTTAAAAATGTCGAATGGTATTTGGTGTAGCAACCAGAATGTTTTGAAAGACCATGTTTATTCACTTCAGAGCCTTACATTTCGAGCGAGTATGGTCATGAGAACAATTTCTACCAATTTAGTGAGAATGAGTTGCGGCCACTTTTAGCAGATGTTACAATTGATGAGGTTCGACAAACTGTTTTTAGTATGACTCCTTTGAAAGCTCCGGGGTTGATGATCTCCATGTGGCTTTTCCCCCAAAAGAATTGGGACGTCGTGGGTAATTCTGTTGTTCAGTTTGTTAAAGATTTTTTTGACGATGAAATTCTGGATGATAGGATGAACCAGACTTTGTTGGTGCTTATCCCGAAGATTAAAAAGGCGGAGTTTATAAGCCAATTTCGGCCCATTAGCTTATGTAACGTATTATATAAGATCGTTACCAAGTTTTTGGTGTGTCGAATAAAACCTTATCTGCCAAAGTGGGTGGCTCCCACCCAAGCAAGCTTTTTCCCTGGTTGTCAGGTCACTATTAAGGAAGTGTTTGATGACTTTTGCGCGGAATCTGACAATCGGATAAGTGTGGCAAAAACACAAATCTTCTTCTCGAAGAATTTTTCTTCACATTGGCGAACTGATATTGCTAATAATTTCGGCTTTGAAGAGGTGAAGGATTTGGGTAGGTACCTTAGTGTTCCGTTACTTCACGGTAGAACTACCAAGGCTACTTATCATTATTTACTTGCCAGATTGAATCAACGCCTCTCCGGTTAGGCTGTGAAAACTCTCTCCTTAGTCGGGCGTATATCCCTAGCTAAGGCAGTTTTACAGGCCATTCCAGTTTATGTAATGCAGGCTACTTGGATTCCTATAGGCTTATGTGAGGAGATGGAGAGGTTAATTCGGAGATTTGTATGGGGATCCAATAATGAGAGTGTGGGACTTCCACTTGTTAAATTGGAAACAATGCAGAATCAAAAGGAAAATGGTGGTTTGTATATGAAGGTTCTTCATGCCAATCTGTGCTAAGTATAAGTGAGAGGAGCCTTTTCCACTCAGTATTCAGCGTAGAAAAGCCTCTAGATTGTGGCGGGTTTAAACCTTGTTTGGCATGATCTTACCGAAAGTATCTTGAGGGATATTTACGACGGAACGGGTACTGATTTTTGGTATGATCATTGGCTGGAAAATGAAAACCGACTAGTGTTCTCCCATGTTGGCTCTGGCAGCCCGTCTCCTATGCCGGTAAGTGAAATGGTTCCCCCATCAGGGGATTGGAATTGGGCGGTGCTCTCGGAGGTCTTACCGGTACATATTCTACAACGCGTTGCCACTGTCCGGCCTCCCTAGGCACATTTGGGTTCGGATGTACTTGGATGGAGATGGGAACCAGATCGCAAGGTTTCTTCCAAATCGACATATGGGTATTTAAGTCATCCCGGTGGGGAAGGAAACCAAAAGCAGTGGAATTTGGAAGTGCCACATAGACTGCAGGCTTTCATTTGGCTTGTCTTACATGACCGTTTGCTTACTTATTCGGAACAGTGTAGGCGTTACTTGACCACTATGGATGAATGCATGATTTGTAACAGAGGTGCTGAAAATTTGGATCACGTTCTACGGCATTGTAGGTTGGCAAGATCAGTTTGGCCTAAGATTCTTAGAGCAGACAAATTGGAAGCTTTCTTTTCAATTCCATTTGATGTTTGGCTTGAGCTTAACCTCAGCTCCAAAGGTATGTTTGCTTTCAATAACATAAACTGGCATATTCGGTTTAGTGTTTACTGCCGGCCGCTTTGGAAAGATCGATGCAAGGTGATTTTTGATCCGAACCACAGCGGAAAAGAAGACTTCCTCGCCAGATGTGACCGATTTGTAGAAGAAATAATCCGGGTAAATGAATCAGCTGTGAGTATTGTTACGGTGGCTAGCAACTCCCCTAGGGTGTGGGTACGACCTTCAGTTGGATGGATTAAGGCGAACTCGGATGGTGATAATATGGCGGCAGCAGGGGGTTTACTGCGTAACTCTGACGGTAATTGGTTATTTGGTTTTTCCCGAAGCTTGGGTAGATGCTTCGTCCTTGTTGCACAGAGCTTTGGGCTATGCATGATATTCTCAATTATGCTTGGGAGCTCGGCTATTGGAGGACAGAGTTTGAAAACAGACAACCTTGAGGTATCAAGAATCTTGACTAAATCGTCTGATGCACTTCGAGGGAACTCGTTGGTGGACGCTTTACACGAGCTTAGCGCACGTGACTGGCCTTTGCAAGTTCGGCACATTGGTCGTGAACAGAATGGAGCGGCTGATTGCTCGGCTGCCCTCAGCTGTGGTGCTCCGATTGGAGCTGTGGAATACCTGGCCCGTCGCAGAAATTATCATTGATGCTGCTCAAGTACATAATGGCTTCTAGCTAAGTTTGTGTTCTCTGTACTAAAAAAAAAACTCTAAAATTTAATTTTTGTTTCATTTTAGTACTCTCATCTAAAATTTAACGTTAAATTTTGAAAAAATTAAAAATTTAGATATTAAAATGGACTAAAATTAATAGTTTAGTTAGGTACTACATATGCAGTATACCCTTGTTTAATTTTGTGATGTTACAAATCCATTTTGGATTTCATTTATGGGCTGTGTGAGCCCAAGTCATCGGAGGCCGGTTGTGCCGATGGGATGTTGTATGGACCTAAACCTTTGGCAAGCAACTCCGTACCCGGCCAAATTCGACAGAGCAGAAAAAAACAATCTTTTTTTTTTAATCTGGTTTTCTTCCGCAGCAATCGACTTGAACTTTTAGAAGACAAGAAGTCATTTGACCATGGCCGTGTCTTGCAATGGAGGACTTGTCATCACCTTTGCATCTCCCACTTCAAAAGTAAACAGAAGCTCCTCTATCTCCTGCACTTCTTCTTTACCAAATGAACACCCAAATGACAGCGATAGCAACAACAACAAATTTAGATATAGCAGAGCCTCCCCATCGGAGAGATGGCCTCACCTTCAACTGCAATTAGCTGAAACCCACCCTTCTACTCATACCCATTTTCCAGTCACTTCTCCTCAACTTACCCCTGTAGTTAAGGAACCTGAATTGCTTTGGAATCCTCAAAGACTGAAACTTTGGAAGTGAACGATGAGACCCAGGAGAATTTGGGGAGAGTAAGTAAGACTAGGGTTAAAAAGATGACTAAACTTGCATTGAAAAGGGCCAGAGATTGGAGGGAAAGAGTGAAGCTTTTGACCGACAGGATTTTGGGGTTGGGACAAGACCAGTTTGTTGCTGATGTTTTGGATGATCGAAAAGCTTAGATGACGCCGACCGATTTTTTCTTCCTGGTGAAATATGTTGGCCAGGAGAACTGGCAGCGTGCACTGGAAGTTTATGAGTGGTTAAATTTGAAGCAATGGTATTCCCCTAATGCCAGGATGCTTGCTACTATCTTGGCTGTGCTTGGGAGGGCCAATCAGGAGATTTTAGCTGTTGAAATCTTTACCAGGGCCGAGCCTGCCGTTGGGAACACGTTCCAGGTTTATAATGCCATGATGGGTGTTTATGCACGAAGCGGAAGGTTTCAGAAAGTCCAGGAACTGCTCAATTTGATGCGCGAGCGATGGTGTGAGCCTGACCTCGTGAGCTTCAATACTTTGATAAACGCTAGGTTGAAAGCGGGAGCTATGTTGCCTGATTTAGCTATCGAGCTTTTGAATGAGGTGAGGAGCTCTGGTCTTAGGCCGGATATAATAACGTATAATACTCTTTTTAGTGCTTGTTCCAGGGAATCGAACTTGGAGGAGGCAATGAAGGTTTTTGATGATATGGATAGCTGTAATTGTCAACCTGATTTATGGACTTATAATGCTATGATTTGTGTGTGGGAGATGTAGGATGGCATATAAAGCTGAGCAGCTGTTTAGGGATTTGGAGTCTAAAGGGTTTTTCCCGGACGCTGTCACATATAATTCATTGCTATATGCTTTTGCAAGAGAAGGAAATGTGGACAAGGTAAAACAGATTTGTGATGAAATGGTTGAGATGGGGTTCGGTAGAGATGAGATGACCTATAATACAATTATTCACATGTATGGGAAGCAGGGCCAGCATGAATTGGGATTGCAGCTTTACAAGGACATGAAATTGTCGGGGCGGAATCCAGACGTGGTAACATATACAGTCTTTATTAATTCCCTAGGGAAAGCAAATAAGATAAAGGAGGCTTCCAATTTGATGTCTGAGATGTTGGATGCAGGTTTTAAACCTACCGTGCGGACTTATAGTGCTTTGATTTGTGGGTATGCCAAGGCTGGAATGGCCGTGGAGGCTGAGGAGACATTCAATTGCATGCGCAGGTTGGGGATTAGACCAGATTTCCTGGCTTACTCTGTCATGTTGTATATCCTCTTCAGATGTAATGAGATAACAAAGGCATGGGTGATGTACAGGGAAATGGTTCGTGATGGTTTCACGCCTGATCATATTCTTTACGAGGTAATGCTTCAGGCACTAAGAAAGAAAAGCAAAGTAGAAGAAATTAAAATGGTGGTCGGAGACATGAAAGAAATTTGTGGTATGAATCCTCAGACTATTTCTTCTTTCCTTGTCAAGGGTGAATGCTATGATCTGGCCGCACAGATGCTGATATTAGGCATAAGTAATGGTGATGCACTAGATGAGGAGAATTTGTTGTCTATTTTGAGTTCATACAGTTCATCTGGCAGGCACAAAGAAGCATGTGGATTACTTGAGTTCCTGAAAGAACGCTTTCAAGGGCCTAATAAACTTATAACGGAAGCTCTAGTTGTCGTTCTCTGTGAGGCTTGCCAGATAGATGCTGCCTTGAAGGAGTATGGTAATGCTAGAGAATCTGGTTTGTTTAGCAGGAGTTCTACCATGTATGAATCCCTTATTAGATGCTGTGAAGAAAATGAACTTCTAGCTGAAGCTTCTCAGATTTTTACCGAAATGAGATTCTGTGTTGTTGAACCTTCTGAATGTGTTCTGAAATGAATGATTAGGGTAAATTGTAAAATGGACTTCCCTGAGACAGCACATTGTTTGATTAATCAAGCTGAATCAAAAGGTTTTTTGCTCAACAATCCTGTTATTTATGTTGATGTTATCGCAGCGTATGGAAAAGTGAAGATGTGGCAAAAAGCTGAAAGTGTGGTGGGGAATGTTAGACAGAGATCTACTGTGGATCGTAAGATCTGGAATGCCTTAATACAATTTTATGCTGCAACTGGTTGCTATGAACGAGCTAGAGCTGTTTTTAATACAATGATGAGAGATGGTCCTTCGCCAACATTAGAATCCATTAATGGTCTTTTGGAAGCATTAATTGTCGATGGAAGATTGACTGAGATTTATGTGGTAATCCAGGAATTGCAAGATATGTTATATTCTTCTGATGCTTGATGCATTTGCACAAGTTGGAAACCTCTTTGAGGTGAAGATATATAGTGGAATGAAAGCTGCAGGGTATTTTCCTACAATGCATCTTTAAAGGATTATGATTCGACTGTTCTGCAAGGGGAAACGAGTGAGGGATGTTGAAGCCATGGTATCTGAAATGGAAGAAGCGGGATTTAAGCCTGATCTTTCAATTTGGAATTCTATGCTAAAGTTGTACTCGGGAATTGAGGATTACAAAATGACAGCTCAAATATATCAGAAGATTATAGAAGCTGGACTCGAACCAGATGAAGAAACGTACAACACTTTGATTATAATGTACTGTAGAGATCGTAGAACTGAAGAGGGATTGTCTCTGATGTATGAAATGAGGAAAGTGGGTTTAGAACCGAAATTAGACACCTTTAAAAGTCTGATTTCCGCATTTAGCAAGCAGCAACTGCCAGAACAAGCTGAGGCATTATTGAAAGAGTTGCTTTCAAAAGGCTATAAATTGGACCGCTCTTTCTATCATACTATGATGAAAATATATAGAAATTCTGGAAACCATTCCAAAGCTGAAAGCCTGTTAAGTATGATGAAAGAAGCAGGAGTGGAACCCACAATTGCTACAATGCACTTGCTTATGGTTTCTTATGGAAGCTCTGGACAGCCAGAGCAAGCAGAAAAGTTCTTACTAATTTGAAAGAAACGGGATTGAATATGACTACGCTACCATACAGTTCAGTCATTAATGCTTATCTTCAGAACGGGGATTATAATGTCGGAATTCAAAATCTTATGGAGATGAAGACGGAGGGATTGGAAATAGACCATAGAATATGGACGTGCTTTATCAGGCCTGCAAGTTTGTCCCAGCACACAAGTGAAGCCATAATCCTCTTAAATGCAATTAAAGATGTCGGATTTGATCTTCCTATCAGGTATATGTTTTTAATTTTACGAACAAGACAATGGTCTTGAAAACATTATCTTCCCCTTAGTTTTTTTGCTTACAATTATTGATTATAATTGTTGTAATCTAGGCTTCTGACAGAAAAATCCAAGTTGCTATTTTCAGAGCTGGAAAGTTGTCTTGAGAAGCTAGAACCTGTAACGGACAACGCAGCCTTTAACTTGGTCAATGCCTTGGAGGATCTATTATGGGCATTTGAGCAGCGGGCCACTGCCTCATGGCTTTTCCAATTGGCAGTCAAGAAGAACATTTTTCGACATGATGTTTTCAGGTATATTCTTGCAGTGATAGGGTCAGTTTTCATCGCCTTTATTCATAACTTTTTTTTAATTATATTCTGACATCAATAAAGTTCTTAAAGCTAGTCCAAGCAAAGACGGTTTTCGGAATGATTCTTGTATTTATAATATGTACTATTTCATTTAAATGTTACCAACTTATTGCATTCTTGTTTTCTTAAGTTTCTCGATTAAAGTGTAGCCTGATTTCTGATTATGCTAGAAATTCGATGGAATATAAATTTTTTTATTAGATCTTCAAGTTTGCAGCTGCAGTTTAGTCAAATCAAGTTTTTTTCTTGCCTACTTCGGAAAATTAGTCAGATATGCTTGCTGTTATGATAATATTATGTTTGAAGTTGTTGTCATTGACCTTTTTCCTTTATAGTTAAGTTGCCTGGAAAACCCCAGATTTGATGTTATTTCTAGGCTTCTCTATGACTATATATTGTTTGAATGCTCTGATTCCAACAACCAAATACCCCTGTAGGGCCTAGATTTGGTATTCTGTCTTTGCCATCCGTGGAATTAAATCTCCAATTTATCTTGATGTCAGTTAGTGTTGATCTCAAATGTTTTGTATCAATGCAATCCATCCATATGGAAGGACTTAAACTTCGAAGGAACTTCGGTGCAAATGTGGATTGGGCTATTTTTTTTAAAATAGTCTGGGGTAATTACAAGATGATATATGTTCAGAATCTTTCTTAACCATTAGCAACACACACACACTCTGCAGATGGAACTACTTGAACCCAGGACCTCTAGAGAGAACAACACTCCCTTTGGAAAGTGGACTGTTTTAAAGAGGACAATTTTAAGCATATGTATAATCATAGATAGAAACTGAATGCAAGATCAGACTATGATTATTATGATATTTGTATTTATTTCCCTTATCATTATAGCATCTCTGATTCAGGGTAGCTGATAAAGATTGGGGTGCTGATTTTAGAAAGTTATCTGCTGGTTCTTCTCTTGTTGCTCTCACTCTGTGGCTTGATCATATGAAGGTGAGTTCTCTGAACCTTTATTTTAGTTTCCTTTTGAAATTTTGAAAACCACCAGGTGTAGTGTAGTTGCATCAAGCTATACCTATTTATAATAAGGTGTGTATGTGTATAATGTCATATTTAGTCCTAAAAAAAATGAAATGAAAACTCATGTAAAATAAGTTGCAATATGATACCTTTGCTTTGATGCTACCTTTGCTTTGATTCATCCAACATTTATAACAGGGTTTGTAGAGTTTCTAATGTGTCTGTCACCAAAAATGCCTAGTAAGATGAAAACTTTTGAATGTGTACAATAGCTGCCACATAGTGCAGATCCCCGTTTTACATGGGTGAATTGATTCGCAAAATGAAAGTCGAAGTACTGCATTGTATATTTTTATCTTCTTCAGTTAGCTACTATATTTGATAATGGATACTTTCTTGAAGTTTTTAACTGTTGAATGCGACATTAACTTAAAAATGTAGAGTTTATTGATTATCAGCCTGTAAATGATTCTAAATGGTACCATGAACAGAAAACTAGTGCTAGGGTTGAAACGTGAGGGTCATCTTCATTTGAGTTTATTTCAGAAAGATCAAGGACATTAAGGAGATTGATTTAGTTTAATGCTTTTTGTACTGTTTCTCGATCCCGCTTATATGCATTTCCTGTTCTCTGCTCGGGTTTTTGTTATCACCATCATATGTTGAACTTAGCATTTTTTTTGTCATATGGAAGGATGCTTCACTACAAGGGTATCCAGAGTCTCCGAAATCGGTGGTTCTAATAACCGGGACAGCGGAGTACAACATGGTTTCCCTTAACAGCACAATGAAGGCATGCCTTTGGGAGATGGGTTCCCCATTTCTTCCGTGCAAAACACGCAGTGGCCTCCTCATAGCCAAGGCTCACTCCCTTAGGATGTGGTTGAAGGACTCGCCGTTCTGCTTGGACCTCGAATTGAAGGATGCCCTGTCACTCCCGGAGCTCAACTCGATGCAACTGATGAAAGGATGTTTCATTAGACGCAGTCTCGTACCGGCATTCAAGGATATAACCGAAAGGCTTGGATTGGTGAGGCCAAAGAAATTTGCAAGACTGGCTTTGCTATCTGATGAGAAAAGAGAGAAAGCTACTGAAGCTGATATAGAGGGAGCTAAAGGAAAGTTAGAGAAGGTGAAGTCAAAAGTAGGGTACAAAAGAGCAAGGATGATGAGAAAGAGAATTTATAAGGAGACCTCTGTCCAATCATAATTAAAAATAATGGAGATTAGATGAGAAAACATTGTATAAATTGTGTAAGAGGAAAAAAAGAAAAGAAAAGACTTTACTAAATTATTTTTGGAATTTTTTTTTTTTATTATTTTGAGTTTTGAAAGTGAGCATTGTAAATATATATGTCCTAGAATGTTTCTGTAATAAGAATTAATCTTGGAGAAATTATAGTCACTGTAATGCATTACTGGACGAGCCAATAGAATAACAATATGCAATTGTAGTAAAGTTAATGGAAGTTCTTTTTATGTCATTTCTGAACTGAAATGATTAACCTCTGGAAAAAATATTAGAGCTTTATTCAACCCCCAATTGTAAGAGATCCCGGCATAGTAATTCCGAGCTCTTAAATTGAAGACCAGTAATGCCGATTCCTACGGCAGCCTCCACGTTTTTTATCCTGCGCAACATGTTGATAAGCAAAAAAGGCCAATGTACAAGTCTCTGAATAATATATATGCATACCAAGCCAGTGAAAGGAGTTATATAAAATTTGTTGGTCTAAAATAAGTAGTAAGTAGAGAGATAAAAGTTTACTTCAAAGCAAAGCCTGCGATGACTGAAGATAATACAATGACTCTGGATTACACTGCACTTCAATCAAAAAGGGTTTCACTCATGTTTAGAATTTGGGACTTAAAGGATGTGAAATGGTTTATCTCCCTTTGGCTAGTTAAAGGCACGCAAGGCCTTCACATGAACCCCCAATAATGTTGCACATAGAAATTAGGCCACAAACAATAGTAAACGTGTATTGCACGTCAATAATATATTTTCTACAATTATTTATTTATTTATTTTAAATATGATTTTCAAAACAGGAGAAAAGAATGATCGTGCAGACACCCTCACAGGAAACTTCCATCCAAACCATAGAGACACATGAGGGCATGCGGTTTCCAAACTCATGCATCCATATCGGTTGCAAGTTATGCACATGCATCCATATTAGTTCATGTCATGCACATGCATCTAGGTTTTAACACAAGGTGCAGCATCTAGTTTTCTCTTATTTAACCCTCGAAACCAGGGTTTGTACCCTCTACTACTATTTGCTTTAAGATCCAATTACAAGAGCTTCCTCAGTGGAAAGTAGGCAAGGATGATACCTGTCATCAGTGAATATACAGCTTGCTGGATCAACTTGAAGATGTTCTACGACAGCCAAATAGAAATCGGGATCAGGCTTCCTCTTCCCTGGATGCACGAAAGACAGACTCATTCACCATAGCAGAAAGCATGTAACATTCTCTCAATATACATATTTGCTGATTTGCTCAAGAACATAATCACTGATAGCTGTGCAGAGTGAAATAACATTGAAACACTTATGAAATTTGAAAAAAAAAGCTAAATATTATGACGGATATATGTTTTGTGCCATTTCGCTTTGAATGTGAAGTCAGAAGCAACATAACTGCTTGTTTGCTTCTGCAAGCAGTAATAATGAACCAGAAACAAGGAGTTTAACCATTTCTTAGGAAGTTAAAAAGAAAAAAAGAGGTATTTTGGATTTACAATTATAACAAAAAAAAGGGTTCCAGGCAACAATAACTGTTATTTCATGCTCAATGAGGTAAGCAAAATGGGAACAGAGTGTAACCAACTGGCAAGTGGGAATTTGACATCCATATCTGGGATGCTCTTTGTGCATACAATCATTTTCATGGCCATGAGACATTCATATGATCAACTCAGTAGAAAGACTCAAATCAGTTAGAAGGTTACAATCTTGTGTTTGGGAACAATAAATTAGCTCGTCAAAGGGAGACTGAAACCTTAGAAATTGTCGAGGGGAATTCTGATAGAGAGCATCTTAAATCATGTAAAATTAAAATAAATTCTGACTTAATTTTATTGCTGCCAAATGCCAACCAGTCTCTTTACACAGATGTCACATAGGTTTACTTGTTTGAATAAAAGATTCAACTAAGGCAACTAAAACAAGAACTCTAAATAAACTCCTAATGACATAAGATACTCAAACATAATTTCCCCATACTTCTAATAAAATAACAATAAACTGATCTCCCGATAATACGAAAATAATTGATGCCAATAATGTTCCTCTCCTTCTTTGACTTCATGTGTAACATTAGAAGCACAACAGAAACAGAACAAAGTGAACCTATGTTAGATGTAAAAGAATAATGGAAAGAATAAACCATATTTAGAATAACACAAACTAGAAAGTACTAAGCACCTTATACTTTCTGTTAAAATAAAACTAGCTGTAGACTCCTTTTATGCAGAACTGTCATAGTGCATAACGTATCGTGCTGATAAACTACTAATCATCCAGGAGGACTATATCAGCAATGTTAATCAATATGAAGTTGATCATTTGCTTAGGTATTCTATCATGACTTCAGAGAAAAGGAGATTCAGGAGGGAGGAGCCCAGGTTTAGCCCTAATGGCTGACCCACCTTGGCTAGGAAATAGATTCCAGCTAGGCCAGTTCAATCCTTAGCACTCACAAAATTCCCCCTTCCAACACCACTCAGGCTACGGTATATTCTCTACCAAAAAATAGTGCAAGAAATCATCCTTCTGCATTACTGTTTAGAGGCTATAATGTGAAATGAGGGAATGGATTTAGGTTCTAGAAACTAAAAAAACATATAACTGAAATTCTCCATTCGGTTGAAATCAAAGATCCTTCTGCGAGAATTATATTTTAACCAGGAAGAGATTAGGTCCTTGAACATACCATACATGCATGAACAAAATGTCCATGACAAATACTTTGAAATGTTTAACTTTTCCTCAATTATTTTTTACCTGAAGAAACACACACATGTAAATATTCAATTAATAAACTACTGAATCAGAAGGAACCACAAGAGCTGTTGCATCCTACCAGATGGGGTAATTTGTAAAAGCATGCATTTCATAATTGTTTTGCTTCAAGGCTTGAAGTAACTCTTCAACTCCTTCTATGTAGGTATATCCTCTTCTCATACAATTTTTGAGGCCTGAAAATTAAGTTAGTGAAATTAACACCTAAAGACAATTAGGAAGGCCAACATAGGCAGACATATAACAAATGAAATACAAAGAAGAAACCACTTTTGAAGATCTATTGGAATGCCACCAAGTTGCCTCTTGTATCCAACAAATGCAAAATGTTTCTCTAAACCTGACTCGAAATACACCTGTAATAGCATATCTGATCCCACCTTCCATGTCCAACTCTCATGGGTAAAACAAATAAAAGCACAATCCTGAGTTTTACATATAATTATTTTATTATTTTTCTCTTAATATTACTTGTAAATATGTAGCACAAACCACAGATCTATTAGATGTAATGGTGAATACTATATTCGTTATGATCAGAACAACATTAGCATTGATCTTTCAAATTATCGGAGACTAGAAGGTCACCAGTATCTGCCATTTTGTAGAAGTTAATCAAAACTTGCTCTGTCTTTATGAATAAACTTTCTTTTTCACTCTCTCAAGATCAAATGTAATCTCTGCTTTCATTCAATCCCATTATAATTATGCAACATATCTAACCAATATAACCAACTAAAACTGAAAATAGCACACAACACCACGTACATGTTGACAGTCACTTTATACAGCGCAAGCTAAATTAATTTTGGTGCAAAAATGAAATTTTTACGATAACAAAAGTGCATAAAAACTAAATTAATTTTGGTCACTTTCTGCATGATGCCATAGTTTTCCACATGTCTTTGTGGGTGGTTAAATTAAACTATATTATATCAAAGAATTTTTTCCCTTTTGCTCAGAGCTAAAATGCTAAAAAGGACAAGCTAATTAAATGTAAATCCTAATTTCATTGGAGGAAAATTTGACAAAGTTTCTGGATGCACATGCCTATGAAACACAAACACAGGTGCAGATACAGTTGAACAAATGGAAACTCTCTTTAGCTCTCTGTCTCACTCAATTGAGGCATGATCCATAAAATCCATTCATCCATCTAGTTAGATATCCATGCATCATATCAACATAAACAATCATATTGAATGGCCTAAATCCTCTTTGAAGAGTATAGCAGACTCAGGACCACAAAACCATGATGGTTTAGTTCTTTTGTTCACAGTCACGATAGACAGCCCTAGAATAGTCCCAAGAACTATATTTGTCATGCTTACTTTTCAGAAAACACAACATTTCTTCTGTACCTTCTCTAGCATCAAAACTCCGATGCTCTCTTAGCTTGGTATCACCAAGCCATTAACCGTAAAGTCAATTTCTTCTACATTCCAGAAAGTAATTGAACATACTTCTTAATTAGCACGCTTATCTCCAAAGCCCACCTTGTTAATATGAGTGAAATTTTTTAAACCTTTTTCTTTACAATGAGCAATAAAAGTTTCTATACGTAGCAAGGTAGATTTCCTAATTAGTACCATCAAAGTTAGCACCTTGGTACTAAAAGATAACAGAAAAAAGGAATCTCTATGTCATATGCAATAAAAAAGAAGAAAAAAACACGATGAAACACATGTCTGCGCCAATCAATTCAGAATATTTAATTTCAGATTTACTTGAGAATTTATACTATAATCAAGCACAATTTGCATATGGCTATTGAAGATGTCAAGCAGCCTAAAAAATGACTGAAAGTAAAGAGAACAAATGCAAAACCAACCTTGCAAATCAAAAGGCCTTCTATCTTTAAAGAATTTTGCTTCTAGCTCCTCCTGAAAGGAAATAAGATAACTTTTCCTCACACTCCAGACCAGTAGGTAAACAAAAATGCAATTAAATCAGGAGAAAAACAATGTCTTCAAAGATGAGGTGATACTGCAATTAAGAGATCTATAAGTAATGAGTGAGGAAAGGGGGGGGGTAAAAAAACAGACTAAAGGCATGGAATTTTTCATGTTTTCAGTCCCAAATTATAATGATAATATATGTTGCAGAAAGCACAGTGCTAAAACATAAATCCAAAAGTTCCTGATAAATGAATCCTCTAATGGTATATTTCTGGTCGACTGGAAATTTACAAGTGCCAGAAGGTTTCAGTCAAAGGAGAAACTATATGGCTCAATATAATAAAGGAACATGGTTATGGTTAACATTGGTATGAAACTAATAAGGCTACCAGGAAATAAAGAATACAAATAACTAATCGATGCATGTAGTGATAGTCTAAAAGCAACAAACTGGGTTGTCATGTTTCGGCTGTACACACAAGCTTCATTTATTGATACATGCAGAAAAAATTAGTTATTTCAGAATCAGATATTATTTCAGCTACTACTTTCAGTTTTCAGAAAGCTGGCAGTGTATCAGAGATAAGTAAAAGGATAACAAAGGGCTAGTTTTTTCTTTGGCCAATAAGGGCTAGTTCATTTTGTGTCTAGAGGCAAAACGACATTTATGAAGGAGATGTAACAATGATGAGCAGGAAAACCAGAACTGTTACAGTGTGTCCAAATTGGATGTAAGCTAATCAACTTGCTGTGCTTGACTATCCACTGCCAGTCAAGTTCATGCTCAAGCGCGGAAAAGCTAATAAAGTGTTTAAAAATTATATTTTTAGTGAAATACATGTATTATAATATGTATGTACTATAATAAATAATTTTTGTGTTTTAGTGCATATATGTGTCTTTATATATGTATGATACAAATACAATAACATTACATGTTATTTAAATGTCTCAGCCTAATAAAGTCGAGCAAGAATTCGTGAAATGAAACTCATTCAAGCTCATGGATTGTTTCAAGCCTCTATAGTACACAAAACAGCTTGAGGTCATGCCTTTCACTGTGGACAGGACTCTACTCAACTCGATTACATCTCTATGTACAACAATCCAAAGGATCAACACCTGACATAGTTTAAATTGCTTTGAAATGGAAATCAATCCTAAAATTTGACGAGTGAAATTGTTTCAAGAAATATTTTAATCTTGTAAGATACCAAACAGTTTAAAAGATCTTCCAACACGGTAATCATAAGACTATTTCACTCAAATAATATCTAGATAAATGTAACTGAACTTCCCCACATAATAAATCTGGGTGTGTACCTCATCAATCACCCCATTTTCAAACTCCATCCATGAAGTTGGATGCTCGCATTCGATTAGTTCCTTCAAAGACATTCTGACCATCGAATTAACATTTGATTTTATATGGAGAACAATACTAGAGAAGAATTAAGAGAGAGAGAGAGAGAGAGAGAGAGAGAGAGAGAGAGAAATAGTTACCCGAAGAAGGCAGGGACATCTTGGTAAAAAGGGTCGCGAACGATGGTGTCCATGATGTCAAACAGCAAAATGGGAAGCTTCCTGTTGTTTAAGGAAGGTGTTTTGTTGATGGGATTGAATGCCATCCTGGTCCTGGAATTTCCATAATTTTGTTTTGGATGAAAGCGGATTGTTGATGCTGGTGATGCACTCACCAATTGAGCCATCCAGTACTAGTTTTCTTCAACCAGAAAATGGGTGACAGAATCTTCGTTTTATGATTCCCCTTAGCAGGAAAGGAGGGAGGCTCAATCTTGGGCTTTGGGTTTGCCTCTCCATGTATGGGCTTACAATTTGTTTGAATTTATGTTCATTTTGACTGTATTTTTGGCCCAATATTCCAGGCGAGTATAACTCAATAACAGAGATTGTATGTTGATTTCTTGGACTTAATTTTGGGTTTTGAGTATTGGGCCAAATTATAATTCTTACCATCTTACTCGTTTGAATTTAAATTTATTGAGTTATATCTCGACCTAAATTATAATTAGCAATGTTTTTAAAACCGGACCGGACAGTGAACCGGTGAAGATACTAGTTCACTAGTTCACTGGTTCAACCGGGTTCAACCGCGATTGAACCGGATTTTATATAAAATAATACTTTTTTTTAATTTTACATAATATTCAAAGCAATATTAATATATATATGTAACACTTTTTAAAGTTTACAATATTAAAAGGCATAAAAATATCACAAGTCATAACATATATAAATTAAAAACCATAAAATCAAGTGAAACAAAATAATTCAAATAAACTACAACATAATATTTAAGGTAAAACATATTAAATAATAAATATAATTATATAACTATAATTTAAAAAATAAAATTGGGGCTTAAAAAATCATAACAAATGATGTCATTTGGTTTAATTGTTTTAAAAAAAATAATCCCACATGGCTAAGAAACATAGAAGAGCATCCCAAAAGTTTAAAGAGAAAATATGAGAACAAAACAATCCCACATGACTAAGAAACATAGAAGAGCATCCCAACTTACTTCTATAAATAATAGAGGTAATTTGACATTCAAAATCATGGAGCCTTTTGGTGAGCACAAAGCGAACTATTCTTTCGCTTCAATTGAGCTCAAATTTTAGGCTTCAATCGAACTTCTAAATTTTTTTTTTTGAGTTCGAGCCTTTTCGATTTCAAGTTTTAATATTATATTTCGAGTTCGAGTTGAACTTGATAATTTTTAGCTCGTAAGTTTTTGAGTCGAGTTGAGCTTACTTTTAAAGTTTTCGAGTTCGAGTCGAGCTCATATATATACTCGAATTTGACTCGGCTCGTTAAAAAACGACGTCGTTTGGTTTAATTTTTTTTAAAGAAAAGAAGTGAACCGGCGGTTCAAACCGGTTTTGTCGGTTTTCAGCCGGTTCACCCCGGTTTTATCGGTTTTCAGCCGGTTCTTCCGGTTCTGTGCTCATCCGGTTTTGGGAGTTAACCGGACCGGACAGGCCACCGGTTCACAATTCAACCGGTCAAACCGGCCGATCCGGTCCGGTTTTAATAACATTGATAATTAGGTTAGATTTTGGTGTACTTATTGTGAATGGATATTGTTTACTATATAAATTTATTTAGTGAGTAAATATTTATTTTAGGTAAAAATTCTTATGGAACAAGTGTTCTTTGTGACCAAGCATTTGAATGTATATATAAGCCTAGTATTTAGAACTACGGTGGATAATCATTTTGTAGAGATGTAATCTTTTGCGATTTATGCAACTTTTGAGATTTATGTTGCGGAGATGAGTTTTATAGGGACATTGGAAGAGTAATTTGAGATACTTCGAGCTTTGGGATAGATACCGGATTTTAGGATATACATGTATTTATACTTACATTTATAGTATATTATTCTTCTCATTCACAGAAATAGGTAAGACTGAATACATTAAATCTTATATTTTGTGCATGTCTTATTTTATGTTGATATTTTCTTTTCGCTTACAAATTCCTAAGATATTGAGTAAATGAAACCTATGGAAATGTTTAATCGGTAGGTGAAGAATCATCTTGGGGTCTCAATTTGATGGATGCAACTAGTCAACACTTGATTAATAGTGGGATGAAAAAGCTATCACAACTGTTGAAGCATATGGAATTAGCAGTAAATATAGGAAGAACATGCTTTGGTTCATTGCAACACAAGATTTTTCAGATTTCACAAAGATTTAAGGGTAAATTATGTATTTAGTACTTAAACTGTTAGTTTTGATCTATTTTAGTATTCATTTTTTTAAAACCATACATGATGTTTAGTTTTTGTTTCATTTAGTACTCGTCGTTAAAAGCTTAACGTGTTTAGTACCTAAGCTATCAATTTTGGTCCCTTTTAGTACTTAGACTTTCAAATTTTTTTCAAAACTTAACGTTATATTTTGAATGGGTGTACTAAAATGAAACAAAAACTAACCTTTAGATATGATTTTTAAAAAAATTAAAAGTTTAGATACTAAAATAAATCAAAATCGATAATTTAAGTACTAAACGCGTAATTGCCAAGATTTAAACATACATTAGGGGACATAATTAGTGAGAAACTCCAAGCTTGGACACTTATATGCTTGTAGAGTAGTATCGTTTTTTTATTAAGCTAACATGATTTTAAAGTATTATGTGTTCTAAAATAATATCGTTAGAATAACAAGACAAAATGATAACGTAATAGTAGCATAACCTGAAATATAAGTTACACAAATGAGTATTTGATCGATTAAAATTCTGTAATTTTTATATGGAAAATTGAGCTAATTTTACAAAAGAAAACAACAACAATTCATATAAACTTTAACTTAATCAGTGTGATAAGATTATGTTGAATATCCAAGTAAATGAGATAATACAGATACGTAAGATCTATGGAATGATAACTTCTTCCACCTTGAAATCATACCTTCATAATAATATTGTTCAACTTTAACTTAATAATAAATTATATTTTTGGGTAAATTACAAGATTGACCACTTTCGTTTAAGTTTTGTAAACTTGTCCTCAATGAATTTAGAAAGCATAATATTTGGTCACTTTTGTTTTTATTTAAGTAAGATTTAGTCACTTCCGTTTTTATTTAATTAAGATGTAGTTACTGAGGGTTAACTACCATTATAACTTTAACGGATTGTTGATGCGACATAGTAAATTTATAAAATTAAACAGGGTAAACTACGCAAATGGTCGCTAATGTTTGAGTAAGTTTTCAATTTCCTCATTAAATTTCAAAAGTAAAAAATCGATCACTAAAACATCAAATATGTCATTGAGTATCTAATTTACCCCAAAAGCTTTCTAATTTTCCAATTTTTTTCCAATTTTTATATATATACTTTTTAAATTTTAAAAATAAAACTTAGAAATTAACTTTTTTTTTACATGAAGTAATCCAATATTTAGAATGATAAAAAAATTAGAAAGTTTTTGGAATAAATTAGATATAAAATCATTATTCAAGGACCAATTTGGTTTTTTAAACTTCAATGGGGAAAACAAAAACTTACTCAAACATTGGTGATCATTTGTGTAGTTTACCCTTTTTAATTTTATAAACACACTGTGCCACATCAGCATTCCGTTAAAGTTAATGACAGTTAACCATCAGTGATCATATCTTAATCAAATAAAACCAAAAGTGACCAAATCTTAATTAAATAAAAATAAAAGTGACTAAATATTATGTTTCCGGAATTCAGGGGGAAAATTTATAAAACTTAAACGAAGTGATCAATCTTGTAGTTTATCCTATATTTTTATTTAAAAAAAATATTTAAAGTCATTATATACTAATTATCTCAACCAACATACTTAAACATTATAACACAATTAATTAATTATTAGCAGAGTTTTAATTATTTACCATTTTATTATTAACATAAATTGATTTTAAATGTGTTCTAATAAAAAAGGGTAAATTATAAATTTTATCGATCAATTTTCTTCTTAATCCTATTTTGATCATTAAAGTGTAAAATGTTTCAATTTATTCTTTAAACTTTCGACTTGGTTACTCTAGTGTTAAATTATAAATGAAATACGGTGACATGACAGTCACATGCACTAATGTGGACTGTTTTTTATTGATATGAAATCTACGAGTCATCCGGACTGTTTTTTTAATTTAATCTTCTTTCAATAATTACTATTTGTATTATTGATAAAATGGCACAGTTTCATTATTATGTCACGTTGATGCTATAATTACTATTCTTCGGCATCTTCTCTGATTACTCAAGATATCGATAAATTCGTCTCATTGTCTCCTACCAACCTATCAATTTAGATTTTACCTAAATCACTTTAAAACTTATAGAACTCCATGTTAAGCTCAAAACTCATAAAACTACAAATCACTCTAATTTATAATATCCACCATTTGATCAATGTGAAATCAAAATATAAAACTCGTTTCCTCCTTATCCACCTACCTACCTTTGAAATTTGAAAGAATATGCTTTATGACCGAGAAATCAATTAGAATTCAAAATTAAGAGTTTTTTCATTAGAAAAATAGAAAACATTTTGGAGTCATTTCATTATTTATAAAAAGGCTTAAATATACAAAAGGTGCCCAACCTATGCCCATTTTTCCAGTTTACTGCCTAATATTTATTTCGTTCCAGTTTGATGCCTAACGTTTCATTCCGTGACTCAAAATGGGTCCAGCTGTGATCAATCGTTATGTATTTCCGTTAACACATTAAAAATGTCATCTTCTTCATTTTAATAGCATCTCTTCTTTCCATTTCTTCTTCATTTCTTCTTTCCATTCTTTCCCTCTTCTTCATTTGTTTGTTAATTTCATTGGCGGGATTCTAAGGTTTGATAATAAGTGGAATGAATTAGTTATGTGAGAACTAGGATGAGTTTGAAACAGTTGTAAAAGACAAGATTGAAGATTATCAACTCTTTTTTCTTTGGTTTCATTTCCTTATTTCTTTGCAACAATATTAAAAGCTGAAGAATAATTTCGTTGGCAAAAACCCAGAAGACGAAGAAGAAGAAATTTAGGAGAAATTGTGCATGGTTTTGAGTGTTGGGTCATCATTGTTGAGTTAAGATCAAAGGAGTGGAACAAAGGAAAAAAACCAATGGGTTCTTGAATTCAATTTAGGGTTCTTGGGTGGAGAAGCGAAAGAGAGGGAAATAAACGTTAGGCACCAAACTGGAACGAAATAATTTGTTATTTTTAAAAATTATTTTTTAATATTAAAAAATATGTCAGGTGACATTTTTAATAGGTTAACGGTCAAACTTAACAGTCCGTTGCGACTGGACCCATTTTGAGTCACAGAATGAAATGTTAGGCACAAAATTAGAACAAAATAAACGTTAGGCATTAAACTGAAAAACAGACATATGTTGGGCACCTTTTGTATATTTAAGCCTTATAAAAAATATTAAGTCATAATTTCGTTGACTTTTAAATTTTATGATATTAATATATTATGATACAAATTTTTTAAAAAAATATTAAGATTAAGATTTATAATATTATTATATTTTTTAAATTTTATGCTCTAAAATATTTATGATACAAATTTGGGGAGAGGATATTATGGTCAAACTCAGACCTTAAATCTTAAGGAACCAATACTAAATTTTAACCAGATCGTTGACTTTTGAATTTAGAAACAAGAATCAGCAATCGAAATCAATTACACGACAAGGTCATTAAAATTTAGGGTAAATTATACAAATGGTCCCCATACTAATAAATAAAACTTTCCATTTTTTTAAATTTTTTTCCAATTATATATATATATATAGTAAATTTTATTGGACATGAAGTAATATGATATTTCGAATGATAAAAAATTTAGAAAGCTTTTGGAATAAATTATATATAAAATCATTATTCAAGGACCAACTTGTTATTTTTGAAACTTCAATAAAAAATATGAAAACTTACCCAAACATTAATGATCATTTGTGTAGTTTATCCTTTTTAATTTTATATACTCACTATGCCATATCATTAATCATTGTTATGTTAAAGTTCTAATGACAGATAACCCTAAATGACTAAGTCTTAATTAAATAAAAATAAAAGTAACTAAATCTTAATTATTATTTAAATATGATTAAATCTTAATTAAATAAAAATAAAAGTGACTAAATATTATATTTTTTTAATTCATTGAAGAAAAAATTATAAAACTTAAATGAAAGTTATCAATCTCGTAGTTTATCCTATATTTTTCTTTAAAAATATTTTAAGTATTATTATATACTAATTATCTTAACCAACATACTTAAACATTATAATACAAGTAATTATTTATCGGCAGAGTTTTGATTATTTACCATTTTATTATTAACATAAATTGATTTTAAATGTGTTCTTATCAAAATGAGTAATCTTTCTTTTTACTCCTATTTTAGTCATTAAAATGTAAATGTCACTCGTGTTAAATAGTAAATGGAATGGTAACATGACAAACAAATGTTATGATGTGGACTTTTTTTTATTGACATGAAATTTATGCGTCATCCACGTTATTTTCCTCTTTTTTTATTTTATATTCTTCCTCCAATGATGAGAGTTTTACAGTTTAATTTTTGTGTCATGTTGGTGCTACAATTACTATTCTTTGACATCTTCTCTGATCACTCTTGATATCGACAAACTCGTCTTATTGTCTCCTACCAATATATCAATTTAGATTTCACCAAAATCACTTTAAAACTTATAGAACTCAACTTTAAATCCAAAAATCATAAAACCACAGATCACACTAATCTATAATATTCACCATTCGATCAATGTAAAATCAAGATATAAAGCTCGCTTCCTCCTTATCTACCTCCCCACTTTTGAAATTCGAAAGAAGATACATCATGACCGAAAAATCAATGAGAACTCAAAATTAAGAGTTTTTTCATTTTAAAAAATAGAAAACATTTTGGAATCATTTCATTATTTATAAAAAAATGGTTTTTTAATTTATTTATCATAATATATTAATATTATAAAATTTAAAAGTCAACGAAATTATGCTCTAAAATATTTATGATACAAATTTGGGGAGAGGATATTATGGTCAAACTCAAACCTTAAGGTACCAATACGAAGTTTTAACCAGATCGTTGACTTTTAAATTTAGAAACAAGAATCAGCAGTCGAAATCAAATACACGATTAGGGTAAATTATACAAATGGTCTCCATACTATAAAATATTGCTTTATTAAGTCTAGTGACTATTGAAAGTTACAAAAATATCCCCTGACTACAGTGTATTACTTTGTTGAGTTCATCGACTATTGAAAGTTACAAAATGATCACTTGACTATTCATTATGCTTCAAACTTTCCCTTTTGCATTAAAAAATTGACGGTCGTCTGAGCTGGACGTTAACATGATGATTGAGATATGATAATCATTCATATTTTATTGTATCGCAATCAGTATATTAACGCTTAACTAAAAATGCCATCAAATTTTTAACAGAAAATGACGAGTTTGGAATATAATGAATAGTCGGACGGTCATTTTGTAACTTTTAATAGTCGATGGACTCAACAAAGCAACACTCTATAGTCAGAGGACAATTTTGTAACTTTTAATAGCGACGGACTTAATAAAACAGTATCTTTTAGTTGGGGACCATTTATGTACTTTACCCTAAAACATAATTAAGTAGAAATTAACATTAAACCCTGCAGTTGTTACCCGACCAAAATCGGGACTGAAGTTGCCTAACCATATTCTTATCCAGCTGAAAGGCCTTGGCAACAGCATCAGGGTTGATGCCCGGGTCCGACCCGAACACTGCATTAGCAATGGTGATAACCCCCGGGTCTTGGCTACTCAGGGCAGCAAATGCAACAGCATTGCCACTCCCCACGTTCAACTGGAAGTGAATCATACCCACCGGAAACACGAACACGTCTCCGGGGTACAACACTTTGGCGAAGAGACGATTATCGGGGTTCGACGTGACAAACCCGGCGTAGAGTGTGCCTTCGACCACGACTAGGATCTCGCTGGCTCGGGGGTGAGTGTGAGGGGGGTTCAGGCCATGGTACGGCGCGTAGTCGATCCGAACAAGAGATATACCGAGAGTGTTGAGACCCGGAACAACGGCCGGAGTGACGGTTGATCCTACTTGGTTTGATGTGTTACCTGGAATGTTGAGGCCCGAGAAGAAGAAATCTTCGGGAGTTGCAAGCTTCGGGTCCTTGCACAACTTGCCGTTAACGAAAACTGCATAAATGGGATGAAATAAAACACTTTGATTTGCCATATTTCGAAATGAGAAGAGAGGGATTTACCACCATTCTTGGCGTCATTAATTGCCACACAAAAGTCCTGAAGAGGGCTGGGATCCGTGGCCGAGGCCAAACCCAACAGGATAAGTGCTCCAACCAAATAACCTCCTTCCATTCTTTTGAGTACCAATCTTGAAGTTGATGGTGGGATCAAAGCATATATATATATATATATATATATATATATATTTGTGTAAAACTAAAATTACTTTGCATTGTACAAGTAGATTATATGTGTATGTGGACATTGCTCCAATTCATCCTTTAAGAAAGCAAATGAATCTGTGTATATAATGATTACTGCATATTAGAGAAATCTGAATTCAATCATTCTTTAGCTGGTCGGTGCCTTTATCCTCCTGGAATTTTAATCATTTTCCTGCTTACCATCAGGCTATTTGCAATGGAACTGATCATTTTAAACATTTCACTTTATTGAGATTTTATAATATCTATTTTATTTTATAAAAATTAGGGTTTGGTATACAAATGGTCTCTTGATTGTAGGGTACTACTTATTAAGTCTCTCGACTATTAAAAGTTACAAAGTGATCACCTGACTATTTATATGTTCCAGACTCATCATTTTCTGTTTAAAAAAATTGACGCTATTCTCAGCTGAACATTAACCTACTAACTGTGGTATGATAAAATTTGATCACAGAATCTCAAACGATTGTTATATCTCAATCATCATGTTAATATCCAACTTAGACAACATCCAATTTTTTTAACGAAAAGCGACGAGTTTGGAACATATTGAATAGTCAAGTGATCATTTTGTAATTTTTAATAGTCGAAGGACTTAATAAAATAACATTCTATAGTTAGAGGACTATTAAAGCAATATCCTATAATCAGGAGACCATTTGTGTACTTTGCCCTAAAAATTAATATAATTAAAAAATTATCTAAGATTTTGAGACATATTAGACGTGTCAATTTTTATTTTTGTTTAAATTTGGGTACTAAAATATGAGATAAGTCACATTTTAGACCTTGAACTTTTACATTTTTCTCATATTGATACCTGTTTTTTTTTTATTTTATTTAATTCCTATGATATTTGGTACGTAATTTCCTTGTTAATCCACATTCAAATATAAAACATAAGGGTCCGTTTGGTTCTATAAAATATTTTTTTATTTTCATTTTCTATTCTTTTCAGAAAATAGTTTTCATTTTCAATTTTTAGAAAATTATAAAACATATTTGGTTAAATATAAATAAAAACTTGAATTCAAAACTAAAATAGTAAAAATGTATGTGGTATCTAATTTTTTTAAATAGAAATAAACAAAAAGTTATTAAATAATTAAATTAAACTATAATTATTAAAAAATTCATTACATAAATTTAACATGTGAGTTATGTGAATATAAAGCAATAGAATTGATAAGAAATTCCATAACACAAAATTTATTTTAGTTTATAATAAGAAATATGATATTAGTGCATATTGGTAATTAATTAAATTTAAAAATACAAAAAATATTGTTATAAGCAAAAGCACACAAAACTATCATTAACATAAAAAAAATATGTTTAGTGGTGATTGAGACCATCAAACGTTTGAGAAAACAATAATTATTGTAGTCCCTAAACATTTTTTGTACCAAATATGATCCTTAAACTTAGAAAAAAAAATTAATCTAACCCTTTAAATAGCAAAATCAAACGTTGACTGTCACGATGGTTATATGACAGTTCACAAACTTTTATGACAATCTACAATATTAATGTGATAGTTCACAATACTGTTGTGATAGTTCACAATACTGTTGTGATAGTACTCAATAGAGGATGATATAGTAGTTGGACTTAATTGATTATTTTAGAAAGTTTGAGAAATTATTTAATTTTTAAAAAAATAAAAAATATTTAGATAAAAAAATATAAACAATTATTAAGACATTCAATACATTAAATATAAAAATACTATAAAATTAAACTATTAAAAATAATTTAAGGACTACATTGTGTGTAAAAAAAAGTTTAAGGACCATATTGATTTTTTAAAGAGTTTGGGGGTTTCAAATATCATTAAATCAAAAAAAATATTGTTAGAATGACTTAAACTTGTGAAGTTAAAATTATAGATATCATATTTCCTTATTTTTCAAATTTTCAAAACAATTTTAATGAAATTACTGAAAACATCTTTTTTATATTTATATTTTTTACTTATTTATATTTTCATTTTCCAAAAATCATTTTCAAATGAGAAAATAACCTCAGTGACCAAAAATCCCATATAATATACGATTTTAACCAACTTTTTCCGGATTTGCCAAAATGACCAACAAAATCGCAATGCGATCGCTAATTCGCAACGCGATCTCCATTATCGCAAATTCGCGTTGCATTTTCGCAATGCGATAGTTGAAAATCGCATTGCGATGGTCTACAGTATCGTTGCGATTTTCCCAATTCGCAATGCGAATAAGTAAATCGCAACGCGAATTGGGAAATTCGCAATGCGAATAAGTAAATCGCAACGCGAATTGGGAAAATCGCAATGCGATACTGACTATCGCAATGCGATAATAAAAAATCGCAACGAGATACTTACTTTCGCAACGCGATACTGACTTTCGCAACGCGATAATACATAATCGCAATGCGATTTTCAAAGCGCCATTAGTATCCTGGCCAAGTATTTTATTTTTAAATTCCAAACATGAATATAAATATATTGGAACACTGAACTGTCCACAGTATATCCCGTAATCGCAACTCATAACCTAAAACCTAAAATCACAACTCAGTCCCATCTCCATCTCTCACTCTCTCACCCATCTCCGACGAAATCCGTCCCCATCTCCGGCGAAATCCGTCTATCTAAATCTCTCAGAGCCACCCTCACAATCAGAAATGGAAAATCAACCAAATCAACCAACGAGGGTTAGTTTTTTTAATTATTTTCTTTTTGAAATTTTTGCATTATTATTAGGTTTTTCATATTGAAATTGATGATAGGTTTACTGGTAATTTCAATAATAGATTAACCATTTCACTTAGATTGCTTATTAAATCAACCAAGAATCGCAACGCGAAATGCAAATCGCAACGCGATTTTAGTTTCGCGTTGCGATTCTCTCGTTGCGATAGTCATTTTCGTGTTGCGATTTTCATTTTCAGAAACTATTCTTCTTCTGCAAATTGAAACTTGAATGAATTGCATTACTTCAACCAAAAACAAAGACAAATACGAAATTCACAGTGTTGCATATTTAAGTTTGAAGAATAAACTACTACTATTTATGTTTATTAATGTTTTGGTATATCTTCACAGTGTAGTTTTTGGTATATCTAATTTAGTATGTTTATTGTTTTTGTAGAACTTTTATTCGGCTCAATTGACCTTGAGAAATAAAGTCAGCCTGGCCAAAACAATTGCGTCGAAGCTTTCACCTGCACAAAGAAAATGTTTGAGGATACATGCTTCGGGCCATGGCTGAAAGTACAACATCCCGGTGGAGATGCGATGTTGACACACCTGTTTCTTCAAACCATGACTAGAGATCTACCAGAGACTATACAACGTCGTGATGAAGAGATATGGTTTGATTTTCCACCGGCGTATACGTGTTTTGGGCGGGAGGAGTTTTGCTTAATCACCGGTCTACGCTTCGGACACGATGATATAGGTCGGTACACTAGACACATTACCCGCCCATCATGGCTATCCCGGGTTTTTCCTGAGCTGGAGAGGCCGAGTCTACACGTAGAAGACCTGACAAGATTTTTGAATAATAAAGATGGTTTTACTCGGATGGATGACGTCGACGTTGTCCGAGTATGCCTTCTAATTCTTTTGCATGCCGGCTTTTTAGGCAGAGAGGCCAGACAACCTATTCCAAATGATCTAATCAAATTGGTAGAAGACCTAAATGCGTGGAACCTGTTTCCGTGGGGCTCGTATTTATGGAAAGCTACATGGAATAAGTTATCGTCTGCCTTGGATGATCGAAAAAGTTTGCATGGCGATGGTTCCAAATACACTTTGATAGGCTTTATTTGGGCCTTTAAGGTAAGAATTTTTATATAATGTTTCCAAAATTATAAGTAATTATTTAACAATTACTAATGTTTGTTATTATATTGTTTGTAGATTTGGATATTTGAGGCCTTTCCCGCCATGAAGACATATGCAATAAAAACTTCAAATAATATTCCCAGGGCTATTTCCTGGAAGAGGAAACGAACCTTGCAATGGGAAGATTTACTACGGTATACGACAATAAATAATGTAAGTTAACATAAATACTACCATATGTTTATAAACAAGTTATTACTAGTACACATTTAACTTTGTTTAAGCTTTTATATTGTTAGGAGGCCAACACTCCTCTACAGAGGCTGACACCCACGGAAGCTGAGCTTGCCACTGATTGGTGGCAAGCTAGTAAGCGTTTTTTTGATGGAACGGTTGATGAGCATCCTCCACTTCGGGAGCCATCACCTCGCCCAGAGCTATCACCTCACCTAGAGCCATCATCTGATCAACCCGGCTATACACCTCCACAACGACAGCCATCACCTATTCTTTCACATCATCGAGCCTCTTCTCCACCATCACCGCAAGATAGGCGACCGGCAAAGATGTCACGACGTTTATCTCCCTGTTCTCCACCTCCACCTCAACGGGATGAGTTAGGGGAGTTACGTGATGAGGTCAATGCCTTGCGTGAGGAGGTCGGTACTTTACGCAAAGACGATGGTGCATGGCGTGTTGAGGTGTCTACATTACGCGGTGAGGTAGCCGCTCTACGTGAGATGGTAGCATCGTTGTAGAATGAGGTTCATACTCTACGCAACGAGGTAAGTTTAAGATTTTTCATACTCGTAATTCATTCGGTTGCTGCCAATCTGTTTTTGTTAGTATTTGTTTTTGGTTTTGTTTTTGTCTTTTGGTTGAAGTAATGCAATCCATTCAAGTTTCAATTTGCAGAAGAAGAATAGTTTACTTTCGCAACACGAAAATGACTATCGCAACGCGGAAATGGCTATCGCAATGCGAAATGAAAATCGCAACGACAAAATCGCAACGCGAAATGAAATCGCAACGCGAAAAGAAAATCGCAATGCGATTTGTGTTTCGCGTTGCGATTTTGTCGTTGCGATTTCATTTCGCGTTGCGATTTTGTCGTTGCGATTTTCATTTCGCATTGCGATAGCCATTTCCGCGTTGCGATAGTCATTTCGCGTTGCGATTTTAAGTTTCGTGTTGCGAAAGTAAACTATTCTTCTTCTGGAATGTTTATATATGTTGTCCTTTTAAATGTTTATATAAGTGCTTACTTCTGGAATGTTATCTGAGCATTTTGTGAACTATGATAGAATAATGATTTGGGTGAATACAATGCTAGTTTGAAACATATTTGTCTTTGTTTAATATCATGTCTGTTTATTTACTGATTTATGTATTAATTTTTTTAGCGGCCCGATAAGGTGGATGCTTTACGTCGGGTTTTCCTTGCACGACGGAGTTCACGCATCAGACGGCGTGGACGTGCTATTACGTCTCCGTTCACCCCAATGGTGCGAAGACTCCGCAAGAAGAAGCCCGACTCACCGGTCATCCCTCAAGAGTCCCCTCCAATCGTTCAAGAGGCCCCTATTCTCCCTCAAGATTCCCCCCCCCACCGTTCAAGAGGCCACTGTCATCGTTGAAGAGGTCCCTCCCACCATTCCAGAGCCCGATTCACATGGGGTAATATATCGAAGTATTGAGAAACCCCCACCGGTTCCGGACATGATGGATGAGAGTTGGCTCTCGTATGAGTTACCGGCTAGTACCCTTCCGGTATCTGAAGTGGAGAGGAGACAACTACCGGAAACAATTGTGGATAATACCCTTTGGGCTAAGACCGCAGTTGATTTTTATCTACATGAGCGGAGCCAAGGGTGTTACACTGACATCAGCAAACTCAACGATGAAATGTTTTTGTTGCTTGATCGGTCTTGGTGGGGTGTGCTATTAGGGGTTGAAGACAGTGGCTATTTGGATGGGGAGGTAAGACTATATTTGTCTTATATATGATTTTGATTAATTTGTTTAAAAATTAATGTAATTCACTAATATATGTATTTTTTTGTAAAACAGCATATCGATGCATGGGTGTTACGTCTACTAATAATAAGGAAGCTTAGGAAAAATAAAAAAATTCGCTATATACAATAATGCCGACGGCTTTTCACGCAGTTCACTTGAAGAATCAACGAGATGAATCATTTTTGTTGGGCAATGGACAAGCTAAACTTTATCCTGCATGGTGGGAGGTCGATAAGGTTAGTGTTAATTTTTTAAATTTTTTAAAGGTGTTAATAAATAAGTGCGCAAATAAATGAATTATTACTTATGATCGCAGGTGTTTATCCCTGTTTTGGAACGTCGTCACTGGCTTCTCGTCCAACTTCAGCTCCCATCCCTGAAGATAATAGTGTATGACAGCATGATCAATTACATATCACTGTCTGATTTGAGAGATATTTTCAAGGAATGGAGCTCTCATTTGGCTAAATTCTTGGATGGGATTAAGTATTGGAGTCATTCTGGACACAAGAAGCCAAAGAAGTTCAATGTCACAGTTGTCAGAGACGAGACCGCGCCACAGCAATCACCGGGAGCCAGAGGGGATTGTGGTCCTCTCGTATGCCTTTGCTTGGCGCGTTTGACGACGGGAAGCACAGAGTTTTTACCTCCCACCGATAGAGATAGAGCTGCAGTAGGCTTGTGGTTTCGGCATTATATGGCTAGAGCAATATATTCGAGACGCTGCCTACCTGCATCCGCGTTATGAAAGTGTCCATTGTTAATTGGTAAGTCAAATGCAAGTTTTGTTAACAAATATACTCCTTTTGGTTTGAAAATGTTTGGTTAAGTACCTAGAATTCAATAATTTGCTGTTTGTAGGTTTTAGATGTGTAGGAAGTCTTGTTTGAGCAAATGTTTGGTTTCTGCAGGTTAATCCTTAAGTGAGCTGCGTGAAATGGATGTACGGGGTCACAAAGTTGTTGATTCATTGATTCAATAATTGATGAAGAAATAAGAATTATTATTATTTTTGATTGTTTAATTGATTTGTAAAAGATGATTTGTAAATGTTGATTTGTTTAATTGATGTGTACATAATTTGTGTTGAAATGTAATAGTTGATTTGTTGATTTTCAATCTGCTTTATGTTGAAGGCAAAACAGACTATCGCAACGCGAAATGGCTATCGCAACGAGAAAATCGCAATGCGAAATGAAATCGCAATGCGAAATGAAAATCGCAACGAGAAAATCGCAATGCGATTTTCATTTCGCGTTGCGATATTCTCGTTGCGATAACCATTTTCACGTTGCGATAGCCATTTTCACGTTGCGATAGTCAAATGAATGTCTAATAAGTGATGACAACTGAACAGATCATAGCAATGTTCAAACTCAAGTTACTAATACATGCCTAACTGAAAATGTTAAAAGTGCACACATAAAATACACATAATGCAAGTTTTGTTAACATATATACTCCTTTTGGTTTGAAAATGTTTGGTTAAGTACCTAGAATTCAATAATTTGCTGTTTGTAGGTTTTAGATGTGTAGGAAGTCTTGTTTGAGCAAATGTTTGGTTTCTGCAGGTTAATCCTTAAGTGAGCTGCGTGAAATGGATGTACGGGGTCACAAAGTTGTTGATTCTTGATTCAATAATTGATGAAGAAATAAGAATTATTATTATTTTTTGATTGTTTAATTGATTTGTAAAAGATGATTTGTAAATGTTGATTTGTTTAATTGATGTGTACATAATTTGTGTTGAAATGTAATAGTTGATTTGTTGATTTTCAATCTGCTTTATGTTGAAGGCAAAACAGACTATCGCAACGCGAAATGGTTATCGCAACGAGAAAATCGCAATGCGATTTTCATTTCGCATTGCGATTTTCTCGTTGCGATAACCATTTTCGCGTTGCGATAGTCAAATGAATGTCTAAAAAGTGATGACAACTGAACAGATCATAGCAATGTTCAAACTCAAGTTACTAATACATGCCTAACTGAAAATGTTAAAAGTGCACACATAAAATACACATAATGCAAGTTTTGTTAGCATATATACTCCTTTTGGTTTGAAAATGTTTGGTTAAGTACCTAGAATTCAATAATAATTGTTAAAAGTTTATGCATGTTAATCCTCGTTGCCTTTTTCATTTCGCATTGCGATTCTATCGTTGCGATTTGCAGTTCGCATTGCGATGGTCAAATGATTGCCTTTCGCAACGAGATAATACAGAATCGCAGTGCGAGTTTCAAAGTTCGCAACAGGTTTTAGTTTCGCAAGCCAAATTTTTTGTGTATGTATATATACGCAGCAGCAACAACTCATAACCTAAATCCCTAAATCGCAACTCATTCCATCTCCATCTATCACTCTCTCCGGCGACATCCGTTCCAATATCCAACGACATCCTTCCCCATCCGGCAACAGGTCTTAGTTTCGCATCTCGTTTGTTTAGTTACAACCATGAAATCATCTAATGTTGATCATGTTTGGATAGATTTGTGTTTTGGAGGGTCATGGGAGAATGTTCATGGTGTTTTACAATATATGCCTTTACCCATGAATCTTCAACTAAAACTGTCATTAAAGAAGTTAACTTATGAAACCCTAATGTTACGTGTTTCAAAAAAATTGAATTTAGAGCCCCTAAGTGGATTTAGGCTATCTTATCAGAGAAATGGTAAAGTTTATTTGTTAACCGACAATGAAGATGTTGAACGATTCATTGCTTACATTAATGTTTCAAGTGATGATGTTACATTGTATGTTGTTGAACCTAGAAGTAGTATTGTTGGGTCAGTAGCGGGTAGTAATCAACTAAGTGGGTCTCAAAACCCATAGCCTTTCTCTAATCCAAATCCAAATCAACTTTCAGCACCAAATTCCGGTTTTTGTATTGACCAATTAGACGATGATGAGCCAAGAGAAAAAATTGTGAGTACTAGTCAATATTCGAAATTTGATCTTGGTCAATACCCAGACTTTGATATTGGTCAATACACGAATTTTGATGATGTTTCAGAAGAAGAAACAGACCCTGTGTGTAATGATTTTGATATTGGTCAATACCCGAATTTTGATGATGAAACACCCGTTGTCGAGGAAGATGTTGTTGATGATAATGAGGAGGAAGTTACGACTGTGAATGAACATGTTGAACATCCATTCTGTAATTCATATAATCCTGAAGAAGAAAAAGAAGAAGAAAAAGTCCCCGAAGAAAAGAAAATGCCACGGGAGTATAACTGGAATATGCCAGAATTACTTCAGTTACCGGAAGAAGAGTTGGCAAAGAAAGCAGTTGATTGTTACACAAAAGTTATTCGTATCAAGAAAGATGATTGTTTTGATACAAAGGAAGACTTGAAGATAGCTTTGTATACGAAATGTGTGGAAGATGGCTATCAACTAAAAGTTAACAAATCAAGCAAAGATCGTTTCGAAACAAGGTGTACGATTGAAAAAAACTGTACGTGGCGTATGATTGCAAAGAGGATAAAAGATTGTGCAATGTTTCAAGTTAGGACCTTTATTGATAAACATACATGTTCAAGAACCCAAGTTTTTCCTCACCATAGACAGGCAAACAAAAAAGTGTTGGGTGGTTTTCTGGCTGAGTTAATGTTTTTGAATGGCAGGGTATATCGGGGACATGAAATTATGACTGACATGAATGCTCGGTTCAAGATTAGTATATCATATTCTCAAGCTTGGAGAGCCAAATGTTATGCCTTGGAATTGTTGAGGGGGTCGCCAGAAGCATCGTTTGCCCAACTGCCGGCTTATTGTCATAATTTAAAGCTGAGAAATCCTGGGTCGGTAACTCATATCAAAACAGATAGAGATGGACGCTTTGAGTTGCTGTTTATCGCCATTGGTGCTGCGGTTAGTAAATCAATATAATTCTGTTGACTCATTTCTGTTAGTTACATGCATTTAAAATTTAAATGATTATATTTCTTGTGTATATTATTTTGTAGATTCGTTCGTTTATTACTTGCATGCGCCCAGTTATTATAGTTGACGGAGCACATTTGAAAGGTCGATACCTTGGAGTAAACTTATTAGCAGTAGCCATGGATGCTAACAATGGGATATTGCCAATAGCTTACGGGGTTGGCAAATCTGAAACCTCTGATTCATGGACATGGTTTATGGGGCATCTTAGGGATTGCATAGGTCCTATTAGCAATCTGACAATCATATCCGATAGGGCAAACTCAATTGACAACGCTGTTAGAAGGTGTTTCCCAGATGCTTTTCATGGACTTTGTGGTGTTCATTTGTATAGAAATCTAAAATCAAGGTCTGCTGGTATAAAAAAGCACAAATGGACATACTGGAAGACTGTAAAGGCTTATCGGGAAGTGGATTTCAATAAGCATATAAACTGTTTAAGACGTGTTTTGCCTCAGTGTGCTCAAACACTAGAAGATGTCGGGTTTGAAAGATGGTCAAGAGTACATCAACTTGGAGCAAGATATGGTTTCATGACGTCTAATAGTGCAGAATCAATTAACGCTCTAAGTCGTCATTCCCGAAAATTACCCATTACTATGTTAATGGAGTTTTTTCGAGCCTCTATTCAACAGTGGTACTACAAGAAAAGAAACCATGCTGGTATTATTTCTTTGAATTTACAGGAACATTGGGATATATTTTACTAAGTATTATTTATTTAAATTTACAGGAACATTGGAACATCGTGTTACACCATGGACTGAAAAAAAGATAACGAAACGTGTTGTGAAGTCAACGTCATGGAGAGTTGAACCATGTTCAAACACTTTGTTTGAAGTACTGGATAATAACTTAAATGGGCTTGTCGATCTAAATGCAAGGACGTGTAGTTGTATGAAATGGCAAACATCTGGTTATCCATGTGGCCATGTTATAAAAGTTGCTCTTCATCTAAACCAAGATGATTCAAGCACATACGCTATGGATTGCTACACTACAGAAGTATATCGACAGACTTATGCCGAGATTGTCTACCCTATTTCACATCCTTCTGAGTGGGACATACCAGATGACTTACAAACAGTTTTGCCACCAACCATGGACAGAAGGCTACCTGGCCGACCAAAAAGTCACGATCGTATACCGTCTAAGGGTGAAGAGAAGAAGAGATCGACATGTAGTCGGTGCAAGGAAATTGGTCATACAAGGTTGACATGTGGATCACCAGTGCCATCACAATCATCTTTTCCTCTACCAAAATATGGATCATCATCAAAATCCAAAGCTCATATGGTGTCAAGAAAAAGGCAATCAAAATCGCAATCATCTTTAAAATCCCAATCACAACTGGCTTCACCTTTTGGGTCTGTTAACTTAGGTGATTTTTAAATGCAAACGTTGTATTATGTAGATTTTATGTGTGAACTTTTAACATTTTCAGTTAGGCATGTATTAGTAACTTGAGTTTGAAAATTGCTATGATCTGTTCCAGTTGTTATCACTTAATAGGCAATCATCTTAATGTCCATCGCAACGCGGAAATTACTATCGCAATGCGAAATGAAAATCGCAACGAGAGAATCGCAATGCGAAATGAAAATCGCAACGAGGGAATCGCAATGCGAAATGAAAATCGCAACGCGAATTTAATTTCGCGTTGCGATTTTCATTTTCGCGTTGCGATTCTCTCGTTGCGATTTTCATTTCGCATTGCGATAGTACTTTTTGCCTTCAACATAATGCATATTGAAATCAACAAAATCAACCATTACATTTCAATCAATTAAACAAGCACAAATAAGAATTATGTTAACATCAATTAAACAAATCAACTTTTACAAATCACCTTTTACAAATCAATTAAACAATCAAAAAATAAGCAATAATTATTAGAGAAAATAACACTTCTACTATTGAATCAACTTTTGCAGCCATACATCATTTTCACGCAGCTCACTTCTGAGATTAACCTGCATAAACCAAACATTTGCTCAAACAACACTTTCTACACATCTAAAACCTACAAACAGCAAATTATTGAATTCTAGGTACTTAACCAAACATTTTCAAACCACAAGCCTATAAACATACCAATTGTTTATGGACATTTTTATAACGCGGATGCAGGTAGGCAGCGTCTCGTATATATCGATCTAGCCATATAATGTCGAAACCACAAGCCTACTGCAGCTCTATCTATATCGGTGGGAGGTAGATACTTTATACTTCCTGTGATCAAACGGTCCAACGCCAAGCATACGAGAGGACCACAATCCCCTCTGGGTCCTTTCGTTTGTTGTGGTGCGGTCTCGTCTCTGCTAACTGTAATATTGAGCTTCTTTGGCTTCTTGTTTCCAGAACGAGTCCAATAATTTATCGCATCCAAGTATTTAGCCAAATAAGAGCTCCATCCCTTAATAATATCTCTTAAATCAGCCAATGATATGTAATTTATCATGCTGTCATATACTATTGCCTTAAGGGATGGGATCTGAAGCTCGACGAGAAGCCAATGGTTACGTTCCAAAACAGGGATAAACACCTGCAATCATAAGTAATAATTCATTTATTTGCGCACTTATTTATGAACACCTTTAAAAAATTTAAAAAATAAACACTAACCTTATCGACCTCCCACCATGCAGGATAAAGTTTAGCTTGTCCATTGCCCAACGCAAATGATTCATCTCGTTGATTCTTCAAGTGAACTGCGTTAAAAGCCGTCGGCATTATTGTATACCGTGTATTTCTTTTATTTTCCTTAAGTTTCCTAATTATTAGTAGACGTGACACCCACGCATCGATATGCTGTTTTACAAAAAAATACATATATTAGTGAATTACATTAATTTTTAAACAAATTAATCAAATGAAAATATAAGAAAAATATAAGACTTACCCCTCCATCGAAATAGCCATTGTCTTCGACCCCTAATAATACGCCCCACCAAGACCGATCAAGCAACAAATAGATATCATCATTGAGATTGCATATGTCAGTGAAACACCCCTGGCTTCGCTCGTGTAGATAAAAATCAACTGCAGTCTTAGCCCAAAGGGTGTTATCCAGAATTGTGTCCGGTAGTTGTTTCCTCTCCTCTTCAGATACCGGTATGGTACTGGCCGGTAACTCATACGAGAGCCAACTTGAATCCATCATGTCCGGCACGTCAGAGGGTTTCTCAAGAATCCTACATATGACGCCATGTGAATCGGGCTCTTGAATGGTGGGAGGAACCTCTTCAACGATGACAGTGGCCTCTTGAACGGTGGGAGGGGACTCTCGAGGAATGATAGGGGCCTATTCAACGATAGGAGTGGACTCTTGAGGGATGATAGGCGAGTCGGGCTTCTTCTTGCGGTGTCTTCGCACTATTGGGGTATACGGAGACTTAATAGCACGTGCACGCCGTCTGATGCGTGAACTCTGTCGTGCAAGAAAAACCTGACGTAAAGCATCCACCTTATCGGTCCGCTAAATAAAAATACAAATATCAGTAAATAAACAGACATGATATTTAAACAGTGAAAACAAAGATAAATATATTTCAAACTTTCAACCAAAAGACAAAACAAAGACAAATACTAACTTCACAGTGTTAAAGTAAAAAGTTTAGCAGTTTTGGCAGCAACCGAATAAATTTACTAAGCAATCTAAGTGAAATGGTTAATTTAAGTGAAATTACGAGTAAATTTATCATCAAGTTAAATATGGAAAATCTTAAACTTACCTCGTTGCGTAGAGTATGAACCTCATTCTGCAACGATACTACCATCTCACGTAGAGCGGCAACCTCACCACGTAAAGTAGACACCTCCACACGCCATGCACCATCGTTATCGCGTAGAGTACCGATCTCCTCACGCAAGGCATTGACCTCATCACGTAACTCCCTTGACTCATCCCGTGGAGGTGGAGAACAGGGAGATAGAAGTCGTGGCATCTTTGTCGGTCGCCTATCATGAGGTGATGGTGGAGAAGAGACTCGATAATGTGACGGGATAGGTGATGGCTCTCGTTGTAGAGGTGTATAGTCGGGTCGATCAGGTGATGGCTCTGGGTGAGGTGATGGCTCTCGAAGTGGAGGAAGTGGAGGCTGCTCATCATTCGTGCCATCAAAAAACGCTGACTAGCTTGCCACCAATCAGTGGCAAGCTCAGCCTCCGTGGGTGTCAGTCTCATTAATGGAGTGTTGGCCTCCTAATAATATAAAAACTAAAACAAAATTAAACGTCTACTATTAATAACTTGTTTATATATGATAGTATTTGTGTTAACTTACATTATTTATTGTCGCATATGGTATTAAGTCTTCCCAATCCAACATACGTTTCCTCTTCCAGGAAATAGCCCTAGGAATATCATCTGAGGATTTTAATGCATATGTCCGCATGCTGGGGAAAGCCTCGAATATCCAAATCTACAAACAATATAATAACAAACATTAGTAATTGTTAAATAATTAATTATAATTTTGAAAACATTATATAGAAATTCTTACCTTAAAGGCCCAAACAAAGCCTGACAAAGTGTATTTCGACCCATCGCCCCGCAAACTTTTGCGGTCATCAAAGGCAGACGACAACTTAGTCCAGGTAGCTTTCCATATATACGAACCCCACGGAAACAGATTCCATGCATTTAGGTCATCTACCAATAATATTAGCTCCTGAGGAATAGGTTGTCTGGCCTCTCTGCCTAGAAAGCCGGCATACAAAAGTAGTAGAAGGCATACTCGGACAACATCGACGTCATTCATCCGAGTAAAACCATCTTTCTTATTAAACAATTTCTTCATGTCGTCGACGTGTAAGTTCGGCTTCTCTATTGACTCATCAGGAAAAACCCTGGATAACCATGATGGGCGGGTGATATGACGAGTGTACCGGCCTACATCATCGTGTCCGAATCGTAGACCAGTGATTAAGCAGAACTCCTTCCGCCCAAAACAAGTATACGCCGGTGGAAAATGAAACCATATCTCTTCCTCACCACGTTGTATACTGTCGGGTAGATCGCTAGTCATGGTCTGAAGCCACAAATGGGTCAAACTAGTATCTCCACCCGGATGCTGTACTCTCAGCCATGGCCCGAAGCAGGTTTCTTCAAACAATTTTCTTTGTGCAGGTGAAAGCTTCGAAGCAATTGTAGTGGCTAGGCTAACTTTATTCCTTAATGTCAATGAAGCCGAAAAAAATTTCTACAAAAAAACAATAAACATACCAAGTTAGATATACCAAAAATTACACTGTCAAGATATACCAAAAACAAAACAATAAACATAAATAGTAGTTTATTCTTGAAACTAAAATTTGCAACACTGTTTCTGTCTTTTGGTTGAAATGAAAATCGCAACGAGATAATGAGAATCGCAACGCGGAAATGACTATCGCAACGAGAGAATCGCAACGCGAAATGACTATCGCGACCAGACAATCGCAACGCGAAATGAAAATCGCAACCGCGAAATTAAAATCCCAACTCGAAATGAAAATCGCAACGCGAAATGAAAATCGCAATGCGATTTTGGTTTCGCGTTGCGATTTTTATTTCGCGTTGCGATTATCTCGTTGCGATAGTCATTTCCGCGTTGCGATTCTCATTCTCGAAACTATTCTTCTTCTGCATTACTTCAACCAAAAGACAAAGCAAAGAAAAATACTAACTTCACAGGCTAAACAGTTTAGCAGTATCGGCAGCAATCGAATGAATTTAATAAGAAATCTAAGTGAAATAGTTAATCTATTATTGAAATTACCAGTAAACTTATCATCAATCTCAATATGAAAAACCTAAAATAATGCAAAAATTTCAAAATAAAAATAAAAAAACTAACCTTCGGAGGTTGATTTTCCATTTCTGAATGATTGTGAGGGATTTTTGACTGTGAATGGTTGTGAGGGATTTCGCCGGCGATGGGGACGGAAATCTTCGGAGATGGGGACGGATTTCGCCGTAGAGAGTGAGAGATGGAGATGGGACTGAGTGTTGTGTTTTTGGGTTTGAGGTTATGAGTTGCGATTACTGTGGACGGTTCATTTTCCGATTTATTAAGAAAAAATACGTGTTTGGAATTTGAAAAAAAAAATACGCGTTAATACGAATGGCGCTAAGTAAATCGCGTTGCGAAAGTCAGTATCGTGTTGCGAAAGTAAGTATCTCGTTGCGATTTTTTATTATCGCATTGCGATAGTCAGTATCGCATTGCGATTTTCCCAATTCGCGTTGCGATTTACTTATTCGCATTGCGAATTTCCCAATTCGCGTTGCGATTTACTTATTCGCATTGCGAATTGGGAAAATCGCAACGATACTGTAGACCATCGCAACGCGATTTTCAACTATCGCATTGCGAAAATGCAACGCGAATTTGCGATAATGGAGATCGCGTTGCGAATTAGCGATCGCATTGCGATTTTGTTGGTCATTTTGGCAAATCCGAAAAAAGTTGGTTAAAATCGTATATTATATGGAATTTTTGGTCACTGAGGTTATTTTCTCTTTTCAAATTTACAGCCAAACAAGTTTTATTCAACATTTTCTATTTTTTAAATTTTAAGAAAATGGAAATGAAACTAACTTATATTTTCTAAAATCAAACGACCCTAAATGTCTATTTTTATAAAATCACAAAATATAAAATTTAAATATGAAAATTTTGTTATATCACGTATTAAGTTCGAATCCAGATAACCGATTTCTTAAGATCAGATACGGATCATAATTTTAGTAATTGAAATTTTGGATATCCAAATTTTGGATTGGATAATATCCTGTCTCCGGAAATGAACACCCGTACTTCAAACCAATATAAGCTTAGGATTTCACACTTAAAACTACAACCTATATAGCTTATGAAATGGAACATTTTCCATGACCAAATTATTACCATCCTCTAAGTTTCCTTGTAAACAAAGACACTACAACCCAGAAAGATGCTATACAGTACAGGTGCTAATGGCTACATGAGATTTTCAAGAAACCAAACCTCAGACGAAATGAGCAAGAACTGCATTCCAGTCTCGTTCGACTCCATAAAAAAGTGAAACATCACTTGTATAATTTGACAACATCTTGTCACTTATCCTCAAACTCGACATCGATAATTTCTGGCTCCGACTTTCTTGAATTGGAGCCCTTGCTATCCCTGCGAAAGAAGCCTCCTTCGGATTGCCATACAATGTTTCCGCAGCTCGCACATCGGATTATTTGGTTTTTATAGCCAACAAACTCTCTCTTACAAGCTGGACAAGCACCCTGTCCAAATTTAACATGGAATGGTTGGTAAGCCATTTTAATAATGTTTTACAAGTTAATAGAAGGTAATAAAATAATTTCAGAACACAAGCCCTTCCAAAGCACGTCAACATAGAAGGTAATACTTTTTATTTCCTTACAAAACCATATACAAGTCAAAAGTTCTTTAAGATAATGCTACATTCTGCTAAACAAAACACAATCTTATACCCTAAAAGCTCCATATTTCTACATGAATACATTCAAAACCTTGAAAAACAACATTCAAGAACTTTTCAATCTAATCCACTGAAAAGAAAGCAAACAAATAGAAAGATGAGGACAGCAAAGAAAGTTTTATAAAGTACTTGATTAATAAAAGGGTTAAAGAATCTAGAATCCTGAGTAAAAGAGTGGCTAATTACCATCTACATTTTCTTTTTTTTTTCAAATTATTTCTCCCCCTGAAACCAAACCAACATAAATATGTGCTAATAGAATAAAGATCTGCCTATTAAGGATGTGCTTAATTATTATACACATATCAATGTTTGATGGACTCTATCATAGTACCATTGTTTCATTAACTATTCCATTTAAAATTATAATTTCTAGTTTTTCTAAATTGTAGTCTATAATTCATAGTTAACAAGAATGAAAGAGACATAAGAAGTCACGAGCATTCATCATCACCATTCTGCAACTAAAGGACCATATTACAGCAGCTTCAACTGTAATCATCAGTTATTCAGAATGGCAAGTAAAATATTTGTTCAGCTACAGAGTAACAGACAAAGTAGCCTAAAGAATCACAACCAAGAAAAACTTTAATTTGGATCCTAAAGATCCACATGTTAAAGAACTCACCTAGCATCACCTTTACACGTAAAAAAAAAAAGGTAATCAAAACTAAACAAGCTACACAAGTCCTCCCTTTGTCCTGCATTACATGAGTCATCTTACAGAAATAAGTGATACCTTTATAACAAGATTATTGGCAACAGTCCCAATGAGAAGCGGTCCAGCAAACGGCAGAATCCATGTGGCAAATATTATGCATCGAAACATCCAACCAGATAATGCAAACCAAAGGAAGAAAATTGTCTGCAAACAGATAAAAGAACTTCTATTATCCTGAAAGAAATAAGCTAGCAAACCCAAGCAAAAAAGTATTTAGATTTTAGAACTTCCCATAAAAATAAAAATAATCCAAAGGATTTTGACTAATTTTCTCTGCATTGAAGAAAACACCTTGGAAAGATTAATTCCAATGCAGAAGATATTGATGAATGAGAGTCATAAGCATCGGGACTATAGCCAATTACTTTAATATAAGACCACTACACAAACAGATAGAGAGCTGACATGACATGACAAGAAAGATAACATGACACTCACCCTTAAACATAGGCCCAACATAAAATAATAGGCTTATCTCATGAACCCCCAAAATGAAAGCAACAAACATCTTTGGCATATGAAATTTTCTATCACAGGCAACTTGAAATAGGTGTTGAAGCTTAACTGCTGTGCAGGCAGCTATAAACACCAAAGACTAGTGATGTCGAATATCTGCTACTTAACCAACGTAAATGTCCCATCCTTTTTAATTAGTTACAGACAAGATTGGATATTTGCAATTTAACTACACATCTCAAGAGTTTTGAACTTCACCAATTATTTAACATTTAACAACCACCACCTGCAGCTACCAATGTTAATAGCTTCTTTCACAATATAATTGTTTTTAAACCAGATAAACATAACAGACATGGAACAGGGGATGCATGAACATAAGTTATGTCAGCATCTATGTTACTAGGACTCCAGGGTGCATGTCAAAGACAGGCATGTGTCTCATGCGGGTACAGTCAGATTTTTTAAGTTTTTCATGTATTTGGAGAATTCTTGAAGGTTATATTCCCTTATCTATGTATCAGAAATGGGTACTTCAACAAAAATTAAGAGTCCAACCAACATACATATATATATATATAAAACATTTGCTAGCTTTGTCTAATTCTTTATTCTTCTTCTTTGGTTTCCTTCTTTCAAAACCCAATTGAGCATTTAGAAGTCTAAATTGTAATATTTTTGAAAAACTAAAACTCTAAGATTCAACTTTCATAGATAGTAAAATACAAGATTTTACTTCGCATCGTAGAAAATTAAGCATTTAATCAGTTAGAACATATCGCAATTTACTTCTTTTACTGTATGAAAAAATTATTTCAGAATTAGAAACGCAATGTAACTGAAACTAGGCCAAATGTTGCTTACAGCAGAACTTCTTCCCAACGGAGTATCCAACAAATCATTCAGCTGCTTCCTGTACTGCAAACATATCAATAAAACCCCCAATAAGTATTGCAAGTATATAAATTCCAAGAGAAAAAGTAAATTAAATTTAAAAAAACACCAACCCTAGGCCAATTTCTGCTAAAATCCATAGAAAATGTCCGCCAACGTAGTCTTATCTCGAACTCCCGGTCAATCTCACGAGCACGGTCCGTAGCAGATTGGACGGCGGAGGATAGTTGGCGGGAAAAGGAGTACTGGCGGTCTAAGCGTTCAGCGTTCTTTTTAGTTTCGAAAACGAATTGCTCGAAGCCGTCGTTGGCGGTTCTCCAGGCGTCCTTCAAGGCCTCACCGGAGGCCATGCGGCGAGTGAAGGCGTCGAAGTCGCTCCTCCTAAAGGATCGGACAAATAAGGGGCGCCGACGGTGAAGGAGACGAGGCTGCGGTTGAAGCTTTATTGCGTGCCATGTCGTAGATGGCAGAGCTGTGGCCATAACTCAGACTCTGAAATGGTGATTTTTCAATTTTTCTCGCCCTTTACCCCTTTAATTGTTTTCGACTCCAAATTCTTTTCTTTAGTATTTAAATTATTATTTTTGTTTAATTTCAATCATCTAATTATTATTTTTTAAATCATATTTAATATTATAATTTTATTTTGTCATATATCGTTAAAAGATCGCTTATATCATAAATAAATACTTATAGTATATTTTATTTTTTATTTAAATACTTAAAATATTTTTTTTTCAAAATAAATACTTAAAATTATCTTTTTAGTCAAAATAGATACCTAAAATATTCTATATCAAAATAGATACCTAAATTATTTAAACTTTTTCATCTAAGTTGTAAAAAAACTGACATGTAACATTGATTAAAAAATATTTTAGGTACTAGGATGAAAAAATTGAATATTTTAGATTTCTATTTTGAGAAAAAAAATATTTTAATTACCTATTTTGACCAAAAAGATAATTTTAAGTACTCATTTTGATAAAAAATTACTTTAGATACTTGAATAGAAAAGATATTATACTTTAAGCGTTATTTGTTATAGCTTTGAAAAATTAACAAAACTATTGAAGTGATATATATATTTTTTAAAAGAACTCAATAATGATGTGATTTTATCTTATGGTGACACATCAATATCATTATTAATTTTGTAGTGATGAATAACTAAATTATAACTAAATTATAACAATAAATATGATTTTAAAAAATAATTAAATGACTAAATAAAACAAAAAAAAGATAATTAAAATATTAAATGTATAATTTACCATTTGTTTTAAAGCATTGGTAAAAATTAAGATTCTTATGCCTGATAGTCTAAAAGTAATTTTCAAAATCATATTTTCATCGTACTTTTTCAAAAATTACCAAATTAGTCGATTTCTGAACTTGTTAAATTATAAAAAAAATCTGATTAAATTAGCTAATTATGTAAATATTAAAAACGACATTGTTATCGTATTATTTAAAAATGATTACGTCAATAATTTTATTAAAATTTTAATAGAAGAAAATTAAAAGAGAATAAAAATATAGTAATCTAGATCTAAACACACATATATGTGCGTATTACATTGTTTAAATCGACAACATTTTTAAATAATACCTTAATTAACATTTCAAGTAATCGATTAAATCGATCGAACCAAATTTTTTTCAGTTAATCGATCGGTTAATTTAAATTTGACCAGTTCACGATTAATAAATTTGGTTATCAATTAATTTGGTTCGAATTCGATTAATTAACCAAAACTTTTAAATATTTAATATATTATTTATAGCTTTAAAAGTGTTTAAATTTTAGTTTTAACCGAATTAATCGATTGAATTAACCAAGTTAATCGACCAAATTAACCAAAAATATTAAATAATTAATATATAATATATATTATTTCAAATTTCTGTTAATTCAGTTAAACCGATCGATTAACAGAACTTTATTTAATTCGATTAATTATTTTCGAAAAAAATTCAATTCAACTAACGGTTAAAAAAATCAGTTAACGAAATTTTATTTGGTTTAGTCGATTAACGGAACCGACCGATTGAACACCCTAATTTTATCATGCCAAACTTTAATACAATTATCTGAGACCCAGGATAGGGCTTTCGCTTTCTAACCCTCCAAAAAAATACACACGACATTGTTTGAAAAATGAAATAAAAAGAAGGAACGTACACTAAACAGTAAACACCCATTAATCAGAAGATCAAAAGTAAGACTTTCCAAGACCAATTTAAAATTACCACTTAGGAGAATGGATTTAAATAATGTTATCGGAATAGTGGTCGTTGTATAGCGGGTTTGATGCCTTCTGAAATCGTTATTAAGGGTCTCAATCATAATTCTTAACCTGCAACTAAAAACGTAACCGCAACCTGGTCCAAATGGTAGAGCTCATAGTGGTAGATTAGGAGTGATGGCCCTGATCTCAATCCCTTGGATAATGAGACCACCCTTCCAATGACCTCCCTTGATCTCCAAAACACTCATTTCCAGATTCCCCTCATCAATGCATCCCTCATTGAAGAGCTCCCCCAGCTCCACCTCCAGCCACCCGTCTGGTCTAGTCTTTGGGAGTTGATCATCATACCTGGGTGTAGGCAGTTGGTCTTCTTCAATCTGCCAATCATGTAGTCTCGGTCCTCTTTCAGGGTCCAAATAAGAAGCTCTCTCTCTAACTTCACCGCCGGCAAATCCAACACTAAGTTGTGCAGGGTAGAATTCGAATCCGTAAATGTCGTGCATTTTGTACACAAGGTAAGCCTTGTACAACGTCAAGGGTGAAAGCATGGAGATACTGATCTTCCCACGGATCTCAAACCAACAAACACTCAGAAGCTCCGGTATCTCTTTGAACCTATTTTAACATCAAAATGTTTTACATGTTGACAACAACAATAGAGAAGAATTGCTAGAAAGAGTAAAAGTGTACTGCAACTCTCATCCATTAAAGTTAGATATGACAAACTTGATTTGAATCCGATTATTTGAATCGTTTTACCTAACCCGAAACTGGCCCGAATTTTAATTGGACCGATACAGATCCAACTGAAAATAATCCGAATTGAAAGTAATCCAAATCGAAAATAACACAAATCAAAAGTAATCCAATTCAAATTGACACCCAAAAAATGACCCGACCCGACTTACCATAGACCCAAACTAAATCCAAACCAGATTGGATCTTGGCCTGAATCAACCTGAACCAAAGAACTAATACAACCCGAAATAATTCAACCCAAACCCGATTCAAACAACTTGTTTGACACCTCTAATTGAAGTTATGTTAGAAACTTTGAATCCTAGGAAACAACCAAATGGATAAAATATTTGTAACTTTTGTAATATTTGAATTCGAATTCATATAGTTTTTGTATTAAATCCAAATATAATCATGCATATCTGAGTCCAATTGAAGAAACATGAAGTATCCAAATTAACATTCCTAGAAGCATTGGAGTGATACCTGGACTCGGGTATAGAAATCCATGTCCAATAAGATGGTGTGTCGCTCCATACGATGTGGAGCTCCCTGGGAGACACCATGTAACATTTCTTCCCACTCGATCTTTCCAGCGACAAACTCTGTTTCATCCAAACCACCATTGTTAAGAAAAATATTCAAGCAGCAAAGCCATGGCATATTTTATTATTATTCACTCAAAATTTCTTCTAAGACTTCATCAAAAACTAAATCCAATTTGATGAAATAAGAACAAGCATGAGACATAAGTTTACATACAAATTGAAATCTCATATCTTGTTAATTCAATCACTTAAATTTGATAATGTTTTATCCCAATACACTTTCAGATATCAGAATTAGAAGGCAAAAATCAAAATCACAATGATTTTGCTTTCCGAATATGATGCATCCAAATTTCAACCTTCAAATCTCCAAATTTTTAACTTGTACATCCCAAAAGGAAGTTAAATCACATAACAACGCAACGGAATTCTTAGTTACAATTAAAAAGAATTAAGCGTAGATAGTGAAAGGATGAAACTACCATTCGTCCACCATGGATGAGTACAGGGTTTTCACAGAGGCTGAGACAAAGCTGTTTCTTGGAAGGGAAAGAGAGCGGCGAGGGGATCAAATCATGGTATCTGGACGGAAAGAAGGATTCCCAAACAGCATCGGAATCGGCGACCGATTTAAAGGTGGTTGAAACAAGTGACAATCTACAGGCATCTCGAGGCGAAGTAAAGGAAATGATGACGGCGATACAATCTTGCGGGAGAGCATTCAGATTGAAACTGCAACACCCAACCTCTCCCTTCCCTTCTCCTTCCATTTCAGAAACCACGGATTGATTGGAATATGTAAATTATATATATATATATAACATAGGAAAACAGGGTAGGGGGAAGCGCTAAACTTAGCGGTTAAGTCATTGACTTTTTTTTTTATAAATTAATTACAAATTGAAAGATGAGGCGTGGCAATCAATCCCTAAAAGGAGCTTTTGTTTATTAGGATAAAATATATCCTAAATCACTTAATTGTATTTAAATGATTATTTTAGTTATTAAATTTTTAAAAATTATAAATGATCATTCAATTTATTTATCTTTTATAAAATAAAAATCACTACTTTTATTAAAAATAAAAATATTGAAAGAAATTTTAGTGAAGGTTAGATAATCGTAAACTAAACGCATAATAAAAATATTTTCTTACAATCATTAACACAATAAATTAATCACTTAAGACCATACAAAGAAAATGTTAAAAAATTTAACTAAATAAATTCGAATAAAATGTAGACACTAACATATTTGACTACATCAACAGACAAACCACAAAATGTATCAAGTTATTGAAAGACCACCAACAAACCGTAAACCAAAACCAAATAACGTGAGAAAATTATCCATGAACACAAATCGCATATCTAAATCTAATCCGAGGGACTAAAGCAAGGTGATCAACATGATAACAAATAAGAAACATTTTAATCAGACGTGGCGATGTGTATTTCACCCCTGAAAATAATAATAAACGAAAACAACAGTTAAACTATCGCAAACATGCAAAAAGATAGAGATAAGGTAAAGTTATTAAAAAAATAAAGATACAATATTATAAAATAAAAGAAAATAATGAGACCGATTGTCGATGACAAATACTAAAGTTAGCATCGGCGTCGCCATCAATCACAACGATAAAAAAGAAAATTAACTAGCAACGATACAAAGAAAATAGATAAAACTTGGGTTGAAAACCCTAATTAAATATATAAATGGTCGTTAAATTTTTGAGCAAATTACAAATTTCATCATCAAATTTTACTCTCTCCTATTTTACTCACTGAACTTTAAAAGTTTTCAATTTACTCACTAAACTTAATATATTGAGTTTTTATCACTGAACTTTACTCTATATTTCTCCTATTTTAATCACTCCAACATTAAACAGTTAATGACGTTAAAATCGACATCATTTTTAAAAAAACTAAAATTTTAACCAAAACGACATCGTTTTGCATCTATATAACTGACCATTTTAAAGCCGTTAACTATTTAACGGTCGAGACAAAAAACCTAATGTATTAAGTGAGGAAATTGAAATGATTCAAAGTATAGTGAGTGAAATAGGAGAGATAATAAAGTTAGTTATTAATTTTGTAATTTACCCTAAAATTTATTGAGAAGGTGACTCACCAACGTGGTCGGTCTACTCGTGCTCACACAAACTCTACCCTTTTAATCTTTTTTTTTTTGGATAAGTAAAATTTTCATTATCCAAATAAGAGAAAGTACATTACAACACAATCAAGGATCAAAGAAAGCTAATTACAACAAAAGAATGGTTAGCCTATACCCCAATTGGTACAAAGTTGCATATTAACAAAATCAAGCCTATTTAGTTCTCTATTCCTAAGTTGAGAACCAACAATCTCCTTAATAGCAATGAGCAAGTCATCCATAGTTCTAGCTCTTACTTGGAATAGGCGTCCATTTCTTTCTTCCCAAACAAAATAGATGAAAGAGCTCCAAGCAATCTTCAAAATAGATGAAAGAAGAGATTTACCTTTCCAACAAGAAATAGCCCAAGCAAGCTTGATATCCCAAGGCATATGAGGCTTGGTTAAGAGTGAAAGATGCAGAATTCTATTCCAAAGAGAATAAACCATAGCACAATCAACAAATATGTGGTTTCTTATTTCAAGGCCCTCGTTGTATAAGGTACAAGAACCTTCAGTGGTTATCCCCATTCGAATGAGTCTTTCCCGAGTGGGAAGTCTATGAAGAATTGTCATCCAAGTGATGATACTGAATTTTGGAACATGGAGGGGAAACTAGATAAGTTTATGCCAAGGAACTTTTTCCTTTTTGGTACGAATCTCATCCCATATATCGTTGCTTTTAGTAGCTCCTGCATTGAGAATAGGGATGGCCTCAACTTTCATGTTTAACAGCCTGTTAAAACAATAATTGTAAGTAGCATTGGTAGGCAGCTGAAAGAAATCCCTTGATTTAATAACATAGTTATAAATCCAAGCAATCCATAAGGATCATTCACCAGTAAGAATGTTACGAATAAGCTGAGATATGCAGACTTTATTCCAGGTTTTTGAATCTTTAAGTCCCAGCCCATCTTCAGATTTGGGACAACAAATGTTGCCCCAACTTACTCTTGAACCATTAGCAGCAGAGTTGGTGCCTTTCCATAAGAATCTAGAACATAGCTGGTTAATTTTGTTGATAACAGCTTAAGGAAGCAGAAATTGTCTGCACCAGAAATTAGTTATACTTTGGAGGTCAGTTTTGACAAGTTCAAGTCTTCCTGCATAACTAAGATGTTTCCCAGACCATTGATGAATTCTTAATCTGATTTTGTCAATAAGAGGAGTACAATCTTTAGCAGTTAGTTTTTTGGTGACAAGTGGAACCCCAATGTATCTCATTGGAAGAAGACCATTCTTGAATCCAGTAGAATTAATGATATTATGAAGGTTCCTTGGGGAAATTCCAGCAGCAAAGAGATCAGATTTGGCTGCATTAAGCTGAAGTCCTAACATTTCATAGAATTTGTTAAGGACAGAGGTAACTCCAATGACTGATTCTAAGTTTCCTTTACAGAAAATGAGGAGGTCATCTGCAAAGGTTAAATGAGTGAGTCCAAGTTTTTTTCATTTTGGATGATATCCAAATAAGCCTTTGGCAGCAGCAGGGTTAAAGAGATTAGAAAGGATGTTCATAGCAAAAACAAAGAGGATAGGTGATAGGGGATCACTTTGTCTTAGGCCTCTTTCACCTTTGAAATAACCTATCAAAGAACCATTAAGAGAGATAGAGTATCTAGCTTGAGTGAAACAAACTTTAATCCAAGCATAGAATTTAGAAGGCATATTTATGACTTCAAGAATAGAGAAATGAACCCCAATGAATAGAATCAAAAGCTTTTTTGGAGATCAATTTTAATGGCATATCTTGGAGAAATGTTTTTCTTTCCATAGCCCTTGACAAGTTCTTGAGCAAGAAGAGTGTCGTCAATGATATTTCTACCTTTGAAAAAGGCAGTTTGGTCAAGAGTAATGATTCTAGGCAGAATAGTGGTCAATCTTTTAACCAAAATCTTGGTAATAGATTTATAAATGATAGTGCAGTAAGATATTGGTCTATAATCTTTAACCTTTCTAGGATTGGAAATATTTGGGACCAAGGCAATAATGGTTGAGTTAAAGGCTGGAAGAATAGAGGAATTGGCAAAGAATATTTAACTGCTTTAATGACATCCTCACCAACCACTTGCCAACAAAATTTAAAGAAGAAAGGGGTAAAATTGTCTGGACCAGGTGCCTAGTTATTACCTTGACTAAAAATAGATTCTTTAATTTCCTTAGAAGTGATGTCTTTATCCAATTCTGCAGAATTTTCAGGAGGCAGATTATACTGAAGAAGGTTTTTAAAAGATTGAAGGCCACTGTCTCTGACTTGAGGGTCATCATTCCCTAAAAGATTTTTGAAGTAAAGAATGATTTCAGAGGAACTATCATCAAAAGACTCAAGTCTACTGGCTTGTTCATTCTTTAAGACTCTTATTGTATCTCTTTTGTTCTTGGAAGCAATGACAAAATGAAAGAATTTAGTGCATTTATCACCCTCCTTAAGCCATTGAACTTTGGCTTTCTATTTTAAAAACTGATTTTCTGCTGCTTCAAGGGCTGGCAATTCAATCCAAATTTTAAGTTCAGTGTCAATGGAACTAGTTCTGTGTGGAGTAGAGAGTTGAAATTGTTCAAGTTCAACTTTCTTTTGCTTGACCCTTGTGGAGATATTATTAAAACATTCTTTGTTTAAAGTCTTCAAACTAGTTTTCAGTCTTTTAAGCTTGAGAAACAGAGACAACATAAGGTTACCATGGATAGGTTGCTGCCAAGAGTTATGAACTTCATTAAGAAAATTTGGATGTTTGGTCCAGAAATTAAAAAATTTGAAGGGTTTAGGGTGATTAGCAGGAGAATCCTTGTAAAGCCATACAATGGTCATGCAATGATCAAAGGGCCCAGGGGCTACAAATTCCACAAAAGAGATTTTAAAGTTGTGATCCAATTACAATTACAATTAACAATTAACAAATTCCACAAAAGAGTTTTTAAAGAAATGATTCTTTTTGTTTATTGCTCCAAGTGAAGGTAGGTCCAAAGAAATGGTGATCCTAAAAGAGAAGGGCATGGATTGTATCTTGGAAATCTTTCATATCAGTGGAAACAAATGAACCAATAATGTCATGGTCAGAGCTTTCTGAAGAGTGAAGGATAATGTTAAAATCACCTCCAAGGATCCAGGGAAAATAACCAAAATTAGAATCAAGGTCTTTTAAGTGTTGCCATAAAAGCCTTCTTTGGGAACCATCATTGCTACCATAGATTACAATAATATAAAAAAGTTGACCCTGAGAAAGACCTTTGACATAGATACTTTGGGCAGTAGCATGGCAGAAATATATATTAAGGCCTTTAGTCCAAAGAAACCAAATTCTTCCATTGGATGCATAATCATATATAGTGAAGCAATTCCAGTTGCTAAACTTAGAATTAAATAAGTCTTCAAACTTATCAGATTTAACTCTAGTCTCAATCAGACATAGAACATCAATTTTATAAAGAATAGCTTTTTGCAGAACTTTATTTTGTTTTTGAGGATTGTTAAATCCTCTGACATTCCAGAAACTGATGATCATTGGGAAGAGGAGCCCAAATCACCCCCATTTACACTTTCTGAAAGACTTTTAGCTTTAATAAGATGTTTTTTCTTTTTGTTTTTGAGGTCTTTGATCAGTAAAGCTACACCCAGAGAAGCAAACCTTGGTTTTTTTTATTGAGATCCTCCATGGAGGAAAAGGTTTCATCAACAGTACTTAGGACCTCAAATCTGTTAGAGGATCCTTTGAGAGCATTCTTTGGTTTAATCTTAACAGGTCTTTCTCTGCCTCTTTTAGGAAGTGAAACAGATTTCATACCTATTACAGAAGGTGAATGAGAAAGAAGACCTACATCAGGAGAGCCATTATCATTGATAGGTAAAGGTACCTCTGATGTGCAAGTAAGGATGTAGAATGATCATTCACAACAATAGTGTCCGAGTGGCACAAAGAAAGACATGGTGGTTCTTTACAAGAGTCATAAATAATTTGAGTAGTGAGAACCCCTACTAGAACCGAGGAGGATGAAGAGGGATCTTCAGTGGCTGAAGATTCATTAAGAGGAATGAGATTAAATGGTTCCTTAGAAGAATCATAATCTTTTGTAGGATCAGTTTGAAAAGTGTTTTGAGAAGAACCATTAGTAGCAGGAAGGTTGTTAAGAGCTACAGGAAGAGAATCTCCTTTATTTCTCCAAACTTGAGAAGGATTAGAAACACCAGAAGCTTTAACCAAGCATCATTTATCATTGTGATCAAAAGTATTGCATCTTTTACAATTGTAAGGAAACCAAGGTACTTCAACGTAAACACTAGTAGATTGGCCATTAGCAAGGATCACATCAATAGTTTTAGGAATTTCACCCCTTACTCCTACCTCCACACAGATTTTAGCAAATTCTAATAGTGTCTTTGAGGCTGTGATTGAATCCATCGACAGAGGGATTCCTATTGCACTAGTAATATAACTTAAACCCTCTCTTGAAAATAATTCAAGCGGGACATTATACAGATGAACCCATAAGGGAATACGAGAAAGATTAGAGACTTGTTTAAAATGTGTCAGGACCATTTTCTATAACCCAGTTTCTTGCAGAATCAAAATTAAAAGTGTATAGATATAAGTTACTACCTGCAAAACTCACCTGGACACGAATCCCCTTTGTTGGGTTATTCCACAGATTCTCTATCATCCTCTGCATAGTAGTGAAATTGGGTGCAACCCCAAGGAATTGACCCACAAGTGACGTCCTCCATTCGACAATTCCAGCTTCAAAAACTTCTGGAGGAGGCTGAACAATGGGGTTGGAATCGCGAGATTTTGGTGGGAAGAATTGAAGCTCATGCCCTGTTGACAGCCGAAAGGCTTTCTTTTATAGAGGAATTGAATTTGAACTATATGAAGTTTTTTTTATAATCGAGTGGACTACGAGGTAATATTTATTTAAAATTTTATTAATTAACTGACAATATATATATATATATATATATATATATATATATATATATAGATGCAATTACTCGAACTCATAACATCTAGGATTCGAAGTTTTCCCCCACTCAAAAAATTACTTTATTTTTTTACAGGATTTGAATTAGAACTTTATGGAGTTTTTTTTAATAATCTAGGGTGATTATAAGATAGTATCTATTTAGAATTTTCTTAATCAATTGACAATACACATATACTATGTGGATGCAGTTACTCGAACTAGGACATCTAGAAAAGACAATATTTCTTTTACCACTGAAAGTATTTAATGTGATCGACTATATGAAGTTATTTCATAGTAATTATCATTTTTATGCTAAATTTTGTTACTATGGATATATATTATGTTAAAAACACATTTAAAAACATTTTAACAAATAATTATTATTAAGTAGCAGGAGATTTTATATAAACACATTGGTTTTCAACTCAATTCTTAAATAATAATTTTAAATTATTTTATTTAAAAAATATAAAAAGATAAAAGATAAAAATAATTTTATAATAATACTAGTTACCCTTTAAAATAAAATTATTTTAAATATTTTTAATTAAATTGATTCATGAAATCAATTTAATCATTAATTTATATGTATAAAATGCATATAATTTTTGCAACATATTTTTGAAAAAATTTGACATTTTCTCGATCTGAAATTTGGTTTTAGTGGATAATAAATAGGAGAACGTGCACATGCACGTGCAAAGATGGTACTCTTTAACTTTTCCTAACTTCTTCAATTTCTTTTGTTATTGTCACATGGAACACTCCAAGTTAGTCATTTATTCATTTATTATTAATAATTATGTTAACAGTTAGGAGTAAATCTTAAAATTAGACATGTGCATTCTCTGAAATTTATTTATTTGTTATTATTAATTATGTTAAATTGGGGTCTACTAACATTTTAAAAAAAAGTTCTCTCTCAATTTGTGGTTGAGCCACTTATAGTGATCCTAGCCGGTGATATTAGATATAAGATAATAATGGTTATTCGTAAGTTCATAGGTTGAACAAATATGATAATCAAATCTTAGATTTCACTCTGGTGGGTTACGTGGATCCGTTAAAGGTTTTACCTATACATCATAATTGGTTTGAAGACTTATGGCGGAAGATATAGGTTCCTTAAAAATTCTAGTGAGTGGAATTTTATAAGGTGAGCAATGTCATTTTTCTAATTATTTTTCAATCTTTATATGCCAATATCTTATGATAGCACGTCAACATCACTGCTAATTTTTTAAAACAAGTGACTAATACATAACATTAAGTGTGATTTAAAATAAATAATAAATGAGTGACTGAAAAAAAACTAATTAAGAAGTGGGTGATTAAATAAGTAATTTACCATTTTATTGGGCATGGGTTGGGCCATGGCCTAGGTAGACCTAGGCTTAAATATGCCCATGGTCATTATATAACGGTTTGGTGTCATCCGAAGCAATTATGGCATGATTGCGATACACATAATAACACTCATTATGTATGCAAATTGCAATAAACATAATGCAATTAAAATCATGACTGCAATTTAAATTTATGGTCATGAGTCCGGTCTAATATAGATTAGGCGTGATGGCCCTGATCTCGATCCCTTGGAGAATAAGACCACTTTTCCGGATAATGTCGTCATTCTCCAAAGCTCTCATTTCCAAATCCAAGGCATCCCTCATGGAAGAACTCCCTAACTCCACCTCTAACCACCCGTCTATTCTGGCATTTGGGAGCCGATCATCGTCGCTGGGTAGGTAGTTTGTATACTTTAATCTGCCAACACTGTAGTTTTCGTCTTCTTTGTGGGTCTAAATACGTAGTTGTCTTACTCCGTTGACCGCCAGTAAATCCAACACTAAGCTGTACAAGATAGATTTTGAACCCGTAAGCGTCATGCACTTTGTAAACAAGGTAAGCCTTGTACAGCGTTAATGGTGAAAGCATGGAGATACTGATCTTCCCACCGATTTCAAACTAAGAATTACTCAAAAGTTTAGATATCTCTTTGAACCTATTTTAAGCAACATCAAAATGTATTACATGTTAACAACTATAATAGAAACAACAAAAACAATAACAACAACAACAACAAAACCCTATTCCCATATACAATAGGGTAAGGGGGAGGTAGGGTAGTAGGCTGCCCCCAACGCCAAGTTGAGAGCAGCTTCCGTGGAAGACCTCCAGCACTAAGAAAATTAAAAATAAAGATAAAATGCAATTCATAAATAAATAAATAAATAAATACATAATGAACAGTCTTCATATGCAGTTCTATGCGCGTCTGTACTGGGAAGTAATCCCTGCAAAAAATTCCTGCGTAAAAATCTCTACATATAGACAGAAACGTAAGTCCCAGCTAAATTTAAAAAGAGGAAATATAAGAGAAGGATAACCAGAAGTCAGCGATAACAAGCTACTAGAAGGAATAAAGTCAAATCGGTTAAAAACCTAACTAAGGCAGCACTACTCCGCTACCCTAGTTGTAAGCCTTCATAAATTCCAATGACAGAAGCGTATAAAAAGTAGAAGTCATGGAAATTACTACAAAGACATTAAAAAGAAGACATAAATGCTGCACCATATGGCTGTGAACCACACTACTCGACTACCCTGGTCTTAAGTCTCCATACTTTCCTATCAGAGGTCATGTCCTCAGTAAGGGCTAAATCCTTCAAATCAGATCTCAAGCAGTCTACCCACTTCCTCATTGGTCGTCATCTCCTTCTGGCACCGTTGACTGTAATCGACTCTACCCTCCTGACCGCATCCGACGGTTGTCGCCTAAGGACATTCCCAAACCACCTTAGTCTTCCCTCTCTCAATTTTTTGGATACAGGCACCACCCCAAGGACATCCTAATTGCAGAGTTTGGTGTCATATCCCACAGAGTCCTACCACATATCCATCGAAGCATTCTCATTTCTGCGGCCTCCATCCTCCTTACGTGACCTTCTTGATTGCCCAACATTCATATTTTTGATATGATTTTCGTCTCTCTAAAATTTGATAATATAAAATTTTGTCCGTCCTTGATAACATAATTGCTCAGAAATTAAAATCCCATGGGAAGGAGGAGAGTGATACTAGATTCGGGTATAGAAATTCATGTCCAATAAAATGGGAGGTACTCCATGTAATACCTCAAATTTTGGCTAGTGACTAAAATATAAGCTTTGAAAGTTTAGTGGCTAAAGTATAAACTTTGTAAAAGTTTAGGGATCAAAAGTGTAATTTTGGAAAATTTATATTTATCCTGTAAATGAAAAGTTGACCTAAAACAAGAATTTTTGTCAGATTTTTTGTACAAGATTTGTGTTAAAAGCTATAAAGCGATAAAATTCAGTATGGAAATCAGATAATCGGATCGAACCGAAATTTCACGAAAATTTGAAAGATGCTAGATATGTGTTGGAAATATTATTTCCATATTTTAGGTCAGAGAAATTTTGTTTAGATCAGTGTGATTTTTCAGATTTTAGACGAACAGTGGAAATTTAATGACTAATACAATTTTTGAAAATTGCATGGTCAAAGTAAAAAGGCAACACCAAGTGATTCATATTTAACTAAAGAATATTTTGGAGGATAATACAATGTCATTTAGTAATTTTCAAGTTTTATTAATGGTAGAAATGAAATTTCTCAATAATTAATTTTAAATTCAATTATATTGATTTGAAAGCCAAGTGTAAGATTAAATATTACTAGAATATTCAAGAGAAACAAATTTTCAGCTTCAAACTCTCTCTTGGCCGTGAGCTCCATTGCAAAAGGGCAAGGATTTTTGTTTGATTTTAAGTTACATGATTGATTTTGGACTAAGTTGTGAAATAGAGAATTAATCTACATGAAATTCTTTATCATTTGATATAAATACAAGGTGAAGATGCTTATATGTTGAGATCGAAAGTTAGTGTTTATGTAGGGTTATGGATTTTAAAGATGATGAAAGATTATTATGTTTTTGAGGTTGGAGATTAATTCTAAGACATGGAAGATAATTAAAATCATGTGTAGAGCTACAACCATGATTAGGATTTTATGATATTGGTTGATTTGATGTAATTTGAAGTTGTGATGATTAGAAGAGCATGAATTTGATGTTAGGAAGTTGAATTCTGCTTGAAGTTGAATGGAAATCAAGCCCTAGAAGACTTGTATATTCGGCCATAAAGGGAAAATTAGGGGGAAAATATTGAAAATTTTCCTATGGTTAGAAATGATATTAGAAGTGTTCTATGTTTGGAGATCAATTTGGAAGATTGAGATAGTAAAAAGGGCTAATATACAAGTTTTGAGAATTGTGAGATATTATTGCAAGAATGTGATATTTGGGGTATTCCAATGTTAATTTTTAACATTGAAATGCTGGAATTTAAGTTTAGAAAGTTGATTGGAATCAAATTTCAAATTTAGTAAAACTTGAGGGTGGAATTCGAAAGATCCTAGAATTATAGGGACTTGATTGAAAGTTTTTAAATGTGAATGTATTGTTGGGTAAATAGTAAAATTCTGGAAATTTTAATAGCATGTTGATTTTGAGTTTAAATCATTGAGTTGGGATTAAATTGCAAGTTTATAAGGTTGGTGGTTGAATTCAAAAACCCTATGAAAGTTTAGGATGAAATTGCAAGCTTTTGAAATGTTTAAGTGTTGATTTGAATATTCTATTAAGATACTGGGAATTTAGAAATTTATATGAAATGATCATAATGGTGAAGGGCTATTATGAATTAATGGAAAGTTAAGGTGAATTCTAGAAAGAACTCATTATTAGTGGCTTGATTTTGTAATTAGAAAAAGTTGAAGGGTTGATGACGGTGGAAATAAATTTATGGAATTAAATAAATATTTTGAGAAGTTTGAAATTACGATGGAAGTACGATTTAGTTTTATATCGATTTAAGTATCGAATTTATTTCTATCAAATTTTATATTTAAGGTTAGATTATGTTAGTTCGATACTAACTTATAGTTTAAATATTTATGTTATTTTATGAGATTGTTAGACCACAATAAACTAGTGATCCAAGTAACCAAAAGGAAAGGAAAAGTGTGGGATTGAGAAGATTATCGTGGAGAAGGTTTGATAGTGAGGCAAATGTGAGTGCACATTTAATTTATACTTATGTTATCGAAAGGACATTGACTTGCGATGAGCCTGTGTCAAAGCTACTACAACAAGATATGACTCCTAATGTTATCTTATTTTGGTTCAAGTCTATATGTCATTTGATAAGTAATAAAATTATGGAATTAACTAAGGATGCTTATTAGGGACAATTATCTAGGAATTTATGATTCAAACAATAAGTTTTAGAAATTCACCATATATACAGAATTGATTAGAGAATGAATTTATTCCGGGATTTGTATACAGTTTAGTTTTGTTTAAAAGAAATGGGCTACTAATTTTGATGAGTTTGCAAAAAGATATGAATTTTAATTGAGGATATGTCAGAAAACAGAGCGGCATATTCTGCTCAAAACAGTTTCAGCAAGTCAACTTTGAAATTCACTATAAATTGTACAAGTGTAATTAGAAGGAGTGTCTTATGTGGTTAGATTTGTATTCGAATCTAGTTTCCATTGGTACAAGAGAAATAATTTCTAAGTATATAGATTAATACATAATAATATTCTTTGAAGGTAGTGCAAATTGCAAAATATGAAATTTGATAAATTATGTAGTTAAAGCATTTGAACTCAAAGGATTGACTCTAAAGCTTAGTGAGACTTATTTTTGACTTATTAAAGAAATGTCAAAGTGAATGCAATTATTTATTAGTTATTTTGAGTGAGGACGACTTGTGATAAGAAAATTTTATGATTTAAAGTATGTTTTCTATTCTAAACACATATTATTTTAATAATATTGTATCAAGTTTATGGATCGTTCAGGGTATGACTGCCCATGTTCTATTTTGACAATGATGAGTAAAAGTGATTCTGAATTTGAAATATTGTTTATGAAACAAATAAGACATGATCTGAAGCCCATTGTATGTTGCATTGAGAGTCGCATGTAGAATTAACATGCCATGAGGTGGAGTGATTATGATTATGATCTGGTACCTTTGTGTACATTATGTGTAGCATCGTTGGTGCAAATGATATGAATGCACTTAGAGTGCATATTCTGATTACGATGACAGCACTGAAGTGCTTATTGTGCACACTCGTTTGACTCACGTACCTTGCATTCTTTACATATTGAACTATAAATTATGACAGTTATGAGAAGTATATGAAAG